>NC_132876.1:47370096-47677734 GCF_048164855.1 Canis lupus baileyi | reverse complement strand
TTCCCAAAACAATGAATATGAAAGCATCATATTTATTATCAGTGCAAAATCATCTTATATTTCCGATCTTTTATTCAGTAAAGTTTTCATAAACACTACAGAAATTGACATTTATATTTTTTAAAATTTTATTTATTTATTCATGAGAGACACAAAGAGAGAGGCAGAGACATAGGCAGAAGGAGAAGCAGGCTCCCTGCGGGGAGCCTGATGTGGGACTTGATCACAGGACCCCGGCATCTCGACCTGAGCCAAAGGCAGATGCCCAACCATTGAACCACCCAGGGGACCCAGAAATTGAAATTTAAGATAAAAATATCCTCTAACTCTCACCAGCATGCACACATTGAATTGTTTGAATTATTTTCAAAGAAACCTTTTAATATGCTATTTTTTGAAAAAGTGTATGGACATAGATTTAAGTCAATAAATGTATTACCGCACTACCGTTTTGTGACTCAGTTTAGAGATTTCCCCCTTTTACATATCATTAACATTGTCAGATTACCAATTAACACCTTTCATTTTTTTATTGAGTATGAAAAAGTATATAAATGTTTATTTTGACACTGAAATTATTCTGTCCTCCCCTACTTTCCCACCTTCTGCTCACCATAATACAAAGATGTTAATTTATCTGTGCCTGTTTCCCAGAATTTTCCTCTGTGTATAACACACCTACTTATAATCACGCACATACTTGTACACTCATGTTGATATATGTTATGTTGCAGAATGCAATCATATTCTACATAACATTTAACAACCTCTGTTTCACTTATTATGATTCATTTTCATTTCATTTGTTTCTTGGGGCGTATTCCAAGTGTTTATTGGAGATTTATATTGCTTTGTATGTACATTCTCTCTTGATAGTATTGTCCCATCTCTACTGTCAAAGAGTATTTCATACATCAAGGATATAAGCACTGTATCTGAATATAAGTTGTAAATAATTTCTCACCACTTTTCACATGCCTTTTGATTTTTAATTTTTGCTACACAGATGGCACTCTACACTTCATAATGATTTTTAGCATTTAAAAAGTACTTTCGTCCATTGTTTTAAAAAGGACACCTGAATAATAATGCTTTGAGGTATATCAAATGTCAGCTTATAGGACAGAGTAGTAAAAAGCTTAGTCTGTGCAATTCCAGGTTTTGAGTTCTGGAGCAGTAATTTATAAGGTTGTTTCTTAGGTCATGTTACTTACTCCTTTAACTTTATTTCCACTGTCTGAGTAAAGGGGATAATTATTGCTCTTGAATGGAGCTATGAGGATTCATGAGATGAAACAGAGAAAAAACCCCCACCTGCATATGGTAGTTTTTTTTTTTCACCTGTTAATAGCCTAGCTAGCATTCAGGTTCCCTTTCCAAAGGGCAACAGTTTGTGCTGCTTCACTGGGTCCAGTTCAACATCTCAGGAATCAGCCAGTCTGTGTATTCCCATGCCAAGGCCTATTGGTACATGGGGCAGGATTTTGTGCCCACCATCATCTTCATGCCCAATGGGGGCATGACACCACCCAGTTTCCATTTCAAGGAATTTCCCACTATGGGGACGTAAGGCCTGGAAATCCATCATCTAAACGGGAGGCTGCCAGTTGGCCTGTTTGACTGTGGAAAATTTACATAGCTCTGTGAGTCTGAGGTTTGTCATCTTTAAAATGAGGCTAAGGGCGCCTTCTTCACAGATATTTAGTAAGAAAAAAAAAGGAGAAACTCTCAAAGAATGTCTGGTACATAGTAGGGCTTTGATAAATGGTACTCCCAGCCCATCCTGCTCCTTCTGTCCCATAAGATAGAAGATTCTAAACGAGACCACATCTGGAAATATAGCAGCAAGAAGTAAACTTTGGTCCCATCTCATCATTTCCTTTCTCCCACGTGCTTTCCTGTCTCCATATTTTCCTTCTAACTTGACCAGAAGCAATTTCTTACTGTACTCCAGGAAGAAGAAATACCATGGAATAGGAACAAGTCAGTTAGACAGAGATGGGAGTCGTCAAACTTGAGTCTGAGTTGTCTGACTCATTAACTGACCACAGAACACTGGGTCAGTCCCTTCCCCTGTGCTGGCCTCCAGTCTAACACAGAAGAACACTCAATATATAAACGGCGGTGAGGGGTATCGAATGTGGGATCAGAAATGACCAGGGTTTGACCCTGGGAATCATTATTCACTGGTTGTATGATGCTAACCAAGAATTTTATCTGTTAATCTACTATGTGCTCTATCATTATTGGTGCCTTTTGTGATTGCTTATTTTTTATAATTCCTACCACCCATCCAAAGGGTGTGAGTAAATAGGGGTGAGGATTCCTTTGCTGGGAGTTCTTTCCCAAGAGTCTCCCAAGAATCTATGATTTTATAGCTGTTGGATAAAGTGGTAAATGTACAATGTAAAAGAACTCTAGAAAGCTCCTGAACAGACTCATTACTTAATTTAATTTAACATTATTTGGTATGTATTGACTTTGGCATTTCTGATCAAATTCAGTGCTCAAGACTTGGACCTCAGGCCCCTCACTAAGCGTTCATTAATAAATATAGTTAGAGCACCTCTTACACCCTGTCATTTAATTGGGACTTTTTTAAAAACAGCTTCAGAAGGGAAGGTATTAGTGCTTCTTTAAATGTTTGGTAGAATCCCCCTGGGAAGCCTCCTGGCCTTGGACTCTTGGTTGCTGGGAGATTTTTTATTATTGCTTCAATTTCTTTGCTGGTTATGGGTCTGTTCAGGCTTTCTCTTTCTTCCTGTCTCAGTTTTGGTAGTTTGTAAGTTTCCAGGAATGCATCCATTTCTTCCAGATTGCCTAATTTGTTGGCATATATTTACTCATAATATGTTTTGAATATTGTTTGTGTTTCTTTGGTACTGGTCATGATCTCTCCTCTTTCATTCATGATTTTATGAATTTGGGTCCTTTCTCTTTACTTTTTGATAAGTCTGGTTAGGGGTTTATCGGTTTTATTAATTCTTTCAAAGAACCAGCTTCTAGTTTCAGTGATCTTCTCTACTCTTCTTCATGTTTCTATTTCAATGATGTCTGCTCAAATCCTTATTAATTCTCCTTCTCCTGCTGGGTTTAGGCTTCATTTGCTGCTCTTTCTCAAAATCCTTTACATATAAGGTTAGCTTGCATATTTGAGAGTTTTCTTTCTTTCTTTCTTTCTTTCTTTCTTTCTTTCTTTCTTTCTTTTCTTCTTTCTTTTGTGAGAGGGGCTTCTTTTGCTGTGTACCTCCCTCTTAGGACCGCCTTTGCTGCATCTCAAGGGTTTCGAACAGTCGTGTTTTCATTTTCATTTTCTCTTTCTCAAAAGATTGTATTTATTTATTCATTAGAGAGAGAGAGAGAGAGAGAGGCAGAGACATAGGCAGAGGGAGAAGCAGGGTCCCTGTGGGGAGCCTGATGCGGGATTCGATCCCAGGACCCTGGGATCACAACCTGAGCCAAAGGCGGACGCTCAACCACTGAGCCACCCAAGTGTCTTCGTGTTTTCATTTTCATTTGCCTCCATGAATTTTTAAAATTCTTGTTTAATTTCCTGGTTGGCCCATTCATTCTTTCGTGGGATGCTCTTTGACCTCCAAGTGCTTGAGTTCCTTACAAATTTCCTCCTATGATTCAGTTCAAGTTTCAAAGCATTGTGATCTGAAAATATGCAGGGAATAATCCCAATCTTTTGGTATCGGTTGAGACCTGTTTTGTGACCCAGTATGTGGTCTATTCTGGAGAATGTACCATGTGCACTCGAGAAGAATGTGTATTCTCTTGCTTTAGGATGGAATGCTCTGAATATGTCTGTGAAGTCTATCTGATCCAGTGTGTCATTCAAAGCCCTTGTCTCTTGTTGATCTTCTGCTTGGGTGGTCTGTCCATTGATGTGAGTGGGTATTGAAGTCACCTACTACTATTGTATTATTATCAGTGTGTTTGCTTTTTTTAAAAGATATTATTTATTTATTCATAAGAGACACAGAGAGACAGCAGAGACATAGGCAGAGGGAGAAGCAGGCTCCCTGCGAGGAGCCCATTGCAGGACTCAATCCCAGGACCCTGGGATCACAACCTGAACCAAAGGCAGATGCTCAACCACTGAGCCACCCAGGTGCCTTAATTTGCTTTTTAATTGGCTGCTCCCATGTTAGGAGCATAAATATTTACAATTGTTAGATCTTCTTGGTGGAAAGACCATTTAAGTATATGATATAGTGTCCCTCCTCATCTCTTACTACATTCTTTGGTTTGAAATATAATTTGTCTGATATAAGGATTGCTACCCTAGCTTTCTTTTGACACCCATTAGCATGATAAATGGTTCTCCAACCCTTCACTTTCCATCTGGAGGTGACTTTGGATCTAAAATGAGACTTTTGCAGACCGCATATCAATGGATCTTGCTTTTTTATCCAATCTGTTACCCTGTGTCTTTTGATTGAAGCATTTGGCCCATTTACTTTTAGAGTAACTATTGGAAGATATGAATTTGTGCCATTGTATTGACTCTAAAGTCCCTGTTTGTGTAGATTGTCTCTGTTCCTTTCTGGTCTATGTTACTTTTAGGCTCTCTCTTTGCTTAAAGGATCCTCTTTAATATTTCTTGTGGGGCTGGTTTAGTGTTCCCAAATTCTTTTAGTTTCTGTGTGTCCTGGAGGCTCTTTATCTCTCCTTGCATTCTGAATGACAGCCTTGCAGGATAAAATATTCTTGGCTGCATATTTCTCTCATTTAGCACCCTGAATATATCATGCCAGCCCTTTCTGGCCTGCCAGGTCTCTATGGATAGGTAGGCTACCAGTCTAATGTTTCTACCCTTGTAGGTTACAAACCTCTTGTCCCGAGCTGCTTCCAGGATCTTTTCTTTATCTCTGAGATTTGCAAACTTCACTATTATGTCAAGATGCTGACCTGTATTTATTGATTTTGAGTGGGGTTCTCTGTGCCTCCTGGGCTTGAATGCCTGTTTCCTTCCCCAGATTAGGGGAGTTCTCGGCTGTAACTTGCTCCAATCTATCATCTGCTCGCTCTCTCTCTCTCTCTTCATCTTCTTGAATCCCAATTACTGTAGTATTGCTTTGCTTTATAGTGTCACTTATCTCTCACATTCTCCCCTTATGAGGTTGTTTATCTCTCTTTTTCTCGTATTCTCTATTCTCCATCATTTTGTATTTTATATCATTAATTTTCTCTTCTGTCTCATTCATCCTAGCCATAAAACCCTCCATTTTTTATTGCATCTTATTAGTAGCCTTTTTATTTCAATTTGATTATATTTTAGCTCTTTCATTTCTCGAGAAAGGGATTCCCTAGTGTCTTCTATGCTTTTTCAAAAGCCAGCTAGTATCTTTATAATCGCTATTCTGAACTCTAGTTCCAACATCTTATTGTATCTTTACTGATCAGGTCCCTTGCAGGCTTTACTGCCTCTTGTTCTCCTTTTTGAGCTGAGTTTTTCCATCTTGACATTCTGTCCAGAGAAGAATAGATGAAAGAGAAAACAAAATATTAAAATGGCAACAATGACCCCAGAGAAATATACACTAAAAAAAAAAAAAAAAATCAGAAGCCACGTGAAACCGAAAAAAAAAAGTAAAAGAGAGAGAGAGAGTGAGAGTGAGACTATAAACACACAGGTGAATAAAACAGAGCAATATACTGGATCCTGTGTGCATTTTGGTCCAAACTTCAAGTTATATTACAAAGCCATAATCATCAAAACAGTATGGTACTGGCACACACACACACACACACACACACACACACACACACACAACAAACAAAAAACAGACACAGAGATCAATGGAACAGAATAGAGAACCCAGAAATGGATCCCCTACTCTATGGTCAACTAATCTTTGACAAAGCAGGAAAGAACACCCAATGGAAAAAAAGACAGTCTCTTCAATACATGGCACTGGGAAAATTGGACAGTCACATGCAGAAGAATGAAACTGGACCATTTTCTTACAACATACACGAAGATAAACTCAAAATGGATGAAAGACCTAAATGTGAGACAAGAATCCATCAAAATCTTAGAGAAGAACACAGGCAGCAACCACTTCAACCTCAGCTATGGCAACTTCTTGCCAGACACGTCTCCAGAGGCAAGGGAAACAAAAGCAAAAATGAACTATTGGGACTCCATCGGGATAAAATGCTCCTGCACAGAAAAGGAGACAGTTGGCAAAACTAAAAGGCAACCTACAGAATGGGAGGAGATATTTACAAGTGACATATCAGCTAAAGGGCTAGTACCCAAGATCTATAAAGAACTTATCAAACTCAACACCCAAAGAACACACAATCCAGTTGAGAAATGAGCAGAAGACATGAACACACATTTCTCTGAAGAAGACATACAAAGGGCCAACAGACACATGAAATAATGCTCTACACCACTCAGCATCAGGAAAATACTAATCAAAACCACAATGAAATACCACCTCACAGTGGTCAGAATGGCTAAAATTGACAAGACAGGAAACAACAGATGTTGGCGAGGATGCAGAGAAAGGGGAACCCTCTTAACACTGTTGGTGGGAATGCAAGCTGGTGCAGCCACTCTGGAAAACAGTATGGAGGTTCCTCAAGAAGTTGAAAATAGAGCTACCTTACGGCCTGGCAATTGCACTACCAGGTATTTACCCCAAAGATACAAATGTAGTGATTCGAAGGGGCACCTGCACCCCGATGTTTATAGCAGCAATGTCAACAAAAGCCAAACTGTGGAAAGAGCCAAGATGTCCATCCACAGATGAATGGATAAAGAAGACGTGAGAATATTTACTCAGCCATCAGAAAGGATGAATACTTACCATTTTCATCGATGTGGTTGTAACTGCAGGGTATTATACTGAGCGAAATAAGTCAATCAGAGAAAAATAATGATCATATGGTTTCAATCATATGTGGAATATAGGTAACAGCACAGAGCATCATAGGAGAAAGGAGCGAAAACTGAATGGCAAGTCATCAGAGAGAGAGAAAAACCATGAGAGACTCTTATAGGAAACAAACTGAGGGTTCCTCAAGGAGAGGTGGGTAGGGGAATAGGGTAACTGAGTTATAGGCATTAAGGAGGACAGGCACATGATGTGGTGAGCACTGGGTGTTATAATGCAACTGATAAATTGTTAAGCACTATATCTGAGACTAATGATACACTGTATGTTGGCTAATTGAATTTAAATTTAAAAAGATACCTATGGGACGCCCGGGCGGTTCAGCAGTTGAGCATCTGCCTTCGGCTCATGATCCTGGGGGTCCAGGATCAAGTTCCACATCCGGCTCCTTGCAGGGAGCCTGCTTCTCCCTCTGCTTATGTCTCTGCTTCTCTCTGTTTGCCTCTCATGAATAAATAAATGAAATCTTTTTAAAAATTAAGAAAATTTTAAAAATTAAAAGATATCTATATTTCCATTGGGAGAAACAATGAGAAATACCTTTTCAGCCTTAGTCCTGAGCAGCCTCAGCCAGTCCCTACTACTATGTCTCAACTTCTAAAGGGCCCTTGAAGTCGCACCACATGCCGTATACTCTGAGCAGGTTTTCTCATTTTTCCCTTGGGGCAAAATGACAATTTGCTGTGTGACAATGGTCTCCCGAGTCCCATTTCACAGATGGCAAAGTTCAGGTTCACAGAACCTACATCGCCTCTCCAAATAAATGGCAGGATGGGAATGAGGTTCCATCCTTCGCCCTCTCTAGAGGACACAAAGCAGGACTTCTTTTAGAAGATGAATTTCTAAGGCTTGAGAATTGAGCACTTTACACTCCCCCGGTCTTGTGGCATCATGGGTATTTACCCCAAAGTCCCTTTTGACGATGAAGACAATAGTGCACATGCATGTTCACATACATTCTTCACTGCATAAGCACTCATTATATTCAATTTTGTAGGAGAATGAAGTACATTTCAAAATTGAATTGACAGCATGTATGTGTTTCTATGCCTCCTGTAGGTCAATCGCCCCACCTCACAAGCTAATTCCATATTCAGGTCACACAGGGGAGGGATTCTGATCACAGATTTAGATGCACACCGAGGAATTACTGCCATGAAGTGAAAAATTCCGGAAACCTTGGCTGAAACCATTCAACCAACATCACAAACTTCCTCTTTCCCTCCTCCTTGCTGAGACCTTTGGTCCAAGCCTCGGAGCTACAATCCCAGTTCTGGCCACCAAGTGGCATCCATCTGCATTTTTCTTTCTCAGATCAACGGAGCACATTTTGCAAAGAGTAAGAAAATACTTGGAATCGTTTATTTACTAAGATACAGATTCTGTTTGGAAAATTCATATGTGCAATAAAGCAGTTCCATTTGCTGTTGGCCCCAAATCTATATCGCGTTTATTGATGTACTTCTTCCCTCTTCAGTGCAGATTGACGCATCCACACTGTGGCGGGATTGCGGTGGGGAGCCCTCCCAGAGATTCGGGGCTTTCACCCTCCACCATCCCACCTCTGTACAAGCTACCCAAACATCGCTCCACGGTGTTCCCCGTTCTCTCTCAGACACCTCCCACCTGTCCTGCCCTGTCCTGCCCTTAGCCCACCTGCTGTCCATTGCCTTGGTGCACAACTGTCATCTGTGTTTCATCTTATGCATGTCCCGGAACGTGTGTGTGTGTGTGTGTGTGTGTGTGTGTGTGTGTGTGTGTTCTTTTACACTCATCAGTTCTATCAGACAGAATTTAAACTATTCTGTTCATTGGTTCACAGGCTGGGTCTTAAGGGAAGGTGGAAGATTTTCTTTCTCCTTGAATAAACAAACCTCTTTGCAAAGAAATTGACGGTGGAAGTACGTTGGTGCCACCTCGTGACACAAGCCTGAACTGCAGCTTGAACGTCGCTGAGCAGGAAAGTGGGAGGGAGGGGCTGTGGTCAAAACCCAGCAGACAGCTTTCAGGACATCTGGGTAGAAAGGAGGCATTCCCAAGGATACAAGGACATTCCCAACGGTGTCTGTCTGAGATATCCAGACGGATAATGCAGCCTCTTTCTATGATGAATAAAAAGCTCTAATGACTGGAACAACAAGATCATTTTCATTTTTAGGCTTTGAGACTTCTGGATAAATAGGTATATGCCTATATAAGCAAAACAATGGATCTGTGTCCTTTACAGTCCTTGTAACCTGTTTTTGCACATCTTGTTACATATTCTATGTAAACCCATTTCTGTGATAACATTTTCAATTACTTTACAACAAAATTTCACTTTTTTTTTTATAAAGTCCAGTTTGGCATCACATGAATGGTCCAACATTTCTTTCTCCAGTACTAGTGATGTAAATATACTTCACTTACCACGTTTTCTATTGCAAACAATAGTATACTAACATTCTCTTTATTTTATTTTAAATCCAGTACAGTTAACATGATGTGCTCTCTCTCTCTTTTTCCCTTTGCTCATTTGTTTTGTTTCTTAAATTCCACATAGGAGTGAAATCATATGGCATTTGTCTTTTTCTGACTGACTTATTTTGCTTGACATTATACTCTTTAGATCCATCCATGTCGCTGCAAGTGGCAAGATTTCATTCATCTTTTATGGCTAAGTAATATTCCATTGTGTGTGTTTGTGTGTGTATATCGTATGATATATATATATAATGTATTTTATATATTTATAATAAATATGTAACTTCTTCTTTATCCATCCATCTATCAATGGACACTTGGGCCGCTGTCACAATTTAGCTATTGTAAATAATGCTTCAATAAGCATAGGGGTGCATGTATCTTTTCCATTTAGTGTTGAGGCCCCCAAATGAAGAGAAAATGAAGATAAAGAGGAGGTAGGACTCACAGGCCCTTGACCCTGATACCAGACCCCCTTACCCCTATGCGACCATGCACTGGAATTTCATCCATACCATCAGCTTCTTCAAAGAGAAGTGTTGGGGACTGTGTACCTACATAGGCACAATACTAGAAATGTGTAAAACTGCAACTTTTCAAGTCCTAGAGAAGGTTGTCATCTATCAAGGAGACTGTTGGTTGCTCGTTGGGGCATGTAAGAGGTACAATCCCATTCCTGTTCCTGCCTAGATGACTCTGGAAGATGGATCTTCCATTGTGAAGAGTCTGAGTTTCTCATCTCTCTGACTTTGTGGGTCATGATCAAGAGTGCAGTAGCTGACAATGACCTCACTTTCTCCTCTCATAGATGTTACCAATGTCTCTGCAAGGAAGTTGTACCAATTAGGCCTCCCCCAGCAGAGTATGGAGTTCTCATAGCCCCACACTTTCCATTTAAGGAGGAAGCAGCACAAACGCAAAATCAGCGATTGGGTTTGGGGCAGGGTTGTTTTGGTTTTTGCAAGCCCTGGAATTATTACAGGATATATTCTGAAACACAAATATGAAGCATGCCATTTGCAGGGAAATATAACAAGGAGAAATGAAAAACAATCTAACATTCTATTCCAGTACCAGGGCATTAGATTAGCAAATATTAAGAAAAAAATAACACTCATTATGCACTCAGATCTGCAGAAACAGGTGCTCTCGTCTTGTAATTGTTTGGGCTATGCTCTAACACGAAGATTGTAAAGTTTGACCAGACAGTAAGCACAATGTTTAACGTTCATGCTCCTTGACAAATCAGTCCCACTTGTAGGATCTAGATGTAGTCAGGGGAGGCCCCTGCCATCGTCGCTCATCTGTCCACACTGTTCAGGGTTGAGCTGACCATCAAACACAGCTGACTCTGTGTCTTCAGGCCCCCTGACACTTTGATACAAAGAGGAAACTCTGTCTCACCACTGGTTGCACAGCCTCAATGGACCGTCTGTGGAACCACCACAAGCATTAATATGGAGCAGTGTTAGGTCCCTACTCTTGGAGGGATATGTAGATCTCTGACTTCATTTCTGTGTGGGAGAAATCTCCCTTCCTCTCCTTCCCTGTGCCCTTAGGAACCCTTCCCACCATAACAGGTACAAACAGTCCAATGCTTACTGTAAGTTTAAGTTTTCTTTGGGGGGGGGCAGAATTTCTTTCTTTTCTTTTTATTGAAGTATAGTTGACACATAACATTACATTAGTTTCATGTGTACAACACAGTGATTCACACGCTGACCACAAATATAGCTACCATCTGTCACCATGCAATACTATTACAATATCATTGACTATATTCCCTATGCTGTACCTTTCATCTCTGTGACTTATTCATTCCATAACTAGAAGCATGTACCTCTCACCATCAGTTTGTTCTCTGTATTTATGGGTCTGTTTCTGCATTTTGTTTGTTTATTGGTTTGTTGCGTTCTTCAGATTCCGCATATAAGTGAAATCACACAGTATTTGGCCTTTCTTTTCTGACTTATTTCACTTAGCATAATATCCTCTAGGTCCATCCACGTTGTCACAAATGGCAAGATCTCATCCTTTTTTATGGCTGAGTAATATTTCCATATAGATAGATATGATATGATATAGATATAGATATAGATATAGATACAGATATAGATAGATATACACAAGTTATTTATACAGGATGGAAGAAACATAGGCTTCAGGCAGCTTCTGCTTTCATCCCTGACCCAATCCTCCCTGGAGGCAAGGGAAAGGGGCGCCAAGCCTGGCTTCCTGCTGCAGGGAGGGTAAACACAGCGAGACCAGAGATTAACCACCTCAGCAGTATGTACCTTGATACGTTTTCTAAAGATCTGTCACCAGTAACTAAGGGTGCCCAGGCTTCCAGGTCCCATCCATGGCCCCGGCAGCAGGGGTGGTAAGCAACTTCTTCACAATCCATCTCTGTATACAGGAGCATGTGATTTAGAGTCACATACATCCATGAAGAGAAGGCAGTGATACCTCACTACCAAGGTTGTCTTGAGGATTAAATCTGGCCACTGACATAAAGAATGTTCCATTGGGTTTGGCTATGCAATCTGCCCCATAAGCATTAGCTCTATTTCCTCTCTAGAGCAAGAAATGTATAAGGCACCTCATCTGCCTCTTCAGCCAGGGCCCCCTTAGGCAGATGGCAGGTCACAATCACCCTGGTATCATTTTCTAAAGTCTCATCTGAAATTCCCTTTTTGGTGGAAATAGGACATCTGTATCAAACGCCATTCCAGTTATTAGGCCATAGTAGTACGGGCCTCGGAAAATGGATATGCTCAATTGGCACAAATGTGTATGCCAGTGTCTGTTTCCCCTTTATCCCACCAACATCAGGTATTGCCGGCTTTGTCTTTATTGCCAAGCTGACTTAATTTTCCCCAGACCTGCCCTGTTGGAAGTGTCATCTCCCATGCTCCTTTAAGCACTAGATTCTTCCCCTGGGGGTTTCCTGATGTAACAAATAAAAATAAAGGACACCAAATTAAATTTCATGTCCAGATCAACAGTCACATTGCATGTGACATACTTAGACTAAAAATTATTCTTTAGTTCTCTGGAATTCAAGTATAACTGGCTATCCTGATTTTATCTGGCAACCCTCCATAGGGAGAGTTCTGTAAAGGAGAACCAAGGTGCTCTGGTGAACAGCCCCAGCTGAGCCCCCAGGCAACAACCAGCACCAATCATCCACGTAAGTGAGCCCTCTTGGATGGCACTGCCCCACAGTGGAGCCTCCAGATGACTGTAGCCCCAAATGACAGAAACCACTTGGAGCAGAAAAACACCCAGCTGAGCACACTCAACACACTGACTCCTGAGACAATAAATGACTATTGTTTGGGGGACTTTGTGAAGCAGAAATGGATATCCGAAACATGTGTTTTGGGTGTACTTTTCCTCTTCCCCTGTGGTCTGTAATCGTTGGATAAGATAGAGATTTGCTGATCATTGAAGGTTTGGCAGCACTTTGTTTTAGTTTTGGCTACAGTCTACAGATGGGTTTATGCATGGGTATCGATTTCTGAACATCCCTTCAATTCCTTCCTCAGCAGATTTCCAGAGGAGATTTTCATGACATATGCATTTTCACCTGGTCTTGGAATTTTGAACCGAATTCCAATCCCCCTTCATAAGATGAGTTTCCACTGCAATCTCCCGTGTTAAGGGACTGAGAGGCTGTTGCTACAATTGGCTCCATGAACCACATGGAATGGCATATCTTCAGAACATTGCATGGTAAGTATGCAATCAGAACAAGGGCTGTTTATTCACTTAGAAATGTGATTCTCGAGGATTGTTTCCTGGTACACTCTCCTGCCACAGGGATAACCTTTGGCAAGGAACCTACTTTCTTTAAGCATGTATAGACAGGGCTCCCTCACCAGAGAGCAGGTAGCTCTGCATTGATTGCACTCTTTGGCCTTTGTGACTATCTCATGCAGCACTGCTATGTGGCCAAGTCAGTATAATTCAGGGGTTCATTAAAAGGAAGCCCAACTGCCTGCATATCTAAGCCACTTTCTGCAATATTACCTTTATAAAAGCAATAGAGTCAATATATTGGTTTTTTTCATTCTTTTGTCATATTTCTTAGTTGGTTCAGAGCTCAGATGGGGAGAAGAGGTGTGCTTTGGGAGACTCTTAAAGACAAAAGAATTTTTCGATCTTTTTTTAAGTTTTTATTTTAATTCCAGTACAGTTGACATTCAGTGTTATATTAGTTTCGCATGTACAATGTGGTGATTCAACAATTCCATATGTCACTCAGTGATCATCACTGACCAGTGTGCTCCTTAATCCCCATCACCTATCTCACCCATCCTCCCCCCCACTTCCCTTCTGGTACTCATCAGTTTGTTCTCTATAGTTAAGAGTCTGTTTCTTGGTTAAGACAAAAGCATTTTGAAACAGACCGTAGGTATAGCTGAGGAGCCAGCAAGACACAGAAAACAGGAGAATACCTGTGGTTCTATTACCCACCCCTGAAAGCAGAGAAAACCTGTGCTCTGTAGACAGCTGCTACAAGAATTTTGAAGGGAGAGGGGCTGAGATGTGTGTTTCCCACCCCAAAGTCACAAATGAGGTAAGTGATTCCCACAATAGAGAAGAAGTGGATTATAAGAGAAGGTAGAATTGCTTTGATCACGGATGTCCTTCCACATGGAAGAAAATACCAGGAATGAAGGGTAAGAATTTCCCCAACAGAAACTGTCGTATGGTTCAGAAAATAGGTTTCCACCTACTGGATGATTGTATTATTCTAGGACTGCCACCCTGAAGCACTTCTGAATGTTTCTTTAAATGACATTTTTCTGTGTTCCTAGATCATTCAATCATGTGATTATAAACAATCTCTTCGTTTTCTGCCAAGAAACTGCTTAGCATGGCCTTGATTTCACATGCTCACCCTCTGAGGCCTAGCTCATCTCCAAGAACCCTAGGACACCTCCCTAGGTCTCCGTGTACTGATAATGCCCCCCTCCCATTCCAGTGTAAACAAAATTCCTGAAGATACAAACATTCTTTGTTCCATCATTCCGGGCAGATTTCCACCAATTGCCCAGGTCCCAGGCTAGTCTTTGATTACTATGCTTTCTCACATGGTGGCATGAAAGCTATGATGTTTTCCTTTCAAGCGAAATGTCCAAAATGTCCCGGGGACCAAGGGAGGGGGTGGCAGGAGAGTGGTAAGGAAGACTGTGAATGCATTTCTGCTGTAAAGGACTTTGCCATGGAAACCCAAGGTCAATGTAGCGACCCTGAGGAATTTTCAGTAGATCCGGTCCCACCTTCAGGTGTTTGGGACTCAGCTGAGGGCCTGGGTCCTGCAGTGGGGGCTGAACTGCCCTGGGGTGTCGGGAGACAAAGGGATCCAGATCCAAGTCGCCTCTTTCCTGCTTTAGGGCTCAGTGCCCCGGCCGTCTTGTAGGTAAAGCCACTGGGGTCCCCCATTGACCTCAGTGAGTGTGAGTCCTGCCCCAGGGGTGCCCTGGAGTTGCTTTCCTTCCAAAGGCGGGGGCACTAGAGGTATTACAACCATCGGCCCTCTATAGACACATCTGCTCCAGATCAAAGGGCAGCAGTCCTCAGGAGACCCCAACACTTCCCATCCCTGGTGGGATCTGACACCTGGCTCAAGTGAGTTCATAGATCTGAACAAAAGCATTATGTGGAATAGCTACTGTGAGGTTCACAAGCTAGTCCAAAAGTAGAGATGCTACTTTGATCTTATCACAAGAGGAAAGGTTTAGCAGGTGGAATTTCTTTCCGTCAGCAGCTTCAGGCTATGGAGTAGCCCTGAGGCCCATCATAGAAATGCCCTATTTGTGCAAAAGCAATGAATTCTACAGCCTGAGGAAAGAAACTGTTTAATATAAATTTGCAATCAGTTTGCATATATTTTGCTGGATGTACAAATAATAATCAGTGATTCCCATGTATCTCTCAGATAGGTCTTGAAATAAATATTTGGATAGATTGTTTTTCTAGCAATTTGTATTGTAACAAATGGATTCTTCCCAGCTCACCACATTTTTATCCATTGTATAATGAAACATTTTAAATGCCAGAGTTCCCACCCACGTGTTAGTTAAAAATGTCAGTGACAAGAATTTAGCATTTTCAAAAATAATAATTACTAAAATAATAATAATAATAATTACTCTAGAGCTTGCCCTATTATATTGATACTCAGCCATGATATTCTAAAATATCATGATTCTTTTCCAAGAAGTAATACTTTTTAGTTCTGTACTTCAGAGGAACATGTGCTCTGACTTTCACTAAATATTTCTGTATATCCCATTGCAAATGATGATTTCTATTTTGGTCATATGTTGTGCAGACCAATTTGGTAAGATATAGTGTGGACGTGCTAATATGACAAGAGTGTATTAATGGGAATCCTGGTTAATTTCACTGCATTAGAGACTTGGAAAAATTCAAATATATTCCAAATGCCTTATTGGCATATGACTGACACACGATGCACTGCACGCATTTGAAGTATATGCTTTTTTTTTTTAAGTTTTTATTTATTTATGATAGTCACAGAGAGAGAGAGAGAGAGAGAGGCAGAGACACAGGCAGAGGGAGAAGCAGGCTCCATGCACCAGGAGCCCGACGTGGGATTTGATCCCGGGTCTCCAGGATCACGCCCTGGGCCAAAGGCAGGGGCCAAACCGCTGCGCCACCCAGGGATCCCGAAGTATATGCTTTAATACGGTTTGACATATGTATACATCGTGAAACCCATACTGCAGTTGAGATAATAAACATCTCCATAACCCCAAAAAATCTCCCCATGCCCTTTTGTAAACTCCTCATCCACTCTCCTCTAGCTTCCAACTCCCTCCCCTGAACCTCTTCCCGTTTTCAGGCAACCAATGAACTTCCATCACCATTAATTTCTTTTTTTATAACTTCATGTCGGTAAAATTGTACAGAATGTACTCTTGTTTTCCAGCTTCTTTCATTCAGCCTATTTGTAGATCTATCCATGTGTTGCGTGCATGGATAGTTCCTTTTTATTGCTGAATAATATTCCATTATTTGTATATGTCACAATTCATTTCAGCCATTCACCTGGTGATAGACAGGTGGGTTGTTTTCAACTTGAAGCTCTTTTCAATAAAACTGGTATGAATATTTGTGTACAAATCTTCACATTGGACACATGCTTTCTTTCTGTAAGGTAAATACTTAGGGGCTCAATGGCTACCTACCCCCATCTCCGCATCAGGTCCAAGCCCTTTCCCTGGGGAGATGGTTATCCTACTTTATTCCATAACTCTCACGTGAATCCACTTCCAACCGGCTATGAAGATGAATAAACAGAACCTGGACCACCACCCAGTGGGGACCACAGGACTGGTTTGGACCATGACTCTGCACACTGACCAGAAAAGTATATGGGACCTTAAGCTCACCTTCCTTACTTTGATGACCAGTATACTGATCCTCCATCCTTTTGCTTATGGCAGGAGATGGCTTAAATAAATAACTTAGATTGGTCCATGAAAAAAAAAAAGGTAGATGTTAAGATGAACAATGTAAGAAACTCCCTAACGAGTTCCAAACCGGTTGTTTCATTTTTCATTCCTACCAGCAGTGTATGAAGGTTCCATCCTCCACAATGCTTAGTGCAGTCAGTATTTTTAATGTTGGCCATTTTCATGGGGGTTGTAGTGATAGTTAATTGTAGTTTTAATTTACATCTCCGTATTAACTAACTAATGATGTTGATCATCTTTTCATGTGCCTATTCGCTACTTGTATAATTTCTTGGATGAAGTGTTTGTTCAAATTGATTGCTCATTTATTTCGTGGAGCATCTGTTATTGACTTTTAAGGGACTTCTCATATTTTGGATACGGGGCCTTTATCAGATAAATGATTTGCAAATATTTTTCTCCCAGTCAGTGGCTTGTCTCTTCATTCTCTCAACAGTGTCTTTGGAAGAGTAGAAGGTTTTGTTTGTTTGTTTGTTTGTTTTTTCTTCATGTTGAGGCAGCCTAATTTATCAGTTTGTTCATTTATGGATTGTGGTGTTGATGTGGCATCTAATAAAGCTTCACCTAAGCCAAGGTTGCAAGGATTTTCTCCCAGGTTTTCCTCTTCTGTGTTTTCTCCCATGTTTTATAGCTTCAGGTCCTATACTGAGATCTATGATCCATTTTCAGCAGACTTTGTATATATGATGCAATTACATGGATCACAGTTTCTATTTGTTTTTGTATAGTCTAGGTCTTTTTGCCATGTGTACATGAATTTTAGATTCAGCTCTTAATTTCCAAATAATAATAATAATAATAATGTCCGCTAGGATTTTGATTTGGATTGTATCGAATCTATAGATAAGTGTGGCGATTTTTCATCCTAACAATTTTCCCGTTAACAATTCTGAGCTTTCTAACCCAAGGATATGGAAAAATGTCCCAGAGACAATCTTTAGGTCATCTACAGAAAACTTAGTCACTAAAAGAAAATCGTTATGGTACTTTCCCACTTGATAAGTGTGCTTAGAATTGAATTTGTTGAATTGTGGATGTTTTCTTCCTTACTCCTCTGTAAATCCACCTCAGTGAATTCCTGGGAACCTGGATATTGAAAATGAGAGTAGGGCATAGCATGCATGTATTTGGGTCTGTATGCACATTTGTAAGTATGTTTGTTTGCATGTATGTATGTGTACGTCAGTGAAACTCTAGGAGTATTTATTTTGAGAAATAGGTGGGGTTAATCACTGCACATCACAGCTGTGCTATACAGATCCTAGTACATTATTAGGAATGAAAACAAAATGGTGGTGGCTTACTGTTTTTCCAGCGTTCCTGGGCAGGCATGGCTGCCATGGTGACTGTGCCTACTGTGGGATTTGGTGCTGACTGAGCTCCCATTCAGGACTCTTGCCTAAATCAGTGGTGACTATGATAGTGGTGAAGTGTTGCTTTTCTCATTCTGTCAGTTTTTCTAGATTTGTTAGTTGGCATTTGACTGTATGGTAGACTTTCCTTTCTCCTCTAAGGCTTATTTAGTTATGGGTTTATTCAAGTATTTGTTTGTGTCAGTATGACCTATAGATTCCTATCTGTCCTAAAGTGTTAGCATCTGTTACTCTATTTCTTTTGATGCTCGAATTGGGCAGCATTGAGCTCTTCAAGTTGGCCTCTGTGTCCACGAAACCTCCCTAGACTTCTCCTAATATGTACTTTGCTCTCTGAGCCTGCCTATTTCTCCATGTGTAGAAAGGAAGTAATGATGTCACCTCAGAGGATTACTTTGAGTATTTGAAGCAATAAAGTCTGAAAAATAACAACCTGCAACGTGTGGCATCTAGAGAGCCCTCAACAAATATTATTAGTTGCCCCGTCCAGCTTTGGCTACTCCATTCTGTCAATGTGATGCCTCTGATATTAACATTATAGCATGACTTAATAGAGAGAATACTTAGACGTGGAGCGGCAAGCAGGGATGAGCCCACACTTCCGTGATGTGAGAGCTTCAGTGTCACTGCTGTGTACAGGAAGGGGCTGTGGAATGGAGCTGGGGAAGAGGCACAGCATCACTGCACAGCTTCCAGTGACCTGAGTGGGGACAGGCAAGCACATCTTGATCCCTTTCCCCTGCCTTTCATGTGCTCCCCCTTCCTCTCACTTTCCTCTCTATTACATGTGCTGTCTGATACCCTGCCTCTCCTTTCTAGTGGAACGGCAGAGAAGGGTATAGACTCTGAGCCCCTGAAACAGGAGGTGATAGAGAAGAACCAAGTGTGATGCCCAGTGTATTAGACAAGTTGCTGGAGCAAGAGCAAAGAGATTAGGGTCCCATCACTGGGGTTTTTGTTGAAAGTCATGACCCTTCCACCAGCTTCATCTATGCAACAGGATAACAATACCCAATGCTCCAACCACTCAGGCATATTGTGGACTTTAAGCGTGATCCCCTGTGGGAAAGGAATCTGTGGTCACAGGTGGGAGGGAAAAACCGGTGCCCTTTTGAGTAATGATATAACAGACACTCCCCAGTTATCACGGAACTCTGCATGGTAGCCATCACATTAATGCTATGCAAATGTCAGCTGTTTAGGTCACGATTTCTCCAAGTGTGGTTCTCAGACCACTACATTAATCACTGGAGCGTGTTAAATTTCCAGATTCCTGGGCCCACCCTAAGTCAGCTCAATCAAAAACAGGGAGGCGGAATGGGGAGCATCTACATTTTGAGTGATATCCACTGTTGTTTCTGGTGCCCATCCAAGTTTGAAATGTACTGCTGTGGACTTGCAACAAACACTCATTAAAAAATTAGAATTCTTAAATGTTTGACTTCCTTGTCAACTTCTCCTGCCATTCAGTTCTAAATACCTGTGTCTTCTCCAGTGTGTCCCATAGGTATCAATTTCTTCTTGTAAGTAATATACATTCAGTGATATATATATCAGATATATATATATATATATATATAAAACAGGGAACTCAGCACAGAGGACCAGATAGGAAAGGTCCCTGGAGCTTTCATTCCAGTTTGGGAACACTGGCAATAAGCAGATAAATCAATAAGTGGGGAAATTCCATAAGGGGACTTGTGCTTTAAGAAAAATGAACACATGAATACAGTAGAAAATGTCTGGTCAGGGACAACTATAAATGGTGTTTTCAGTGAAGCTCTTTCTCACGAAGTGCCTTTGAGCTGAGTCCTGAACAACAAGAAAAAGCCAGGCCCAGGCAGGCCTTTTTGTGTACACACAAGCATTGTGTGTGAGTACCCATTGTTCCAGAAGCAGACAAAAATCGCAGGGGGCTGGAGCTTGGCAGACACAGTACAGATGGTAGGAGATCAAGTCGAATGGGAAGACAGGGGCCAACCCAGTGACTATAAGGAGAAGTAAGGTATTCACACTTATACAGTTAGTAAGTGGCAAAACTTGGTTTTAGACCTATTCTACTATCAGAGCCCACATCCCTAACCAGTACATTTAGCAAGAAGAAAAAGACATGTGTTGAAGTATATCAACTCATGGTGGTGGATGTTAGGCTGGGGTCTCCTGACACTCTAAAAAGAAGCAAAGCTAAACAAAACAAAAACAAACAAACAAACCCAACAAACAAAACTAACTCCCTGGAGTGACTCACAGAATCTGTTTGGTGGAAACTATGCTTCAGAAGCATTTTGCCTTGTGCTAGGAGGTGATTATTTAATAAAAGTGGCAAAGGTAATAATTATAAAAACAGAAAAGTTAATAATTCTCACAGTTACTACACATTAGACAACTTGGCTGTTAAGATAATTCCTCAGACTTCCATAGTGTATTTGTTTTCCCCTTTTACTAACTCAGAGTGCCTTTCTAGATGGGGATCACATTTCTCTATGCCTGCAACCTCCCTGCCAACCAGGGATGTTGCAGAATTGGTCTGATCCCCTTTGGCAAGTGAGGTCAGAAGGAGTGTTGTCTAGAGTTAGTGGGTTAGGTCTGTCACTGTGGCCAGGTATGTCTCCTGTCATGCACCCAGTTGCCTGTCCATCAGACATAGTATTAGCTTTGTTCCTCTGCTCAGTAAGTCACTTTTCAGGGGCTCAGAGGATGCATATTTGTCTGAGGTTACCCTGTAGATAATTTAAGACAACACTGTATTAGTCAGCATTCCCCAGAGAAATAGAACCCACAGGATGTGGAGTGTGTGTGTGTGTGTGTGTGTGTGTGTGTGTAGATAGAGGGGGGGCAGATAATAGGTAGATTTGGAGGAATTGGCTCACATAATTATGGAGGCTGAAGGCCCTCTGCTGCCTACCTAGTTCATCCTTGCTCAGGGGAGGTCAATCTTTTGTTCTATTCAGGCCTTCAACTGATTGGATGAGGCCCACTCACATTATGGTTTATGCAAAGTCACCAATTTAAATGTTATTCTCATTCAGAAACACTGACAGAAACATCCACAATGTTTGACCAAATACCTGGGTACTGTGGAAAGCCAAGTTGATACTTAACCATCTCAGATACTAAGTACCTTAAAGTAATAGGAAATGAAGAGCTGATTTTCCTCTCTTTCTCTATCCGTCTAGAATAGTTTCCAGATGTTCTAATTCCTGCTGTTAGGCTTTAAATTGGCCAAAAAAGAGTGAGCCCACAAAACCCAAGACACTCCAGTCTCAAACCTTAATAATTAATAAAGGCAGATCCTAGGTCCATGCTTGCTTGCACTCTCTCTCTCACTCTCCCCAAACCACATACTGTCCAGCCCTCGGGTGTGCCATGCATCCTCCCATATCTGTGAGTAATAAATCTTGTTCCTCAAAGTTCCCTGATGGCTTTTTGCTGAAGCACATCCTGCAATAATAATGCAATCATAATAAACCACAGGGAAGAACCACAAGGGCCATTCCAGCCACAACATTGGCCCCTGTGGGGGAAATGCCTGTGGGGTCTTCCTAGGAGTAATACAGGTGTGGGTGAGTGCCTCAGGCATTCCTAGCCGCTATCAATAGGCTGGCTGTTGTGATACTGACAGTGATAGCATCACTATCAATAGGCTGGGATTGACACAACAATAGAGTATTGCATTGTGTGGCTATTTTACAATCTATGCGCATGTTATGGGGACTTGGGTATTTTCCATATTTTGACTTATTATGATAATGCGGCTCTGAACATTCTTGTACATATCTCTGGGTGGACATTTCCTTCCTTTCTCTTGGGCAGGTACCAAAGAGTGGCATTTCCAAGTTGTAGGGCGTGTGCATGCTGAGCTCAGAAAATACTCTGAAGCAGTTTTCCAAAGGGTTTGTTCTCATCTGCATTCTCACCAGCAGTGTGTAAGAGTTGCCCTGCTCCACAGCCTCGCCAACACTTGGTATTTTCCAACTTTGTCATTTTTGTTGCTTTGGTGGTATCCCATTGTGGTGTTAATTTTAATTTGTCTGTTTTAATTAGGTTCTCCTAAACTTAACTCTTTCTGAAGTGTTTAGTCTCATTTTGTCTAAAGAAATCTCATCCTCTTTTTTTTAACCTTCCTATTCATTTACTTAAGAAACTGGATCTTTGGCCTATGGAGTTTGCATTCCGGATTTTGCCAATCATATCCTTATTGTTTATTACGTTCCTCTGCCTTTCCTCCTTCCTTCAAATCACTAATTAGGTTTAGAGGCTTGCAGTGATTTGGGTCTTTGGGCAAGAGTACCTCAGATGTGGTGGTGGATTTCCCATAGCCTTACACCAGGAGCCTAGTAGTGTCTGGTTGTCCCTTCTCCTGTGATGATGAGATTGATCACTGGTCTCAGCTGTTGTCAGCCTAATCCAGTCAGTATGAAATCTTCCATCTGCTTCTCACCTCATATTTTTCACAGCCTCTGATGATTGTTGCCTAGAACCGCATTCCAGTAAGGTTACAAAAGTATGGATGCACTATTTCATTGATTTCTTCTTTGTTTAAAAAGGTTTTATTTATATAGTAGAGACACAGAGAGAGAAAGAGAGAGGCAGACACATGGGTAGAGGGAGAAGCAGGCTCCCCAACGAGCAGGGAGCCCAATGCAGGACTCAATCCCAGGACCCCGGGATCATGACCTCAGCCAAAGGCAGATGCTCAACCACTGAACCATCCAGGTGCCCCTTCTTTGATTTCTTCTGCATGTTCTTTTATAAAAGAAACTTCCTCTCATCAATTATTAGGTTATGCATATGTATAGTAAGCACAGGATGGTAATGTGAATGCTTAGTTCTTTTGCAATATTTCCACTGTCTAAAATAATGAGTTGTTTCCCTAGGATCCTCAAAGGTGAGCATGAGTAGGCTTTGTTGTTGGTGGTGGAGGTGGTGGTGTTTTCCTTTTTACATTCTCATCATGAGTTCAGGGATGTTGCTGTATTTGATGTGCTTTAGTGTATTGTAGTCATTAATGTTTTTGATAATTGCTCTACTTTCGGCCGGTGGGAGCCTCTTCAGGTTGGCTTCTGTCTCTTTTTGGCATGGTTTCTGGTATGAGAGTTCAATCCAGACTTACCTGGTACAACCCCAACTTAGACCTGGAATCAGCCATTTAGTGGGAAATGTGCTTAAAGGATTCAGTCTGGGGACTAGAGCTGCTCATTGCTACTGGGTTGGTCATTGTTTCTTGCCTTTTCCAGTGCAGGGAGCCTGTGAATCTATGTTTTATTTTTTAGAGAATAAAAATTGGAGGGGAGGGGGCAAGATGGCGGAAGAGTAGGGTCCCCAAGTCACCTGTCCCCACCAAATTACCTAGATAAATTTCAAATCATCCTGAAAACCTACGAATTCGGTCTGAGATTTATTTTTTTTTATGATAGTTGCACAGAGAGAGAGAGGCAGAGACACAGGCAGAGGGAGAAGCAGGCTCCATGCACCGGGAGCCCGACGTGGGACTCGATCCCGGGTCTCCAGGATCGCGCCCTGGGCCAAAGGCAGGCGCTAAACCGTTGCGCCACCCAGGGTTCCCCGGTCTGAGATTTAAAGAGAGAACAGCTGGAATGCTACAGTGAGAAGAGTTCACACTTCTATCAAGGTACGAAGACGGGGGAAAAAATAAATAAAAAAGCATCCAAGGGGGAGGGGCCCCTTGAGGAGCTGGGCTAAGGCTGCCCTGAGAGTGCCCCCAGGACAGGAAAGCCCCGTCCAGGAGAAGCAGGAGCTTCACCAATCTTCCCTGACGGGAAGGTGCCCGCAGGGAGTTGGGGCAGGATCCCAGGAGGGGCGGGGATACCCTCAGGCTCCCAGGGGCACTAACAGAGGAACTGCACCCCGGGGGAGAGCGCGCCACACACCGCGGCCGAGCTCCCTAAAGGGCTGCAGCATGCACAACCGGCGGAGGCCCGGGAGGCCCGGGAGCAGTTTGGCGGTGGCACCTACTGGACCACGATTCCAGCGACGCAGTTCCCGGAGACCAGGGCGCCGGGGGGCACAGCCCAAGATCGGGTGCTCCCCCCGGGACAGGCAGAGGATGGAAGGACACAGGACAGCAAGGACGCTCCTGCCGCTGGGCGGCCCCAAGCTGTTCATCCATTTATTTTATTTTTATTTTATTTTTTTTATGATAGTCACAGAAAGAGAGTGAGAGAGAGGCAGAGACATAGGCAGAGGGAGAAGCAGGCTCCATGCACCGGGAGCCCGACGTGTGATTCGATCCCGGGTGGACAGGATCGCGCCCTGGGCCAAAGGCAGGTGCCAAACCGCTGCGCCACCCAGGGATCCCCGGCCCCAAGCTGTTCAGATGGCGGCCCCCACCCCCGGAGCATCCAGCCCCTGTGGATTGGGAGCTATGGTACTAACTGCTGAGCTGACTCCAGGGCTGGAGAGCTGGCCGCTGCCACTGTTGTTGTTACTCCTGGGGACTCACAGGATAAACAACTCCCACTGAGCCATGCACCAGGCAGGGGGCTGAGCAGCTACCCCAGGTGCACACACCTGAGAATCAGCAAAGCAGCCCCTCCCCCAGAAGTCCAGCTAGAAGGACAGGGGAAAAGCAAGTTATTGTCCAAGCAGCACTGGAAAGTTCCAGGGGAAGTCAAGGGATTTACAGAATATAGAATCAGAGGATACTCCCCCTTGTTTTTTGTTTTTTGTTTGCTTCCCCCCGCCTTTTTTTCCTTTTTTCTTTTCTTTTCTTTCCTTTTTCCCTTCTCTCTTTTTCCCCTTTTTCCAGTACAACTTGTTTTTGGCCACTCTGCAATGAGCAAAATGACCAGAAGGAAAAAATCATCTCAAAAGAAAGAATCAGAAACAGTCCTCTCTACCACAGAATTACAGAATTTGGATTACAATTCAATGTCAGAAAGGCAATTCAGAAGTACAATCATAAAGCTAATGGTGGCTCTAGAAAAAAGCATAAAGGATTCCAGAGACTTCATGACTGCAGAATTTAGATCTAATCAGGCAGAAATAAAAAATCAATGAAATGAGATGCAATCCAAACTGGAGGTCCTAACGACAAGGGTTAACGAGGAAGAAGAACGAGTGAGTGACATAGAAGGCAAGTTGATGGCAAGGAGGGAAACTGAGGAAAAAAGAGAAAAACAATTAAAACATGAGGAGAGGTTAAGGGAAATAAATGACAGCCTCAGAAGGAAAAAATCTACGTTTAATTGGGGTTCCCGACGGCACCGAAAGGGACAGAGGTACAGAATAGGTATTTGAACAAATCATAGCTGAAAACTTTCCTAACTTGGGAAGGGAAACAGGCATTCAGATCCAGGAGATAGAGAGATCCCCCTAAAAAAAAAAAAATACTGCTTCACACCTCTACATTTAAGAGTGAAACTTGCAAATTCCAAAGATAAAGAGAAGATCCTTAAAGCAGCAAGAGGCAAGAAATCTCTAAGTTTTATGGGGAGAAATATTAGATTAACAGCAGACCTCTCCACAGAGACCTGGCAGGCCAGAAAGGGCTGGCAGGATATATTCAGGGTCCTAAATGAGAAGAACCTGCAGCCAAGAAAACTTTTTCCAGCAAGGCTCTCATTCAGAATAGAAGAGAGATAAAGACCTTCCAAGATAGGCAGAAACTGAAAAAATATGTGACCTCCAAGCCAGCTCTGCAAGAAATACTAAGGGGGATTCTGTAATAGAAAGAGGAAGTCCAAGAGAACAATGCACAAAAACAGGGACTGAATAGGTATCATGAGGACACTAAACTCATATCTTTCAACAGTAACTCTGAAAGTGAAAGGGCTTACTGACCCCATCAAAAGGCGCAGGGTTTCAGAAAGGATAAAAAAGCAGGACCCGTCTATTTGCTGTCTACAAGAGACTCATTTTAGGCATAAAGACACCTACAGCCTGAAAATAAAAGGTTGCTGAACCATTTACCATTCAAATGGTCCTCAAAAGAAAGCAGGGGTAGCCATCCTTATATCAGATAAATTAAAGTTTCTCCCAAAGACTGTAGTAAGAGATGAAGAGGGACACTATATCATACTTAAAGTATCTATCCAACAATAGGACCTAACAGTCGATGATATTTATGCCCTGAATGTGGGAGCTACCAAGTATATCAATCAATTAATAATCAAGGATAAGACATACTTAGACAATGAAACACTTATACTTGGTGACTTGAATGTAGTGCTTTCTACAATCGACAGATCTTCTAAGCACATCTCCAATGAAACAAGAGCTTTAAATGATGCACTGGACCAGATGGATTTCACAGATATTTACAGAACTTTACATACAAACTCAACTGAATACACATTCTTCTCAAGTGCACATGGAACTTTCTCCAGCACAGATCACATACTAGGTCACAAATCCGGTCTTAACTGATACCAAAAGATTGGGATCGTCCCCTGAATATTTTCAGACCATGATGCTTTGAAACTAGAACTAAATCACAAGAAGAAGTTTGGAAGGATTTCAAACACGTGGAGGTTAAGGACCATCCTGCTAAAAGATGAAAGGGTCAACCAGGAAATTAGAGAAGAATTAAAAAGATTCATGGAAAGTAATGAGAATGAAGATACAACCGTTCAAAATCTTTGGGATACAGCAAAAGCAGTCCTGAGGGGGAAATGCATCACAATACAAGCATCCATCCGAAAACTGGAAAGAACTCAAGTACAAAAGTAACCTTGCACCTAAAGGGGCTGGAGAAAAAAGAGCAAATAGATCCTACACCCAGCAGAAGAAGAGAATTAATAAAGATTTTAGGAGAACTCAATGAAATAGAGACCAGAAGAACTGTGGAACAGATCAACAGAACCAGGAGTTAGTTCTTTGAAAGAATGAATAAAATAGATAAACCATTAGCCAGCCTTATTAGAAAGAAGAGAGAAAAGACTCAAATTAATAAAATCATGAATGAGAAAAGAGAGATCACTACCAACACCAAGGGAATACAAACGATTTTAAAAACATATTATGAGCAGCTATGCGCCAATAAATTAGGCAATCTAGAAGAAATGGATGCATTCCTGGAAAACCACAAACTACCAAAACTGGCACAGGACAAAAGAGAAAACCTGAACAGGCCAATAACCAGGGAGGAAATTGAAGCAGTCATCAAAAACTTCCCAAGACACAAAACTCCGGGGCCAGATGGCTTTCCAGGGGGATTCTATCAAACGTTTAAAGGAGAAACCATATCTATTATACTAAAGCTGTTCAGAAAGATAGAAAGAGATGGAGTACTTCCAAACTCGTTCTATGAGGCAAGCATCACCTTAATTCCAAAACCAGACAAAGACTGGAGAATTATAGACCAGTATCCTTGATGAACAAGGATGCAAAAAGGAGAAAAGGAGAATTATAGACCAGTATCCCTGATGAACAGGGATGAATTATAGACCAGTATCCCTGATGAACACGGATGCAAAAATTCTCAACTAGATACTAGCCTATATAATCCAGCAATACATTAAGAAGATTATTCACCATGAACAAGTAGGATTTATCCCTGGGATGCAAGGCTGGTGCAACACTCGTAAAGCAATCAATGTGATTGATCATATCAACAAGAGAAAAACCAAGAACCATAGGATCCTCTCATTAGATGCAGAGAAAGCATTTGACAAAATACAGCATCCATTCCTGATCAAAACTCTTCGGAGTGTAGGGATCGAGGGAACATTCCTCAGCATCTTAAAAGCCATCTACGAAAAGCCCACAGCAAATATCATTCTCAATGGGGAAGCACTGGGAGCCTTTCCCCTAAGATCAGGAAAAAGACAGGGATGTCTACTCTCACCACTCCTATTCAACATAGTACTAGAAGTCCTAGCCTCCACAATCAAGCAAGAAAAAGAAATAAAAGGCATTCAAATTAGCAAAGAAGAAGTCAAACTCTCCCTCTTCACAGATGACATGATACTGTACCTAGACAACCCAAAAGACTCCACCCCAAGATTGCTGGAACTCATACAGCAATTTGGCAGTGTGGCAGGATGCAAAATCAATGCCCAGAAGTCAGTGGCATTTCTATAGACTAACAATGAGACTGAAGAAAGAGAAATTAAGGAGTCAATCCCATTTACAATTGCACCCAAAAGCATAAGATACCTAGGAATAAACCTAACCAAAAATGTAAAGGATCTATACCCTCAAAACTATAGAACACTTCTGAAAGAAATTGAGGAAGACACAAAGAGATGGAAAAATATTCCATGCTCATGGATTGGAAGGGGTTAATATTGTGACAATGTCAATGCTACCTAGGGCAATTTACACATTTAATGCAATCCCTATCGAAATTCCATGGACTTTCTTCAGAGAGTTGGAACAAATCATCTTAAGTTTTGTTTGGAATCAGAAAAGACCCGGAATAGCCAGGGGAATATTAAAAAAGAAAACCATATCTGGGGGCATCCCAATGCCAGATTTCAGGTTGTACTACAAAGCTGTGTTCATCAAGACAGGGTGGTACTGGCACAAAAACAGGCACATAAAAAAAAAAACAGGCACATAGATCAGTGGGACGGAATAGAGAACCCAGAAGTGGGCCCTCAACATTATGGTCAACTAATATTCGACAAAGCAGGAAAGACTATCCACTGGATAAAAGACAGTCTCTTCAATAAATGGTGCTGGGAAAATTGGACATCCACATGCAGAAGAATGAAACTGGACCAAAGATAAACTCAAAATGCATGAAAGATCTAAATGTGAGACAAGATTCCATCAAAATCCTAGAGGAGAACACAGGCAATCCCCTTTTTGAACTTGGCCACAGTAACTTCTTGCAAGAAACATCCATGAAGGCAAGAAAATCTAAAGCAAAAATTAATTATTGTGACTTCATCAAGATAAGAAGCTTGTGCACAGCAAAAGAAACAGTCAACAGAACTAAAAGACAGCCAAAGAATGGGAGAAGATATTTGCAAGTGACGTATCAGATAAAGGACTAGTATCCAAGATCTATAAAGAACTTAAAAACTCAACAGCAAAGAAACAATCCAATTATGAAATGGGCAGAAGACATGAACAGAAATCTCACAGAGGAAGACATAGACATGGCCAAAAAGCACATGAGAAAATGCTCCGCATCACTGGCCATCAGGGAACTACAAATCAAAACCACAATGAGATCCCACCTGACTCCAGTGAGAATGGGAAAATTAACAAGGCAGGAAACAACAAATGTTGGAGAGGATGTGGAGAAAGGGGAACCCTCTTGCACTGTTGGTGGGAATGTGAACTGGTGCAGCCCCTCTGGAAAACTGTGTGGAGGTTCCTCAAAGGGTTATAAATAGATCTGCCCTAGGACCCAGCAATTGCACTGCTGGGGATTTACCCCAAAGATACAGATGCAGTGAAAGGCCGGGACACCTGCACCCCGATGTTTATAGCAGCTATGTCACAATAGCCGCACTGTAGAAGGAGCGTCGGTGTCCATCAAAAATGAATGGATAAAGAAGATGTGGTCTGCGTATACAATGGAATATTACTCAGCCATTAGAAATGACAAATACCCACCATTTGCTTTGATGTAGATGGATCTGGAGGGTATTATGCTGAGTGACGTAAGTCAATTGGAGAAGGACAAACATTATATGGTCTCATTCATTTGGGGAATATAAAAAATAGTTAAAGGGAATAAAGGGGAAAGGAGGGAAAATGAGTGGGAAATATCAGAAAGGGAGACCGAACATGAGAGACTCCTAACTCTGGGAATCGAACAAGGGGTGGTGGAAAGGGAGGTGGGCGGGGGGTGGGGGTGACGGGGTGATGGGCACTGAGGGGGTCACCTGATTGGGATGAGGACTGGGTTTTATGCTATATGTTGGCAAATTGAACTCCAATAAAGAAAGAAAGAGGAAAGAAAGAAAGAAAGAAAGAGAGAGAGAAACAGAAGAAGGAAGGAAGGAAGGAAGGAAGGAAGGAAGGAAGGAAGGAAGGAAGGAAGGAAGGAAGGGAGGAATGGGAATGAGGAATCTCACAGAATGAAGCAGCACCGTATACCACTTGGTCCTGGGTGCATGCTGGTCATATTTTAGAAGGTATTAAGTTCTGCCATTGTAGAACAAAATGTAGAACTGCCATTGTAGAACAAAATGAATCAGAGATACCAAAAAACACAAACAAAACAGAAATAGGTATCCTGTATATCTCCCGAAATTAAGTTGAGTATGTTGAAGGGAATCGAAAAGTGGAAAATATATCTAGGATAATTGTAATTATCGAAATATGAAATTGTAGAAATATGAAAGTCAGAAAGGAAGAATCTTAAACATGAAGAGGTGGTAAAATATTGCAGTTAAGGTGGGAAAAGAGAAAAAATTTGGAAATTTACAGTCTGATATAAAAACGAGTTGTACTGGAAAAAAGAAGAAAAAAAATCGGAGGGGTACCCTCTATTTCTATATACTGTAAATCCCTCGACTTCCCTGGAGCTTTCCAGCGCTGCGTGGTGAAGAACTTGCTCTTCCCCTGTCCTTCCAGCTGGTCTTCTGGGGGAAGGGCCTGCTGTGCTGACGCTCAGGTGTGTGTACCTGGTGGAGCTGACCCGCCCCCTGCTGGTTGCGGGGGCCCAGTGGCTGCAGTTGCCCGCTGGGGCCTCTGTTGCCTGGTGGCCCCGCCTCTCCCAGGCACAGGGCGACACAATGGCAGTGGCCAGCTACCCAGCTGTGGAGTCAGCTCCTGGCTAGTAACTAACGCAGTCTCCCAGTCTGCACTGGCCTAGATGCTCCCGGGCGGCACCGGTGCGCTGATCTGCACAGCTTGGGGGTGCCCGGCGGCAGGAGAGTCCTCGCTGTCCTGTGCCCACCCCGCTTCCGCCTGTCAGCGGTGGGGAGCGCAGGATCAGGGGCTGCGTCCCCTCGGTGCCCTGGGATCCCGGGCCTGTGCTGCTGGAATCATGCTCCCAGGGCGCGGCTCCGAAGGCAGCAGGGCGCAGCCCCCTCGGTCCAGAGCCGCCCACTGACCAACCGGCTTCTCCCCGTGCCCCGCCTGGGGCGCGCTCCAGCCCTTGACCGAGATCGGCCCAAGGAGTGCAGCGCGCTCTCCTCCGGGGCAGCACTTCCTCTATTAGTGACTCCGGGAGACTGGAGGCTCCTCTGCCCCTCTTGTGGTTCTGCCCGGTTTCCCTGCTAAGCGCCTTTTCATCCGGGAAGAATCCGGTGCGGATTTTTTAAAGTTCCCGCTTCTCCGGGGCTGGGCTTTCCTGTCCCAGAGGCTTTCTCCGCTGGCCTTAGCCAGGCTTCTCATGGTGCCCCTCCCCCACTTGATTCTTTTTTATTTTTATTTTTTCTGCCTTCCTACCTTGTTAGAAGCGAAAACCCTTCTCCCTGTAGCGTTCTGGCTGTTCTCTCTTTAAATCTCAGATCCAATTTGTAGGTGTTCAGGATGGCTTGAAAGTTATCTAAGTAAGTTGGTGGGGCCGGGTGACTTGGGGACCCTACTCCTCCACCATCTTTCTGGTGGTGGCCTCCCATTGACTACATTTTTTAAAGGAAAAACCGTGCTTTTTTCCATACTCTCCTCACAGAGACCCACCAACTGTTTGCTGTTTCCTTACACTTCACAACTGTTTTGTGTGTAAGCCCTTTGGAATGTGCTGGAGTTACTGCCTGCCATGTGGCTATTCCAACTGTTTCTGTTACTTTATTTCAGATCTCATATACAGTTGTTCCTTGAACAGCTAGGAGGTTGGGGGATCAACTCCCCCCAGCTAGGTCAAAAATCCATCTATGACTTTTGACTCTCCAAAAACTTAACTGCTAATAGCTTACTGTTGACTGGAAGCCTTACTGATAACACAACCAGTTGGCTAACACATATTTTGTATGTATACTGTACCCCTACAAGAAAGTAAGCTAGAGAAAAGAAAATCATAAGAGAAAATACATTTATGATATTGTATTGTAAAGCATAAATCTGCTTATAAATGGACCTGTGTGGTTCAAACCCATGTTGCTCAAGGGTTTTGCAGAAAGAGCTCATTGCAGCTATGCATGGCAGCATCATCCTGTCTTCTGGAGCCAGTTCCAGTTTCTATTTCTCTAAGTAGTATCTGAGTGATCCCAGAGAAACTCCTGTATCTAAGACTCAGCAACCTCAGAGAAAGCAAGGAGCTGGTGACTATGTGGTCAGAGTCCCTTTTTGAGGAAAAGTGGAAGAACACCATGTTATACAGTGGGCCACGGAATCTCTTGGATTTATAGCTACAAGTACCTGGGTCCCAGGCCTCCTGACTCTGGTTGGCCTCCTGTGCAAGAGTGGTGCATTTGGAAATGGCTCCTGGGGCATTAGGCTGGTCGCAAAACTCAGGGGGAAGTAAGAATGGGTAGTTATGTGGCTTGTTTTGCTTTGCTTTTTGCCTTTGTTTTCTTCTGGCTGCCAGAGCTTTCCTCTCTATGCCCTTGGGAAAAGGGTTTTCCCATTAGGACTCCATCTTGTTTGTGTGGCCCTGACAAAGTGGTTTGGGGTCTAGAATTGCCTTTCTCAGGGATCTTCTCCAAACCTCCAGCTACAGACCCCACGGATTCACCTCATGAGCCCCCTGTGAGGACGTTGGTGACAGGTAACTGTACGCAGGTCAGCCCATGGGTGGGTTGGTCATTGCTGGTCTTCAGTCTCGGGACCCCCCAGGCCAAGAGGGTTCTGGGCCCCCCTTCCCAGCCCCATCCAGAAAGACACCCAGCAGTCCCCTTTTAGATGGAGCGGGTGGCAAGTGCCCAGGATGAGTGTTTTCTGTTCTCTTGAAGACATGGACCATGGCACACCTATCCTAGTTCTACATAGAAAACCTCTCCCTCCTGCGGCTGTGGTCATGACTCAGGTGAAATCTTCCCCTTGGCATATTCATCGGGGTTTCTATTAACTATATTTTATGATGCTGTGACAAAATAGGGGCCTTGTGGACCTGGTGAGGGTCTCTCCTAGGGTGAGCTAATCCCTTGAGATAGCAATCAATAGTTTTCATATGCAGACCAACCAATCTAAAGTCCACACCTCCCACCACCTCCTTTATCAAACTCTCACACCCCCATTCAATATTCTCTTTGCCCCAAATCACCCCAAGTCCAGATACTGGACAACTAAGGGCCACCCTTCTAGTCCAGAGCCCACCAAAATTATTCAAACTATCCAATCTAAAGTTATACACAGCATACTCATCCTACCTCTCCCAATCCTTCTCATAAAGCCAGAATAATGACTATGGATCATGTTTTCCCCTCATTCTCTCTGCTCCTGACCAACCCGGGTGTTTCCTTATGTGGCCCTGAGTGTTATGGCATGTCCCCTCCTCTTGGGAGCATAGGTAATAAACTCCTCTTTCAAGGACATTGTCTCCATATCTGTCATCTTAACATACCTGATTAAAGCAAATCTCAGGAATATTTTAAGACATCTAGTTGATTAAAAAAAAAAAAAAGACATCTAGTTGAGGGGAAAGGCCTGAGTCATGGGCTCCTCTCAAGTCCAGGGTTTTGTACCTGGAAAGAGTCATTTGGAGCTGAAGGAGGTGGGGATTATTGGGAATTAACATTCTTGGGATTCATGTAAAGGCAGGACAGGGGCAGAGAACCCAACATTACCTTTGAATTTTCATACCGACCATTCAGGCTAGATTGTATTATGCTCATGGAAGTTACTCAAGGCTTCCTTTATGGCCCAGCGGGTAACTTATTCTGCAGTGTTCCATGTGTAGTTATTATGTGCACTGTCCTGTGTCAATTAAGTAAATAAATTTATTAGTAACATTTATTTATTTATTATTATTTATGTATTTATTTTTTATAAATTTATTTTATTGGTGTTCAATTTGCCAACATATAGAATAACACCCAGTGCTCATCCCATCAAGTGCCCACCTCAGTGCCCGTCACCCAGTCACCACCACCCCCCGCCCACCTCCCTTTCCACCACCCCTAGTTCGTTTCCCAGAGTTAGGAGTCTTTCATGTTCTGTCTCCCTTTCTGATATTTCCCACTCATTTTTTCTCCTTTCCCCTTTATTCCCTTTCACTACTTTTTATATTCCCCAAATGAATGAGACCATATTATGTTTGTCCTTCTCCGATTGACTTATTTCACTCAGCATAATACCCTCCAGTTCCATCCACGTCGAAGCAAATGGTGGGTATTTGTCGTTTCTAATGGCTGAGTAATATTCCATTTATTTTTTTAAATACAGAGTGCTTTACAAATTTCCATGTCGTCCTCGCACAGGGGCCATGCTAATCTTCTCTGTATCATTCCAATTTTAGTATATGTGCTGCTGAAGCGAGCACTTGTTAATAATATTGTTTAAATCTATTTCATCTAACTGAATTTTTGTTTGCCTGTTTTAGCTACCACTCAGTGAGATGTGTTAAAAATTTCCAGTTATGATAGTGGATTTGTCCACTTCTCCATTTACTTCTGCCAGTTTTAACTTTTAATATCCTGTATGCTATTCCAGTGTGTGGGATTTCCCCCCACACATGCAAGCAAGTCTCCTACAGAAGCTGGGTGTCCTATAATTTAACTCAATTTTGACACTATCTAACTGCAGATAGATTCAGATTCCACAGGTTGAGGGCTCAGTCCCACATGACCGCCCTCTACTTCAGATGCCAATCTCAAGTCCAAGTTGTTACATGTGCTTCTGACTGACTGGCTGTAAGTCAGAGGTTCCCACAACCCCTTCCCTTGGGTTTGATTAATTTGCTGGAGTGCCTCACAGAACCCAAGAAATCCATTTCCTCACTAGATTATTGGTTTATTACAAAGGATATTAAAGAATAACAATCAATAGCCAGATGAAGAGATACATGGAGTGAGGCTCCAAACGCAGAGGCTTCTGTCCCAATGGAATTTGGGGCATGACACGGTGGCACAAGGATGCATTCTTTCTTACTAATCTGGAAGCTCTGAACCCAGTCCTTTTTTTTTCCTTCAGACATCAGAGTTTATTGTTTGTTTAGTCCAAACACATTCAGAATGGTAACACAAAGAATACTTTTCCACCTGAAATAATTAAACTAGATTCTACTAGCATATAATGTTTAGCACACTAGAGCAATAAAGATGGTAATCCATTGCCTTCTATACTTACTAAAGCCAAGATGGTAAAGTCAATTTGGTCGCAATAGTGTCACCATCAAAAAAGGTCAGCAAATAACTGTAATGGTCAATGAATATTTTTACTTTGGCCCACTGAAAAGGGGACAAAATGTTAAAAGTCCACAGTCCTGCAGATGAACTATCACCATGGAGGCTTCATTACATAGTCATAATAAATCATTGGCCATTGGCGATTGGACTCAATCTCCAGTCCCTCTCCCCTCCCCAGGGGTCAGAGGAGTGGGACTGACTGTTTTAAACCTCTAATCACACGGTTGGTTCTCCTGGCAACCAGCCCTCAACCTTAGACGTTTTCCAAAAGTCGTCTCACTGACATACAAAAGACAGGCTTATCATTCTCATCACAGAGAATTCCAAGAAAGAAAGAAAACTACATTGGTGAATATGTAAACAAGTTTAACTGAGTGTTAACTGTATAATATGTGACAATAATGTTTTCTGGGATTTAAATATGGAGAAAATTAAAATGCTGTTTTAATTTGCCCTTCCCAAATTGTAAATTACACAGTTAACACTCAGTTAAACTTGTTCACATATTCATCAATGTAATTTTCTTTCTTTTCCATATCTGCCTTTCCACCTGGGGTCATATTTCTTCTGCCTGAAGAAGAAACTTTGCTATTTCCTTTAACTTGAGACTTTGAGTGCCATATTTGCCTATTTGTTACATTAAAATGACTGCTTTCCTTTTTTGAAAGACATTTCTTTCTAGGTGTGGAATTCTAGGTTTGCAATTATTTTCCTTCTGCACTTGGAAGATATAAGCTCATTCTGTTTTAGATTCCATTGTTTCTGTTGAAAGATGAGATTCCAGTCTGATTGATGCCTCTTTGAGGATGACCTGCCTTTTCTTCCTCTCTCAGCTTTGAGTACTATCTCTGGATGTCAACAGTGTTACTGTGATAGGCCTAGGTTTGGTTTTCCTCATACCACTCTAGGCTGGACAAACACAGAGGTTCGTGAATCTACAACTTGATGTCTTTTGTCACTTTTTAAACTTCTCAACTATCATTTCTCTAAATATATCTTCTGTATTGCTCCCTTTCTTTTTGGGGGGGGAACAATTGAACGTGCGTTAATGTTATTTGCTATAACACCTTCAACTCTTGCCCCTTCTCTTTCCAAATCTTCCATCATTTTGTCTCACCAGGCTTAATGCTGGATATTTCTTCAGACTTGCTGTTCATTTATATACTTCTCCATTCAGGTGGGGAACTTGCCTTTGACTCTTGAAACATAACATCACACAGTCAGGGCAGATTCTATTATTAGCTTAGAGCTCAGGTTGGAGGAGGGAGTTATAGTCATTAATTAACTTGTGCCAGGTCACCCAGCCTGGAAATGGCAGAGCAGGAACTAAGATCTCAGAATGGACTCTCTGCCCAACCCTTCTTCCTGTGCTTGTTCTCTCCTGGCCTGAGAATTCTTGCTACCGCTCATCTCCCAGGAGGCAGATGCACAGTGGAATTTTCCAAACTTTTAAGCATGCTGCTTGCTATATTTCTTTTTAGATGAAAAAAAGTCAATGATATTTCTTCATTATCCATAAATGCTATCACAGGACTTTGCTCTGTTATTTGGGTCATTGGTATATTTTCTACTTTGATTTGGTTTTAATTTTGTTTCTTTTATACTCTTCTTCCTGATTTCAGAGTACATTGATAGACATACTTCCTTTCAAAGAGGAGCTGGATACCTGGGTGTTTCCCAAGGAATTATGAAAACCAGTATAAACATGACATTTCTGGCATTCATCCTTCATGCATCTGTGAACAAGATGGAGAAACAACAATGAATGATACTTATGTGGATCCCCGAATAAGAGTGTTAAGAAAAAAAATTCAGCTGAGTAAAATTTAAAGATCCATTGGATTTATTCAACAATCCGTGAATTGGGCAGCATCCCATGCAGCAAATGGAAAGAAGCTCCTAAGAGCTGTACAAAACAGAAGACTTTTATAGGCAGAAGGAGGCAGGACAAGGAAATTACTAGAAAATAGTGGATTGTTTAAGACAAGGTCACCTTCCTTTTAAGGGATGGCAGGGATCTATTAGGCATATTACATCATTAGTACTGACCAGGAGATTCTAGACTGACTAGATTAGATTATATTTGTGATGCAGACTGAAACTACAAATAGGTTATGTATTCAGTCTCGGTTTGGTGACATGGGCTTAGTTCAAGTGACTCCCTTTGGGGTCCATGGGCACAATGTTTGTTGTTGATGGTGGTTTGTTTTTGTTGTTGTTGTTATTGTTGTTGTTTTGTTTTGTTTTGTTTTTACAACGGTAAGTGATCAGTCATCACAGTTGACATGTACTAGCCAGTGGCATACATAACCCTGTGTAGTTAACTATATCCTTATTTTCTACATGACAGAGCCTAGGAACTAATTACTGGTCAAGCAGTCCTAATGGTAGTCCTGGTATCTGTGGGCAAAAATGTAGAAATCATTTTTTTAGAATTCATGGAGTCCTTCTTTCTCTCCACATCCCTACAGCACCCACTAGGCCAACTGACTCTACCATAGGAGAAGCCAATGGCATTATTAAAGCCTTGCCTATGCTAATGTGAATATATGGAAAGAGAATTCCTCCAGGGAGGGAAATAGGGGTGCACTGGTGGGATGGAACCATGGGAGCTGGTTCAGGATCACAGCGAGTGTCCTTGCAAATGTATGGAATGTGCAAGAGAGACAGGTCAGGGGCAGTTGTGTTGGTCTTGTGTAGAGATGCTAGGTTACTTTGCTAGGATAGATGGGTTCTGTAATGTATCCTTTTTTTTTTCTTCTTTTACTAGAAGATATCAGCCTTGGTCATCTAAGGGCAGGTCCACAGAAGTGATATAAAGAGATTAGAGTAGAGGATGGCTAAAGGCAAAGGAGATGGAACAGCTTTCCACTGGATGGAACAACATTCCACTGGATGCCTGAGTTTGGCTCAAGGTGAATGTGGGAGATGGGGGGTTAAATCCCTGGAGACCTTGTCTAAATGGCAAGTAGCATCTTCACAAGGTGGGATCTCCTGGAAATTTATAAAAGGAAGATCATGTCTAATATCTTAAGTGTTTATTTGGAGGAGAGCTCTGAAGGAGAGAAAGGGGATTTAAAAAATCCATATTTGGCACAAATGTAAGAAATTATGTCCATGGTCCCTTTTTTAGCAGTTTCTTTTCAAGTTCAGTAGATGGTTGGAAGAGGATCTGTTCTCCAGCCTTAATTCCGTGTTGTCACTCTTCTCTGCTATCCTTATACCCCCTAGATGCCCTATGGGAGAAAGTATAATACATGGCTACTGAATTCAATCCTGAGCCATTGCAGTGTCCCCTTCACCACTGGTGATGTATGAGAGAATGGTGAAGCCAGAGAAATGGGCACAGGGAAGGGGAAGAGTTGGTTCTCCAAGACTTTTTCTGTTGCTTGTGCTGCCTGTGATTCCACTATGTGAAAACACAGACCTAGTACTTTGTCCAGGATGCTGACACTGACTGCTCATTGAAGGGTACTGGCTATAAGATGTGTAATGAAGAGAACCAGAAGGCGCATGCTGAGGACATGGCCAGGGGTTGGTCTTCTCCTTTAGAATGAGAGTCTTGGGGAAGGAGGACAGGCCAGAGGTTGGTTGTCTTATTTAGCATGAGAGTTCCTGGTGCTTACCCTACCCTTCCTTTCTATCTATAGATACCTTTTGTCAGTCCTTCTGATGTACCCTCCTTGGTGTGGTACAAGTTGGAGCCAGAAGAAATGGAGCAGATAAAAGTAATGCAGGATCAAGGCCCTTTGTGAGCCAACATCCAGACCCACCTCTTCTTCCTCCAGTCCCTAATTTCTCTACCCCCACCAGAGCTTCACAGTGGCTCTCTCCATCTCTCTCTGCAGGCGACCATGAACAAACACTATGATGTCTCCCAGCAAACCCTTGACCTCCAGAGGCTCTGCTTTGACCCAGGTACAGTTGACAACAGTAATTCTAGGGCATGTGAGGGCACAGGGATCTGCTTGGAAGGAAGACTAAGGGATGGTAATGTGGGGAGAGGTTGGTACTGGCTCTGGACCCTTCTCAGCCTTCTGGTTGCCTCCTGTTGGCTTCCCAAAGATTTGGTGGGTGGGACATGATACTGATATAATCCTGAATTGGGGAAATTGCATGGCTGCCACCCTGCAGATCATTGAAGAGAATTTCCCTGAGGTAAGACCCTAGGCCCAGTGCTGTCCTTATGGTAGAGGATGGAACCCATGGGCTGGAGGGAAGATTTGTCTCTGAGGCCATACATAGTAGCCATCACTCTAACTCTTCTTCACCAAAAGCTGTTGTCCTTGAACCTGTGCAGCCACAGGCCATACAGCGCTAGATGGCCTATATGACATTTTATAGGTCTCCACAGTCAAGATCCTGAACATCTCCAAAAATGAGATGGAAAGAGGGATCCAGATCAAATTTGGGGTTGACAGTGTGTGGTAGCACTCATTTGAGAGATGACAGGAGGTGGTAGAAGGTACCTATGTGGAAAGGTGGGGGCTGGGGGTATAGGGGTGCACATGTCTCTCTTTCCTTGGGATTCCTTTTACAATTCCCTCCTCATATTTCTCAGCAGAAGTTAGCCTGAAAGTTGAACAAAGCGAAGGGGCTGAAGGTTGTAGAGCTGTGGCCAGAAGGGAATCCATGTCAACTTTCCTGGGGACCTCTGACCCTGGGAGCCTGAGTTACCCAGCAGTGCCTGTCTGCGGGAAGTAGCAGCCATGCGGAGGACCACATGCTCTGCCTTCTCTTCTTTCTGTGTCCCTCACCTGTGCCTAGAGGTCTCCTTTCCTTCTTCTGAACTGCTTACCTGTTTGCCTGGTCTGGGGTCTCTTTCTTACCATCTTCTGCTCTCTCAGCTTTCTCTAACATGTTGCTATGTTCTGGATGTTTGTGTCCCCCATCCCACCCTGGAAAATTATAAAAATCCTGACACCCAAAGATGACAGTATCAGGAGGTGGGTTTTTGGGAAATGCTTAGGTCATGAGGATGCAACACTCCTGAATGGGATGAGTGCCCTTATATAAAGGGCTCCAGAGAGATCCCTAACCCTTTCTACCATGTGAGGACATAACAAGAAAGTGCCAGGTATGAACCAGGAAGAGGGCCCTCATCAGAAAGCGACCATGCTGCTGCCTTGATCTAGACTTTAAGCCTACGGAATGGATAGCAGTAAGTTTCTGTCATTTACCAGACACCTAGTTGGTAGTATTTTGTTATAGTAGCCTGAATAGACTAAGACTCAGGCCTTCCCATGGGTGTGTTCTAGGAAGCAGGAATCCCGCTCCTTTCCAGGATCAGAGTGAACACCTTGAGCCAGGTGCTGGTGTCCTGGACCGAGAAGGGTCCTCCAGCCCAGGGTTTCATGCTGAGACAGGTCTTCCTACTCCCTTCTGAGACAAGGCTTCCCTCCCTTGTTCTGAGAGGGAGCCTCCTTTTCTTGAACCAGATGTATCCCACCCCCAATCTCAGGTGGCCTTAATGGCTTTCCTGCCCCATGCTGAGGGCTGAGGTCCTGTTCCTTTGGCTGAATGCCAGGAGCTGGGCCCTCCTTGGGAGACACCAGGGTTCCCTGAGTCAGGGGGCCAGAAGTGGGTGACTGCCAGTGAGCAGAGAGCGTTCCTGGGGCAGGGATGGAAGGCAGAGGGCAGAGGTGCTTGAGAATGAAGGACAGGCCTCTCAGAGGAACTTCCCCCTCCCCTCCCTCCACACATCTCATCAACCTGACTGGTCCTTCAGGGGAACCCTGGTGAGCCTGACATGGATATAATCCCTCAGGCGAGGAACCAACTGAGATAATCACAGGTGCACAGGGGCCATCAGGAGAGAGGGCAGTGGTCATAAGAGGAGACCACAGACCCTCAGCCCTATGCTGACCTGGGGCTTGACCCTTTACTCCTTCTGGGACAGGTCTCCTGCCCCCGTGGTTGCCTTGTTCTCCATGCCCAGCTCGAATTGAGCTCACACAGGTGACAAAGTTTCAACCAGCATCCAATGGGCCCCCAGCCCAACACATGCATGTTTTCCATTCCTACCTTGGGTGACAGGGCAGATGAAGGAAAAGGCTGCAGCCATGAAGCCATTTCCTCCTTCTCTCTTCCTCCCTGACCCCACCACCATGGTAGAGCTTCTTTCCCTTCCCTTTGCTTTGCTTTCTCTTCATTCTTTGTCTCTACTCCCCTGTGTCTCTCTTACGTCTCCCCTCCTACCTTTACCCCGTCTTCTGTCTTCACCCCCCTCCCTCTCTGCCTCCTGGGCCTTGTCTCACTCATCTCCCTGCCCCAGCATCCTGGGCCATCCCAGGATGGGCGGTGGGGGTCATGGTCCTGCAGAATGCTGGACCCCTAGTGAGGTAGCAGAGCCCTGGGCTCCCACCCCATTCCCTCTTCTCTCTGGAGCCTTTGGTAGGGACTTGAAGGAAGGGAGGGAAGCAGAAACGTGAAGACAACCCTAGAGTCTGGGTTCCAAATGTTGCTTCTGGTGGTATTGGAGAAAGGAGTCAGGACTGTCTAGGTGGATGCTACATAGGGGAAAGGAAATGGAGGAGAGAGAGGAAGAATATGAGGGGTGCAGAAGACATGGGAGGGAAGAGGAAAAGGAGAAAATGTGCTTTTCCTCTGGGTCAGTCCACAGGGGAGGTGTGCAGGGCCCTGGTGTCTTGGACATGTGGTGTAGGTGGGACACACCGGGCTGTGTGCCCATGCCTGTCTAACCTGCACATCCTGGGTGTTAGGGACACAGGTTGTGGAGTGATGGCTCTCACCCCAAATCCTTACTTTCTGAACTTGGCCCATTACTTAACCTCTCATTTTCCTCATTTGCAAAAGGGGCCTAATAATGTCCATCTTTTGGGCTGCTGTAAAAGTTGAATCAAACGACCTTGTGAAGTGACTGTCACAGGGTCTGTACATAGTAACAATCCCTGTCACTGGAAGCAGATCTTCCTATTGTTGCCCTCCCCATCCTGACACCTTGATTCCCAGAGAACAATTGTCTTCTTCAGCATGAGTATCATCATAAGACCCTGATAGGGAATGCTGTGTGATGGTGTCAAGCATATGTAATTCGAAGGGGGTATTGTTGTTTGTTGTTGAAGTGGAAAGAAAGCCTTAGGGTTCCGTTCATAACTTCTTCCCATACCCCCTCCCAACCCAGTTTCATTGATATATAAGTGACATTCACCTTTTTGTAAGTTTATCTGTACCTTCATCCAGACCTCCACTGCTACCCCCACCAGCAATTCCAGGTGAATGCTGTGTTGTGGGTGGAACTCCCACAACCCTTTAAGGTTATGGGGAATGTGGTTCCTCAGTCCTCGGTGTTTTCTCAATATTGTGGAAAACCAACAGGTAGATCCAAAGAGTCTAGCCTAGTGGTTAAGGGCATGAGGGTATAGAATAGGAATATGGGTTCTTTCCCAGACCCAAAACATACTAGCTGTGTGACTTTGGTCAAGACATTGCTGTGACTCAGTGTCTTACTCTGAAAATGGAGTTAGACAGTCCAGTCCTTAGGCCATTTTATGGAGTAAATGAGACTATAAAACCATCCCTGGGGGATCCCTGGGTGGCACAGCGGTTTGGCGCCTGCCTTTGGCCCAGGGTGCGATCCTGGAGACCCGGGATCGAATCCCACGTCGGGCTCCCGGTGCATGGAGCCTGCTTCTCCTTCTGCCTGTGTCTCTGCCTCTCTCTCTCTCTCTCTCTCTCTCTCTCTCTGTGTGTGACTATCATAAATAAATAAAAATTAAAAAGAAAACCATCCCTGGGGTGCAGGTAAACCTCCTAATCTAGCTACCCTGGTTGATAATCTCTCCAAAGGTGGTCTCTGGGAGGGGTAGAGGTACCAACCAAAGAGTCTGGGGGCAGGCACAGTAAGGATATGGAAGGAACTTGGTTGCTGAGTGGCAATGGGAGCAGGACCATTGTTGGAGGACTGGGGTTGTCCAGCTGTCCAGCTGTCCCAGGGTTCATGTTTCTCCAGTGTATGCATCATGAATAACATGCTATTGTGAGGGACACCAGCCCCAAGGAGACCCAGAGCACTTCCTCTATCCCAGATTCCCACACCCTCTTGCAGCTCCTTGCCCACCCTCTCCCAGGAGCAGCAGGAAGGACGCAGGCTTTCTCTACTACCCAGTCTGGGACGAACCTCCAGTGGTCTCAGAAGTGAGTGTTGGGGGTGCATGGAGATAGGAGGTTTCTGGGAGGAACCAAGGAGGGAATAATGGGAACTTGCAGGTAATGTGTTTTGCTTGTTGATCTCACTCATCATCCTGAACATTTCTGTCTCCATACACATTAAATTACCTAGTTGTTTTGAACAGGTGTATATTATATTATGAATTCTTTGGGTCTCATTTCTTTATTGACAGACATGTTGGTTTCAGGAGTTTTCCCAGTACTCATTGTGCCACAGGGCTCTTTCCAGTGCATATGTTGCGGTAAATATGGAGCCATGTTTGCTTTGCGTAGATTGTGAAATGGCACTGTGCAGTCAGACTGTCACCACTTTGGTCCTAATGGATGCCACCTGTCCTTTCTCTAGCCCAGGTGACTTCACGACAGCCCCTGGGAGTACACTGGTTCTCACCTGGCCCAAGGTGAGGCCCAGGAATTCAGGCCAAGTGAGTGGAGACTGAATGACCTCGGGATGAGACTCAGGGCTCCTGGCTCTGCTGATCTCCCATATCCCTCCCTTCACTTCCTCCAGGCCAAGCACACAATCCCAGAGGAGGACCTCACCCAGGCTGGTGCAGGACCCTGAGAACGTATCCCTGACAAGAAACCCTTGAGTGTGGTCATCTTCATCCTCAGCATCTTTGTTGTGTTTTTCTTCTAGTCTGAGTAGATCCCTGTGATTGAGCAGGTGGTTGCTTGAGGCTGGGAAGCCAATATTTAACTGATACTAATCCACCCAAAGGGCACCGTAGTTCTGTTTATTTGTCTCACTCAGAATCCCTGATTCTTTTTTTTTTTTTTTTTAGATTTTATTTTTAAGTAATCTCTACACCCAACACAGGGCTGGAACTCACAACCTTGAGATCAAGAGTCATGTGCTCTACAGACTGAGCCAGCCAGGGTCCCCCTGATTCTTCTGATAATAAAGAATGACATTGCATGTTGTGTCAAATCCCTGCAAAATCCATTTGAGGCAGGCATTTTTGTACCACAGATGAAGAAAGGTAAAGTCAGAGAGGGTCAGAGACTCTTTGGGAACAGTGGGGTAGAGTCTAAAATCCTGGACCCCCTAAAGCCCAGGCTGTGTGTGTGCCCAGGGCCATGTGGCTGTTGAGGCAGAGAATGATCTGTTACCCTGGTAAACCTGGAGATGGTGCTCTGTGCCCCTGGCATATTATTAAAATGTTTTTATAGAGGGAACAGTATAATTGCTTAGTCATACAAATCTACTCAAATTTAAAAACAACATTTTCTTGGGAAAAAATAGCGTTAAAGAGCACATGAAAACCTGGGAAGGAAAAATTACCCACATATATGGATGACATAGGATAAAAGTCCTTGATATGTAAAAAAAAAAAAAACAGTAGAGATATCAGAAACTGAGATTAACCTAGAATTGTTATTAAAAGCAATAGGAATGCCCAACTAATCTGTGAAAAGCTATCCAAACACAGTAACTACAAAAATGTAGCTGCAAACATTGAGATGAGATACTGAATGAGAAAAGAAAGCTGGAGATTGTTATTCTCAGGAAAATTCAGAGAGAAAAGAGAGAGAGACAGAGAGAGAGGAGATAGTTCTGTGTACATATGTCTATATTAATATATTGTGTATAGGAAATGGATAGTCATTACTTATCAGAGTACAATATGTCAGGCAAAAACATGTAGCTATGACATGCCTCTGAGAGGTAGGCATTTCTGTCTTTATCTCAGAGACCCCTCCCTGCTTGCTGGTGTACAGGACAACTTTCAGAGACTGCAGTGGATAGAAAATCATTTGTATGAGGAAAGCCCTTCAAGGTCAGTTCTAGGAGGTTCCACAGTTAGACCTTCCCTGATACCCAGGAGCAAAGGGAAAGGAGATGGGTTTAGATGGAGGGGCAGCACTGGTGGCCCTTGATGGGGAGAGAGCTGATGAGGACATAGCCCTTCAGCCCCATGGCTCCAGGGCAGTCCCCAGGTTGCTGCTGTCTGCAGTTGAAAACCAAGAGTGCCCTGGGGTCAGAACCTTCCCAGGGTCAGGTGAAGATGGTACTCAGAGAGCCCAGTACCTGTCTGCTTACTTCACATTTATTCTCTGTCTTCACTTCCTCTATTCCCCACCCTCAGCTGGGTTCCTCTGTAAATGAACTATCTTGTACTATCTGGCAGTTAATACCCACTTCTATCATTCACACGTTGGCTGGATGGCAGGAATAATTAATAATACTAATAAAACTGAAAACAGCAACACTAGCAATAACAATAATAAAAGATACCAACAATTATAGCACACACAGTGGGATACATTATTTGTTCAAGATTATGCAAATACTGATTCCCAGCATCCTTCTGACCCCAAGGCCCCTGCCCCAACCCCTGTGTACACATTGAGTGTTCTTCTGGGTTAGGCTGGAGGCCAGCACAGGGAGGGGACTCACTCAAGGTCCTGTGGTCAGTGATGGGTCTGGCAAATGAGACCCATGTTTGATGACTCTCATCTTCTATTTAGCTGACCTGTTACTATTATTTGTTCTTCTATACTATCTCTTCTTCCTGAGGCTCAGTAAAAAATACAAATAAAAAAATAAAAAAATAAACTTAATTCATGTCAAAGTAGAAGTAAAATAAGGAGACAGGAAAGCACAAGGGGGAAAAGGAAATGATGAAATGGGACCAAAGTTCACTTCCTGCTGCTACACTTCCAGATGATGTTTCAAATCTTCTACTTCATGGGCAGAGGAGGCAGGGTAGGCCAGGAGTAATATACCTCAAGTTCTACTACAGGCCAAACATTCTTTGAGGTGTTCTCCTCTTCTTCTTAGAAGTCTGGAAGCAGGCACCCTTAGTCCCACTTTACAGACGGCCAACCTCAGACTCACAGAGCTGTGTAAGTTTTCCAGAGTCAGACATCTATCCCTTGCCATCCTCACAGGCCAATCAGCAGCCTCCCCTTTGGATGATGGATTTCCAGGGCTTAAGGACTGATAGTGGGAACCTTCCCTGATATGGAAATTGAGCGGTGTTATGTCCTCATTTAGCATGAAGATGATGGTGGGGATGAAATCCTGCCCCATAAGCCATGAGCCAAGAGGCCTGGATATGGGGGCCACACAGACTGGCTGATTCTTGGGGTGTTGAAGGGGACCCAGGAAGCAACACACACTGTTGCCTTTTGAAAAGGGAAACTGAGTGGTAGGATATTAACATGGACAGCTGCTATATGAAAGGTATTTTACAGTTCAGCTCATTGAATCCCAAGTACTCTGTGCAAGACCAATACTTACCAATGATCAGGGGACAGAAGTTAAAACGTAAGTAACAAAATCCAGGAAACAACCTTGTAAATTACTGTTCCAGGAGTTACAACAACTCATTAAGCTGTCACCCATTTGTCCTATGAGCCATCATTCCACATCTCTGAAGGCATTATTATTCGCTTGCTCTTTTTCAAACAATGTGCAGAAATACTTTTAAAATACTAACTCTCATTAAAAAGAATCAAATACCATCTGCACAGCAAACGTTAAAGGGTGTGTGAAAATCTGGGAGAAATCATTTACAACTTACATTCAGACACCTGTTTACATATGCAATGTGCAAAATGTTCTTAAACAATAGAGATAGGTCAATGGTATCAAGAGTGGATGCACATAACAAGGAATATAAATGCCTAATAAACACATGAAAACATGCCAGTCTAAATAAGCCATACCAAGTGAAATAAGGATACCATAATGTCTAAAGCAAAATATGACCCCATTTCTGCAAAAGAATATATATTAACATGGGTGTATAGGTATGCGTGTGATTAAATATGTTAGTGCACTACATACAGAGAAAAATTTGGGAAATAGGCACCAATAAGTTAACAGAGAATATCTTTGTACCATGGTGTTGGAAAAAGGTAGGGACAGATGGGAGCAACATAGTAATTTCAGCTTTTAAAAATATGTATTTCTATAGTTTTTTTTATATGTGTTAGACAAAGAGAAGCATTAACTGGCAACAGGACCAACTCTTGAGATCAAGCTTTGTAAAACAGGTAAATCAGCTACTGAGTCACAAAGTAATAGTGTAGAAATATGTTTATTTAGCAACGTAGAAACATGTTCATATCCTGCAGTATGAAAGTAGCACACTGAATAGATGTCTCTGATAATAATTCACTGCATATGCACTGTCGGAGATAGAGATATTTTTGTTTTATAAATCTTCATTTCTATGGTGTTTTAAATATGGAAACATTGAAAAAATATTGAAAAGGTAAAATAATTGCAAGCTGATTACAAATATGATACTTATATATTCACGGCTTTGCAAGCAGATCAAAACAATTTATTTGGCAGTTTTCTGTATACACAAGTTTGTGTATGTTTCTCTGTCTCACACTTCCCCACACCAATTATTCATCATACACTTTTACTTAGTTCATTCAACTAAGTACCCAACATTAAGTTCATCCATTCAACTAAGTTCATCAAACATTCATCATGCAACTTTTACTTAGTTCACAGAGGGGCTGGATTTCTAGTCCAAGCTTAAAGATCCCAGGATGGGTGTGAACGTAGAAGGATGACTGCCAGTGTGTAGAAAAGTCTAGAAATATCTATCTATCTATCTATCTAGCCTATGATATGGAATCTATTCACCTCCCTCCCTCATCACCAACACCACAGGCCTTTCCATTGCCTACCTTTTGCCAAGCCTCATAGTTGAGTCTTTCACACCTGCAGTTCTGACTCTGGTCACCAGGTAGCATTGTTCTCCATAATCTATAGCTGTTCTCCCCTGCCACCCTGCACCCCAATGAAAAGGCATACTTTTTATGAACAGAAGCAAAATGTTTCTTCAAAGCACGTCACAAGACAAGAAGTACAGTGTGATCCAAATTCTTTATGAAAAATTCATTTGTACAAAAAGATCTAAAGGATGCACGCACAGCTTCCTTTCCTGTTTATGCCTACATCTATATCTAATTAATTAGTTAATTAATTAGATATTGGGTGTCTACTGTGTGCCAGACACTATCGGTCTAATTCTACATCTGCATCTCTTCATCTTCAGACCTGCATGACTGGAAATACCCACAGGAAGCAACATGGATGTTGTTACCCACCCCTACCCTCCATGAGGTATGACCTCCATTTCCAGGAAGATTAGTTCAAGCTTGACCACCAAGTCCTAGAAACCCAGCATTGAAACGGGAAATGAGAAGGAAAGGGAGGGGCAAGATGGCGAAAGAGTAGGGTCTCCAAATCACCTGTCCCCACCAAATTACCTAGATAACTTTCAAATTATCCTGAAAATCTATGAATTCGGCCTGAGATTTAAAGAGAGAACAGCTGGAATGCTACAGTGAGAAGAGTTCGCGCTTCTATCAAGGTAGGAAGACGGGGAAAAAAGAAATAAAGAAACAAAAGGCATCCAAGGGGGAGGGGCCCCGCGAGGAGCCAGGCTGAGGCCGGGGCGAGTGCCACCAGGACAGCAGAGCCCCGTCCCGGAGAATCAGGAGCTGCACCAATCTTCCTGGGCGGAAAAGCCTCGCAGGGATTTGGAGCAGGACCCCAGGAGGGCAGGGATGCCCTCAGGCTCCCTGGGACCGTAACAGAGGAACTGCGCCCCGGGGAGAGTGAACCGAGCTCCCTGAAAGGCTGCAGCGGGCATGGCTGGACCCGGGAACAGTTCAGAGGGGCTCGGGTGGAGGCTCTGCGGAGAGGGTGCTGCTCGGTCCGGAGCGGAATCCAACAGCGCAGGCCCGGGAGCACTGGGAGCCGGGACACAGCCCAGGATTCGGCCTCCCCCCGGGGACAGGCAGAGGCCAGGAAGGCCCAGGACAGCAAGGACGCTCCTGCCCCGAGCTGAGCAGATCAGCGGCCCCGCCCCCGGAGCATCCAGGCCCTGCAGACAGAGAGCTCCGAAGTTACTGCTGGAGCTGAATCCAGGGCTCCAGGGCTGGCCGCCGCCACTGCGGTTGTTCCTCCTGGGGCCTCAGGGGGTAAACAACCCCCACTGAGGCCTGCACCAGGCAGGGGGCAGAGCAGCTCCCCGAAGTGCTAACACCTGAAAATCAGCACAACAGGCCCCTCCCCCAGAAGACCCACTAGACGGACAAGTTCTAGGGGAAGTCAAGGGACTTAAAGTACACAGAATCAGAAGATACTCCCCCAGGTTTGTTTTTTTTTTTTTCGCTTTTTGATTTGTTTCCTTCCCCCACCCTTTTCTCCCTTTCTTTCTTTTTTCTTCTTTTTTCTTTTTTTCTTCCTTTTTTCTTTTTTCTTTTTCTCTTTTCTTCTTTCTCTCCTCTCTCTTTTCTCTTTTCCCAATACAACATACTTTTGGCCACACTGCACAGAGCAAAATGACTAGAAGGAAAACCTCACCTCAAAAGAAAGAATCAGAAAAGTCCTCTCTCCCACAGAGTTACAAAATCTGGATTACAATTCAATGTCAGAAAGCCAATTCAGAAGCACTATTATACAGTTACTGGTGGCTCTAGAAAAAAGCATAAAGGACTCAAGAGACTTCATGACTGCAGAATTTAGATCCAATCAGGCAGAAATTAAAAATCAATTGAATGAGATGCAATCCAAACTAGAAGTCCTAATGACAGGGTTAACTAGGTGGAAGAACGAGTGAGTGACATAGAAGACAACTTGATGGCAAAGAGGGAAACTGAGGATAAAAGAGACAAACAATTAAAAGACCATGAAGATAGATTAAGGGAAATAAACGACAGCCTGAGGAAGAAAAACCTACGTATAATTGGGGTTCCCAGGGTGCCGAAAGGGACAGAGGGCCAGAATATGTATTTGAACGAATCCTAGCTGAAAACTTTCCTAATCTGGGAAGGGAAACAGGCATTCAGATCCAGGAAATAGAGAGATCTCTCCCACTAAAATCAATAAAAACCGTACAACACCTTGGCATTTAATAGTTAAGCTGGCAAATTCCACTGATAAACACAAGATCCATAAAGCAGCAAGAGACAAGAAATCCCTGACTTTTATGAGGAAAAGTATTAGGGTAACAGCAGACCTCTCCACAGAGACCTGGCAGGCCAGAAAGGGCTGGCAGGATATATTCAGGGTCCTAAATGAGAAAAACATGAATTCTTGGTTAAGAATACTTTATCCAGCAAGGCTCTCATTCAAACTGGAAGGAGAGATAAAGAGCTTCCAAGACAGGCAGGAACTGAAAGAATATGTGACCTCCAAACCAGATCTGCAAGAAATTTTAAGGGGACTCTTAAAATTCCCCTTAAAGAAGAAGTTCAGTGGAACAATCCACAAAAACAAGGACTGAATAGATACCATGGTGACACTAAACTCATATCTCTCAATAGTAACTCTGAACGTGAACGGGCTTAAAGACCCCATCAAAAGGCACAGGGTTTCAGAAAGGATAAAAAAGCAGGACCCATCTATTTGCTGTCTACAAGAGACTCATTTTAGACAGAAGGACACCTACAACCTGAAAAAAAAGCTTGGAGAACAATTTACCATTCAAATGGTCCTCAAAAGAAAGCAGGGGTAGCCATCCTTATATCAGATAAACTAAAATTTACCCCGAAGACTGTAGTGAGAGATGAAGAGGGGCACTATATCATACCTAAAGGATCTATCCTACATGAGGACTTAACAATCCTCAATATATATGCCCCAAATGTGGGAGCTGCCAAATATTTAAATCAATTAAGAACCAAAGTGAAGAAATACTTAGATAATAATACACTTATACTTGGTGACTTCAATCTAGCTCTTTCTATACTCGATAGGTCTTCTAAGCACAACATCTCCAAAGAAACGAGAGCTTTAAATGATACACTGGACTAGATGGATTTCACAGTTATCTACAGAACTTTACATCCAAACTCAACTGAATACACATTCTTCTCAAGTGCACATGGAACTTTCTCCAGAATAGACCACATACTGGGTCACAAATCGGGTCTGAACCAATACCAAAAGATTGGGATCATCCCCTGCAGAGTCTCATACAATAATACCTTGAAATTAGAACTAAATCACAACAAGAAGTTTGGAAGGACTTCAAACACGTGGAGGTTAAGGACTATACTGCTATAAGATGAAAGGGCCAAACAGGAAATTAAGGAAGAATTAAAAAGATTCATGGAGGGATCCCTGGGTGGCGCAGCAGTTTGGCGCCTGCCTTTGGCCCAGGGCGCGATCCTGGAGACCCGGGATCAAATCCCACGTCGGGCTCCCGGTGCATGGAGCCTGCTTCTTCCTCTGCCTGTGTCTCTGCCTCTCTGTCTCTCTCTGTGTGACTATCATGAATAAATAAATAAAATCTTTAAAAAAAAAAAAAGATTCATGGAAACTAATGAGAATGAAGATACAACTGTTCAAAATCTTTGGGATGCAGCAAAAGCAGTCCTAAGGGGAAAATACATCGCAATACAAGGATCCATTCAAATACTGGAAAGAAGTCACATACAAAAGCTAAACTTACACCTAAAGGAGCTAGAGAAAAAACAGCAAATAGATCCTACACCCAGGAGAAGAAGAGAGTTAATAAAGATTTGAGCAGAACTCAACAAAATCGAGACCAGAAGAACTGTGGAACAGATCAACAGAACCAGGAGTTGGTTCTCTGAAAGAATTAATAAGATAGATAAACCATTAGCCAGACTTATTAAAAAGAAGAGAGAAAAGACTAAAATTAATAAAATCATGAATGAGAAAGGAGAGATCACTACCAACACCAAGGAAATACAATCGATTTTAAAAACATATTATGAACAGCTATACGCCAATAAATTAAGCGATCTAGAAGATATGAACACATTCCTGGAAAGCCACAAATTACCAAAACTGAAACAGGAAGAAATAGAAAACCTGAACAGGCCAGTAATCAGGGAGGAAATTGAAGTAGTCATCAAAAACCTCCCAAGACACAAAAGTCCAGGGCCAGATGGCTTCCCAGGGGGATTCTATCAAATGTTTAAAGAAGAAACCATACCTATTCTCCTAAAGCTGTTTGGAAAGATAGAAAGAGATGGAGTACCTCCAAATTCGTTCTATGAGGCAAGCATCACCTTAATTCCAAAACCAGACAAAGACCCCACCAAAAAGGAGAATTACAGACCAATATCCCTGATGAACATGGATGCAAAAATTCTCAACAAGATACTGGCCAAGAGGATCCAAGAGTACATTAAGAAAATTATTCACCATGCCCAAGTAGGATTTATCCCCGGGACACAAGGCTGGTTCAACACTCGTAAAACAATCAATGTGATTCATCATATCAGCAAGAGAAAAACCAAGAACCATATGATCCTCTCATTAGATGCATAGAAAGCATTTGACAAAATACAGCATCCATTCCTGATCAAAACTCTTCAGAGTGTAGGGATAGAGGGAACATTCCTCAACATCTCAAAAGCCATCTACGAAACGCCCACAGGAAATATCATTCTCAATGGGGAAGCACTGGAAGCCTTTCCCCTAAGATCCGGAACAAGACAGGGATGTCCACTCTCACCACTGCTATTCAATATAGTACTGGAAGTCCTAGCCTCAGCAATTCAGCAATCAGACAACAAAAAGACATTAAATGCATTCAAATTGGCAAAGAAGAAGTCAAACTCTCCCTCTTCGATGACACGATACTCTACGTAGAAAACCCAAAAGCCTCCACCCCAAGATGGCTATAACTCATACAGCAATTTGGCAGTGTGGCAGGATGCAAAATCAATGCCCAGAAATCAATGGCATTTCTATACACTAACAATGAGACTGAAGAAAGAGAAATTAAGGAGTCAATCCCATTTACAGTTGCACCCAAAAGGATAAGATACCTAGGAATAAACCTAACCAAAGAGGTCAAGGATCTATACCCTAAATACTATAGAACACTTCTGAAAGAAATTGAGGAAGACACAAAGAGATGGAAAAATATTCCATGCTCATGGATTGGCAGAATTAATATTGTGAAAATGTCAATGTTACCCAGGGCAATTTACACGTTTAATACAATCCTTATCAAAATACCATGGACTTTTTTCAGAGTTAGAACAAATTATTTTAAGATTTGTGTGGAACCAGAAAAGACCCCGAATAGCCAGGGGAATTTTAAAAAAGAAAACCATATTTGGGGGCATCACAATGCCAGTTTTCACGTTCTACTCAAAGCTGTGGTCATCAAGACAGTGTGGTACGGCACAAAGACTGACACATAGATCAGTGGAACAGAATAGAGAACCCAGAAGTGGACCCTGAACTTTATGGTCAACTAATATTCGATAAAGGAGGAAAGACTATCCATTGGAAGAAAGACAGTCTCTTCAATAAATGGTGCTGGGAAAATTGGACATCCACATGCAGAAGAATGAAACTAGACCACTCTCTTTCACCATACACAAAGATAAACTCAAAATGGATGAAAGATCTAAATGTGAGACAAGATTCCAACAAAATCCCAGAGGAGAACACAGGCAACACCCTTTTTGAACTCGGCCACAGTAACTTCTTGCAAGATACATCCACGAAGGCAAAAGAAACATAAGCAAAAATGAACTATTGGGACTTCATCAAGATAAGAAGCTTTTGCACAGCAAAGGATACAGTCAACAAAACTAAAAGACATCCTACAGAATGGGAGAAGATATTTGCAAATGACGTATCAGATAAAGGGCTAGTTTCCAAGACCTATAAAGAACTTCTTAAACTCAACACCAAAGAAACAAACAATCCAATCATGAAATGGGCAAAAGACATGAACAGAAATCTCACAGAGGAAGACATAGACATGGCCAACATGCACATGAGAAAATGCTCTGCATCACTTGCCATCAGGGAAATACAAATCAAAACCACAATGAGATACCACCTCTCACCAGTGAGAATGGGGAAAATTAACAAGGGAGGAAATAACAAATGTTGGAGAGGATGGGGAGGAAAAGGAACCCTCTTACACTGTTGGTGGGAATGTGAACTGGTGAAGCCACTCTGGAAAACTGTGTGGAGGTTCCTCAAAGAGTTAAAAATAGACCTGCCCTACGACGCAGCAATTGCACTGTTGGGGATTTACCCCAAAGAATCAGATGCAATGAAACGCCGGAACACCTGCACCCCGATGTTTATAGCAGCAATGTCCACAATAGCCAAACTGTGGAAGGAGCCTCGGTGTCCATCAAAAGATGAATGGGTAAAGAAGATGTGGTTTATATATACAATGTAATATTACTCAGCCATTAGAAATGACAAGTACCCACCATTTGCTTCAAAGTGGATGGAACTGGAGGGTATTATGCTGAGTGAAGTAAGTCAATTGGAGAAGGACAAACATTATATTATATGTTCTCATTCATTTGGGGAATATAAATAATAGTGAAAGGGAATATAGGGGAAGGGAGAAGAAATGTGTGGGAAATATCAGAAAGGGAGACAGAACATAAAGACTCCTAACTCTGGGAAACGAACTGGGGGTGGTGGAAGGGGAGGAGGGCGGGGGGTGGGGGTGAGTGGGTGACGGGCACTGAGGGGGACACTTGACGGGATGACACTGGGTGTTATTCTGTATGTTGGTTAATTGAACACCAATAAAAAAAAATAAAAAATAAAATAATAATAATAATAAATAAATAAATAAATAAAAAATAAAAATTAATTAAAAATAAAAAAGTAAAAAAGTAAAAAAAAAAATCAGACCTCTCCACAGAGACCTGGCAGACCAGAAAGGCCTGGCAGTATGTATTCAGGGTCCTAAATGAGAAGAACTTGCAGCCAATATAACTTTATCCAGCAAGGCTGTCATTCAGAATAGAAGCAGAGATAAAGAGCTTCCAAGATAGGCAGAAACTGAAAGAATATGTGACCACGAAACCCAGTGTGCAAGAATTATTAAGGGGGAACCCTGGTTTTCTTTTGAAAGAGGATGCATAAAGAAATAATCCACAGAAACAGGGACTGAATAGGTATTATGATGACACTAAATTCATATTGTTCAATTGTAACTCTGAACATATCATGGAATAGTAACTCTGAACATAAATGATCCCACCAAAAGGGATCAATGCAGGGTTTCAGACTCTATAAAAAGCAAGACCCATATGTATGCTGTCTACAAGACACTCATTTTAGACCTAAGGACACCTTCAGACTGAAAATGAAAGGGTGGAGAACCATTTACCATTCAAATGGTCCTCAAAAGAAAGCCCAGATAGCAATCCTCATGTCAGATAAAGTTTATCCCAAAGACTGTAGTGAGAGATGAAGAGGGACACTATATCATACTTAAAGGGTCTATCCAACAAGAAGACCTAACAATCATGACTACTTATACCCCGAATGTGGGAGTTGCCAAGTATATCAATTAATAACCAAAATAAAGACATATATAGATAATAATACACTAATACTGCGAGACTTTGTGATGGCACTTTCTACAAATGACAGATTTTCTAAGCACAATATCTCCAAAGAAACAAGAGCTTAAATGTTACACTGGACCAGATGGATTTCACAGATATATACAGAACTTTGCATCTGAATGCAACTGAATACACATTCTTCTCAAGTGCCCATGGAACTTTCTCCAGAATAGACCACATACTGGGTCACAAATCAGATCTTCACTGATACCAAAAGATTGGGACCATCCCCTGTATATTTTAAGACCACAATGCTTTGAAACTAGAATTCAATCACAACAAGAAATGGGAAGAAACTCAAACACATGGAGGTTTAGAGCATCCTGCCGAAAGATTAATGGGTCAACCAGGAAATTAGAGAAGAATTACAAAGATTCACGGAAACTAATGAAAATGAAGATACAACTGTTCAAAATCTTTGGGATACAGTAAAAGCAGTCCTGAGAAGGAAATACATAGCACTACAAGCATCCCTCAAATAATTGGAAAAAACTCAAATACACAAGCTAACCTCGCACCTTAGGAATGGAGAAAGAAGAGCAAATAAAACCTACACACAGCAGAAAAAGAGGTGTAATAAAGATTTCAGCAGAACTAAATGAAATAGAGACCAGAAGAACTGTAAAACAGAGCAACAAAACCAGGAGTTGGTTCTTTGAAAGAATTAATAAGATAGGATAAACCACCAGCCAGCCTTATTAAAAACAAGAGAAAAGAGTCAAATTAACAAAATCATGAATGAAAGAGGAGTGATCACAGCCAATACCAAGGAAATACAAATGACTTTAAAAACATATGAGCAGCTATACACCAATGAATTAGGCAATCTAGAAGAAATGGATGCATTTCTAGAAAACCACAAATTACCAAAACTAGAAGAGGAAGAAATAGAAAAACTGAACATGCCAATAACCAGGGAGGAAATTGAAGCAGTCATCAAAAACATCCCAAGATGCAAAATCCCAGGGCCAGATGGCTTCCCAGGGGGATTCTATCAAACGTTTAAAGAAGAATCAATACCTATTCTAAGAAAGCTGTTCCAAAAGACAGAAAGGGATTGAAAACCTCCAAACTCGTTCTATGAGGCCAGCATCACCTTATTTCCAAAACCAGACAAAGACCCCACCAAAAAGGAGAATTATAGAACAATATCCCTGATGAACACAGATGCAAAAATTCTCAGCAAAATACTAGTCAATAGGATCCAATAGTACATTAAGAAGCTTATTCACCATGACCAAGTGGGATTTATCCCCGGGATGCAAGGCTGGTTTAACCCTTGTAAAACAATCAACGTAATAGATCAAATCACCAAGAGAAAAAACAAGAACCATAGGACCCTCTCAATAGATGCAGAGAAAGCATTTGACAAAATACGGAATCTATTCCTGATCAAAACTCTTCAGAGGGTAGGGATAAAGGGACATTCATCAGCACTTTAAAAGCCATCTGTGAAAAGCTGACAACAAATATCATTCTCAATGGGGAAACACTGGAAGCCTTTCCCCTAAGATCAGGAACAAGACAGGGATATCCACTCTCACCACTGCTATTCAATATAGTACTAGAAGGCCTAGCCTCAGCAATCAGGCAACAACAACAACAAAAAAGGCATTCAAATTGGCAAAGAAGTCAACCTCTCCCTTTGCAGATGACATGATACTGTACCTAGAAAACCCAAAAGACTCCACCTCTAGATTGCTAGAACTCATACAGCAATTCAGCAATGTGGCAGGATACAAAATCAATGCCCAGAAGTCAGTGGCATTTCTATACACTAACAATGAGACTGAAGAAAGAGAAAGGAAGGTGTTAATCAGTGTTGCAATTGCACCCAAAAGCATAAGATACCTAGGAATAAACCTAACAAAAGAAGTAAAGGATCTATACCCTAAAAACTACAGAACACTTCTGAAAGAAATTGAGGAAGACACAAAGAGATGGAAAAATATTCCATACTCATGGATTGGAAGGGGTTAATATTGTGACAATGTCAATGCTACCCAGGGCAATTTCCACATTTAATGCAATCCCTATCGAAATTCCATGGACTTTCTTCAGAGAGTTGGAACAAATCATCTTAAGATTTGTTTGGAATCAGAAACAACCACGAATAGCCAGAGGAATATTGAAAACGAAATCCACAGCTGGGGGGCATCACAATGTCGGATTTCAAGTTGTACTACAAAACTGTGGTCATCAAGACAGTGTGGTACTGGCACAAAAAAAGACACATAGATCAATGGAACAGAATAGAGAATCCAGAAATGGGCCCTCAACTCTATGGTTATCTAATGTTTGACAAAGCAAGAAAGACTATCCACTGGGTAAAAGACAGTCTCTTGAATAAATGTTGCTGGGAAAATTGGACATCCACATGCAGAAGAATGAAACTAGACCACTCTCTTTCACCATACACAAAGATAAACTCAAAATGGATGAAAGATCTAAATGTTTGACAAGATTCCATCAAAATCCTAGAGGAGAACACAGGCAACACCCTTTTTGAACTCAGCCACAGTAACTTCTTGCAAGATACATCTATAAAGTCAAGGGAAACAAAGTTATTGGGACTTCAAGATAAAAATCTTCTGCACAGGAAAAGAAACAGTCAACAAAACTAAAAGACAACCTACAGAATGGGAGAAGATATTTGTAAATGACATATCAGATAAAGTGCCAGTATCCATGATCTATAAAGAACTTATTAAACTAAACAGCAAAGAAACAAACAATCTAGTCACGAAATGGGCAAAAGACATGAACAGAAATCTCACAGAGGAAGATATAGACATGGCCAACAAGCACATGAGAAAATGCTGTGCATCACTGGCCATCAGGGAAATACAAATCAAAACCACAATGAGATACCACTTCATACCTGTGAGAATGGTGAACATTAACAAGACAGGAAACAACAAAGGTTGGAGAGGATGTGGAGAAAAGGAACCCTCTTGCACTGTTCTTGGGAATATGAACTGGTACAGCCACTCTGGAAAAATGTGTGGAGGTTCCTCAAAGAGTTAAAAATAGATCTGCCCTATGACCCAGCAAATGCATTGCTGGGGATTTACCCCAAAGATATAAATGCAGTGAAATGCCAGGACACCTGCACCCCGATGTGTATAGCAGCAATGTCCACAATAGCCAAACTGTGGAAAGAGCCTCGGTGTCCATCAAAAGATGAATGGGTGAAGAAGATATGGTCTATGTATACAATGGAATATTACTCAGCCATTAGAAACGACAAATACCCACCATTTGCTTCAAAGTGGATGGAACTGGAGGGTATTATGCTGAGTGAAATAAGTCAATCGGTAAAGGACAAACATTGTATGGTCTCATTCATTTGGGGAATATAAAAATTAGTGAAAGGGAATAAAGGTAAAGGAGAGAAAACAATTGAAAATATCAGTGATGGTGAAAAAACATGAGAGACACCTAACTCTGGGAAATGAACAAGGGGTAGTGAAAGGGGAGCTGGGAGGAGTTTGGGGTGACTGGGTGATGGGCACTGAGGGGCACACTTGGCGGGATGAGCACTGGGTGTTATATGTTGCCAAATTGAACTCCAATAAAAATTAAAAAAAAAAACTCTGGTTACATATAATCATTCTCTATTTTCTTATTAATTGTTTGCATCGTGTGTTGCTGATTTATCTTTTAATCTACATAATAATATTGAATCTCTTAACTTTACTGCAGGGGCCACGTGGTGTTTCCCTGTTTATAGATGAGAAAACTGAGCATCACATCCCAGGTGTGGGTGAGGCCAAAACACCTGTGTGACTTATGCTGCCTTTGCCATTTCGTCAAATGCCCCCAAGGACCCCATGAGGGAGGGTTCACTGTTCAATCCCTGGATTGGGCAGCTTAGTGCCCCATCCTGCCCTATGTCATTGGCAGAGCTCAGACTGGAACCCACGTCTTTCTGAACCCCAAAGCCCTTACTCTTTCCATTGGGTGTACTATTATGGGCTTTGTTTCTGACCATCATGGGAATCCTCACTCAGTTTAGACAATGTGGAAAATAAATTCAAGTATGGAGGGGAAAATATAAATAGCCACCAACTCTGCAACCCACTGACAAACCGTTAACTGTTAGGGTTCCTTTCCTGACATTTGAACACTGTTTAAAATATAATTTTAATTTTCTATGGCTATTGGTGGCAACTCTTTTGTCTTCATTCCTACTGTTTTAAACCAAATCGTACAAATATTGTTTTTAATGAAGAAGGAAAGCTATGTATTATCTTTCAAAATGAATTAACTATTGCAAGAATGTGATAGGAAAAACCTTACATAAAACATTCAGAGGACATATTTCCTTGTTTCTCAAATTAAAAACTTCATCTTAAAACTAATTACAGTGAAAGTCTATAAAAACGACATGTTTGCTTACAGGCAACGCACATCCAGAGTATGTAAATTTAAGCCAGGATTAAGTGACCTTCATACATATTCATAAGGAATCTTGAAAGAAAGCCTGAAATGTGCCTAAATTGTTGATCTACTAAGATCTACTTTAAATACCACACGTGTTTTCACAAATGTGGTGGATACAAAGAAATCCTTATCCTGTCCATGAGCCAGTCTATTTTCAGGAGCTAGGAAAAGTACAGAGATGAGGACCCACAATGGAAAGGAAATGAACTTTCTACGACAAAAGTACTCATTCTATTCTATTGAGCACTAAACTAAGCTTGAATAGAAAAAAGGTTTAAAGTTTGATTTATGACAAATGTTCCCCTGTAGAACTCCCAGGTATGTGAGAGTGCATTGTATGAGCACAGACAGCCACACCTCACTTACTCTAACCAGGGCCTCAGCCTTAACATGCTGTGGCAATCTCGGGTCTGCCTCTCTTCTTACTTCCTTACACATACACAAGAAGCCTCTCTCCCTGGAAAAGCTTATTAATATGCCCAAACCTACAATGACTCCCAGTTCTTGAAAGCACCCCGTACTGAGCAATCCCCCATTTCCTTGAATGTTCTCTGAAATCACCTAAAACAAGCCCAAATCCTATAATATTAATTCCTGTAATAATGATTCCTATTGCCCTATTATTGCTACACTTCATGTTTCTCCACGGTGTACATTACTCCCCACTGCAATGAGGAAAAAACCCAACTTTGTTTGGTTAAACATGTGTTCCTGGTAGTCTTTAGGTTAGAAACACTGATGACAGCTTTTTTGCAATGGGTTTGCCGTCAGAACACAGGTGTCATGAAAACCACTGCTAAACCTAAACCAAACTGGGAAAGGAAAAGTCATACATCAACATCGTTGTCTTTGGACATGTAGATTCGGGCAACTCTACAACTACTGGCGATCTGATCTACAAATGTGGTGGGATCAACAAAAGAACTATAGAAAAGTTTGAAAAGAAGCCTGCTGAGATGGGAAAAGGCCCCTTCAAGTATGCCTGGGTCTTGGATAAACTGAAAGCTGAACGTGAATGTGGTATCACCATTGATATCTCCCTGGGGAAATTTGAGACCAGCAAGTATTATGTGACCATCATTGATGCCCCAGGACACAGATATTTTATCAAAAACATGATTATAGGCACATCTCAGGCTGACTGTACTGTCCTGATTGTTGCTGGTATTGGTGAGTTTGAAGCAGGTATCTCCATGAATGGGCAGACCCATGAGCATGCTCTTTTGGCTTACACACTGGGTGTAAAACAATTAATTGTTGGTGTTAACAAAATGGATTCCACTGAGCCACCCTACAGCCAGAAGAGATATGAGGAAATCATTAAGGATGTCAGCACCTACGTTAAGAAAATTGGCTACATCCCCAACACAGTAGCATTTGTGCCAATTTCTGGTTGGAATGGTGACAACATGCTGGAACCAAGTGCTAACATGCCTTGGTTCAAGAGATGGAAAGTCACCCATAAAGATGGGAATGCCAGTGGAAACATACTGCTTGAAGCTCTGGATTTAATTCTGCCACCAACTCATCCAACTTATAAACCCTTGCATCTGCCTCTCCAGGACGTCTACAAAATTTGTGGTATTGGTACCGTCCCAGTGGGCCAAGTGGAGACTAGTGTTCTTAAGCCTGGCATGGTTTGTTCTGGTCAATGTTACAACTGAAGTAGTCTGTTGAAATGCACCATGAAGCTTTGAGTGAGGCTCTTCCTGGGGACAATGTGGGCTTCAATGTCAAGAACGTATCTGTCAAAGATGTTCGTGGCAATGTGGCTGGTGACAGCAAAAATAACCCACCAATGGAAGCAGCTGGCTTCATGGCTCAGGTGATTATCCTGAACCATCCGGGCCAAATCAGTGCTGGATATGCACCTGTGCTGGATTGTCACACAGCTCACATTGCTTGCAAGTTTGCTGAGCTAAAGGAGATGATAGGTAGTCGTTCTGGAAAAAAGCTGGAAGACGGTCCCAAGTTCTTGAAATCTGGGGATGCTGCCATTGTTGACATGGTTCCTGGCAAACCAATGTGTGTTGAGAGCTTCTCTGACTATCCTCCTCTGGGCTGTTTTGCTGTTTGTGACACAAGACAGACGGCTGCTGTGGGTGTCATAAAAGCAGTGGACAAGAAGGCAGCTGGAGATGACAAAGTCACCAAGTCTGCCCAGAAAGCTCAGAAGACTAAATGAATATTACCCCCAATACCTGCCACCCCAGTCTTAATCAGTGGTGGAAGAACAGCCTCCGAACTGTTTGTGTCAATTGGCCATTTAAGTTTAATAGTAAAAGACTGGTTAATGATAACAATGCGTCATAAAACCTTCAGAAGGAAAGGAGAATGTTTTGTGGACCATTTGTTTGTGTGTGTGTGTGGCAGTTTTAAGTTATTAGTTTTTTAAATCAGTATTTTTTAATGGAAACAACTTGACCAAAAATCTGTTACAGAATTTGGAGACCCATTAAAACAAAATTTTAATGAGAAAAAAAAAAGAAAGAAACACTGATAACAGAATGGCCTGATTTGGTTGCCCACCTCCCCACCCCTGGGTGCCAATGTTATTTCCTAAGCCCTGTCAGTACTTGTTTCCACAGAATCTGGTCTCCTGAGCTGAAGATCTTCAAGAGACAGATGCAATGGTAGATGCCTTTACCAAGAAGCAGGTCGATTATGGTATGGGATAAAGTGTGACATGGGAAGACGGAAGGCAGCAAATGGGAGTCCAGCCCGGAGGGTCCAGAAGCAGCCGCTCTGCTCATTTCTCTGGGTCCTGACACACTCTGTTTAGGAATAGAGTGTCAGGGAGCCTGGGGCTGTGGACATCATGTGAGTTTAGCTCAGTGAAGAGGCATTATTCCCTGTACATCACTTCTTTTCCTATCCATTATGCACAAAGGCCTCAAGTTCATGGACACCTCCAACAAGGTGCACTTTTTACAAGGTTACTGATGTGGTAGGTGATGGACCATCCCTTCCTGTCCCTTTCAGGATCTTGGAGCCTTAGTAGGGCAGGAGCCCCAGAAGTAGCTGCAGGTCTCCAGGGGTAGTGGCCATAATGATGTCCTTTATCCATCACTCATTTCCAACTAGCTTGTGTGCCTTTTTCGGAACACCTCTAGATCTTATGTGTCACTCTATGCTCCTGACACTTTGCCTCAGAACCTGAGAACTAATCAGGTACACTTGCCCCTGGGATTCCTGCCTATCATCCTTAACCCAAAGTATTGAATGTGCCCCAAACTGCTCATCTTTCTAAATAAGGATCCCATTGATCTTATTTGACTGCTTATACCATTTTTGTTGTTCTTTGATTTGTTTGTTTGTTTTGGTCTTGGTAAGATTTTTTCATTTTTTCCTAAACTTTTTCTTTAAATTCCTGTTAGTTAATGTACAGTATAATGTGAATTTCAGGTGTAGAATTTAGTGATTCATCATTTACATACAATACCCAGTGATCATCCCAGCAAATGCCCTCCTTAGTCTCCATTACCTACTTAACCCATCCCCCCACCCACAACCCCTCCAACAACCTTGTTTGTTCTCTATAGTTAAGAGCCTGTTTCCTGTTTGGCTCTCTTCTCCCCACTTATGTTCCTGTTTTGTTTCTTAAACTCCACATAGGAGTTAAATCATATGGTATTAGTCTTTCTCTGATTGACTGACTCCTCTTAGCATAATACACTCTAGCTCCATCCACATCATTGCAAATGGCAATATTTCATTCTTTGTGATGGCTAATATTCCATTGTATGTATATAACCACTTTATCCATTCATCCGTTGATGGGCACTTGGCCTCTTTCCATGGCTACTGGAAATAATGCTATTATAAACATTGGGGTGCATGTATCCCTTCGAACCAATATTTTTGTATCCTTTTGTTACATACCTAGTAGTGCAATTACTGAATTACAAGGTAGTTTTATCTTTAAATTTTTGAGGAAGCTTCATACTGTTTTCCAGAGTGGCTGCACCAGTTTGCATTCCCAACAAAAGTGCAAGAGGGTTCCCCTTTCTCCTTACCGATATCTGTTGTTTCATGTGTTGCTAGTTTTAGCCATTCTGACTGGTATAAGGTGATATCTCATTGTAATTTTGATTTGTATTTCCCTGATGATGAATGATGCTGAACATCTTTTCATGTGTCTGTTTGCCATCTGGATGTCTTCTTTGGGGAAATGTCTATTTATGTTTTCTGTCCATTATTTAATTAGATTTTTTTTGGGTGTTGAGTTTAATAGGTTCCTTATATATTTTGGATACTAACCCTTTATTAGATATGTCATTTACAAATATCTTCTTCCATTCTGAAGGTTGCATTTTAGCTATGTTGAGTATTTCCTTTGCTGTGCAGAAGCTTTTCATTTTGATGACGTTCCAATAGTTTATTTTAGCTTTTGTTCCCTTTGCCTCAGGAGACATATCTAAAAAGAAGTTGCTACTTCTGATATCAAAGAGGTTACTACCTGTGTTTTCCTCTAGGATTTTGATAGTTTCCTATCTCACATTTACATCTTTCATCTATTTTAAATGTATTTTTGTGTATGGTGTAAAAGAGTGATCCAGTTTCATTCTTTTGCATGTTGCTATCCAGTTTTCCCAACACCATTTTGTGGAGGCCGAGAAAATTAAGGCCATTCCACTTTAAGTTCAGCGTTAGCACAAGTACAGCCATCCCAGGGCCCTGTGAATAAGAGCTGAAATTTACATTACTTCAGTTACAGGGAAAAAAAAAAAAAAACAGCTTACAGCTTAATGTCCTAGAAAGCCCCATATTAGAATGAGAACAGAGCCCAAGCCAGTAGCAGAAAGTCCCATATCAGAATGAGAACAGAGCTCAATGCCCTTGAAAGCCCCATATCAGAATGTAAACAGAACTTGAAAAAGTCCTCCACCCCTTGGGGAGGTCCCCTAGACCAGCCCATAAAACTAAGCTGAAACCCACCTCGGGGCCCAAGTCCCTGTTCCGCTGTGTCGGGTATACTTGGACCCAAGCTCGAGCTTGCAAATAAACCCTCGTATGTTTGCATTGGTGTTGGCTCCTTGGTGGTTTCTTGGATTCGCAGTCTCGGGCACAACACATTTGTTGAAGAGACTGTCTTTTTCCCATTGGGTATTCTTTTCTGCTTTGTCAAAAGTTAGTTGACCATATAGTTGTGGATCCATTTCTGGGTTTTCTATTCTGTTCATCTATGTGTCTATTTTTTTGTGCCAGTACCATACAGTCTTGATCATTAAGCTTGAAGTCCAGAAATGTGATGCCTCCAGCTTTGCTTTTCTTTTTCAAGATTCCTTTGGCTCTTCAGGGTCCTTGGTGATTCCAAACAATTCCAGGATTGTTAGTTCTAGCTCTGCAAAAAATGCTGGTAGTATTTTGATAGGAATTGCATTATATGTGTAGATTGTTTTGGGTAGTATAGACATTTTAACGATGTTTGTTCTTCCAATCCATGAGCATGGAATGTCTTTCCATTTCTTTGTGTTGTCTTGAATTTCTTTCATCAGTGTTCTAGAGTTTTCAGAGTACAAATGTTTTACCTCTTTCTTTAGGTTTATTCCTGGCTATCTTAGGGGTTTTGTGCAATTGTAAATGGGATAAATTCCTTAATTTCTTTTTCTGCTACTTCATTATTGGTGTATATAAGTGCAACATATTTATGTACATTGATTTTTGTATCCTTCGACATTACTGAATTCGTGTATCAGGTCTGGAAAATTTTTTTGGTGGAATTTTTTGGGGTTTTCTATGTAAAGTACCATGTCATTCACAAATACTGGAAGTTTGACTTCTTCCTTGCCAATTTAGATGCCTTTTATTTCTTTTTGTTGTTTGATTGCTGAGGCTAGGACTTGCAGCACTGTTAAATAACAATGGTTAGAATAGACTTCCCTAACTTGTTCCTGATTGCAGGAAAAACTCTTAGTTTTTCCCTCTTGAGAATGATATTAGCTGTGGGTTTTTCATATTTGGCCTTTAAGATCTTGAGGCATGTTCCCTCTGAACCTACTTTGTTGAGGGTTTTTTCATGAATGGATGTTGTACTTTGTCATATGCTTTTTCTACATCTATTGAGAGGCTTATATGGTTCTTATCCTTTCTTTTATTAATGTGGTGTATCATGTTTATTGATTTGCAAAAATTGAACTACACTTGCAACCCAGGAATAAATCCTACTTCATTGTGGTGAATGATTATTTTGATGTATTATTGCATTAGATTTGCTAGTAAGTTGTTGACAATTTTTATATCAGTGTTCATCAGGGATATCGACCTGTAGTTCTCTTTTTTTAGTGGAATCTTTGTCTGGTTTTGGTATCAGTGTAATGCTGGCCTTGTATAATGAGTTGGGAAGTTTTCTTTCCATTTCTGTTTTTTGGAATAGTTTGAGAAAAATAGGTATTAATTCTTTTTTAAATGTTTGGTTGAATTCCCGAGAAGCCATCTGGCCCTTGACTCTTGTTTGTTGGGAGATTTTTCAATATTGATTCAGTTTCTTTGCTGGTTATCAATCTGTTCAACTTTTTTATTCCTTTCCATTTCAGTCTGGATAGTTTATATGTTTGTAGGAATTTATCCATTTCTTTCAGATTGTCTGATTTCTTGGCATAAAATTTTTCATAATATTCTCTTATAAATGTTTGTACTTCTGTGGTTATTAGTCGTTATTTCTCCTGTCTCATATGTGATTTTATTGATTAGGGTCCATTCTCTCTTTTTTAAAAGATTTTATTTACTTATTTGAGAGGGAGAGAGAGAGAGAAAGAGAGAGAGAGAGAGAGAGAGAGAGCATGGGCAAGAGAGAGCAAAAGCAGGGGAGGGGCAGAAGGAGAAGCAGACTTCTACCAGAGCAGGGAGCCCAACATGGAGCCCAATTCCAGGACCTTGGGATCATGACTTGAGCCAAAGGTATATGTTTAACAGACTGAGCCACCTAGGTGCCCCATTCTTTTTTCTTTTTCGTATGTCTGGCTAAGGGCTTATCAATTTTATTAATTTTTTTTCAAAGAACCAGCTTCTGATCTCATTGACCTGTTCTACTGTTTTTTTTATTGTCTATGTCATTTATTTCTTCTCTAATCTTTATTATTTCCCTTTATCTGTTGGCTTTGGGCTTCATTTGTTGTTCTTTTTCTAGCTCCTTTCAATATAAGTTTAGGTTATTTATTTGAGATATCTCTTGCTTCTTGAGGTAGGCCTGTATTGCTATATACTTCCCTCTTAAAACCTTTTTTGCTGCATTCCAAAGATTTTGGACCATCATGTTTTCATTTTCTTTGTTTCCATGTATTTCCTATTTCTTCTTTAATTTCCTGGTTGGCCCATTCATTCTTTAGTAGGATGTATTTGTGGTCCATGTATTTGTGTTCTTTCCAAATTTTTTCTTGTGATCGACTTCAAGTTTCATAGCATTGTGGTCAGAAAATGTGCATAGTATGATCTCAATCTTTTTGTACTTGTTGAGGGCTGATTTGTGACCTAGCATGTCATTTATTCTGGAGAATCTCCCATTTGCACTTGAAAAGAATGTGTATACTGTTGCTTTAGGGTGAAATGTTCTGAACATCTGTGAAGTCCATCTGGTCCAGTGTGTCATTCATACCATTGTTTCCTTGTGATCTTCTACTTAGATGATCTGTTCACTGCTGTAAGTGGGGTGTTAAAGTCCCCTACTATTGTCATATTATTATCAATGAGTTCCTCTACGTTTGTTAGTAATGTTTGATATATTTGGGTGTTACCAAGTTGGGGCATAAATATTTACAATGGTTAGATCTTATTGTTAGATACTACCCTTCATTAGGATACAATGCACTTCCTGTGAGCTGTGGGGCCCAGGACTGCCTGCCCTACCCAGCCTGGTACCAGCTGGCTGTGATGCACTGCCAACAGGCACTCTTCCATAGCCAGGGAAGCGCAGGTGCTGACAAAGGCCGCGGGCCTCTTCCTGCTGGAGGTGCCCAACCTGTGCCAGCACTTCATCTGCCCCCCTGCCTACGCAAAGCTGCTGCAGGGCTCTATGCAGTGCGGTGGGCCTGCACCTCAAGCTGGGCCAGCTGGTCGCCCGTCGCCGCCAACCACTTCCAGCATACTGTCCAGCTGCACCTCCCGCAGTTGCCCCTGGCCACACTGCAGGGGCTGAGTGATGCCACCTCCTGCCAGCTGCTGGTGTGCCACTACAAGGGTGTCCTGGCTATCTTTACACACATGCAGCACCTGGCGTGGGAGCTCTGCAGCCACCAGTACAGCTGCCAAAGATGCTGCCCGGATTGCTGCCCCCACAGCCCCGGTCCTGCCTGCCACACTGCTACATGCAAGCACTGGCTCTGCACCTGGTGAGCCCACTCCCACCAAGCTGGAAGCCTTCTTCAACGTGTTGGTCCCTGCTTCAAGGTGTCCCACGTGCAGCTGCTGCTCCTCCTGCAACCACCACCCACCAAGCTCCTACCAGAGCATGCCCATACTCTAGAGAAGTACTCCTGGGTGGCTTTTGACAGCCATGGGCAGGAGAGCAGTGGCCAGCTTCCTGAGGAGCTGTTCCTGCTGCTCCAGTCCTTGGTCATGGCTACCCACGAAAAGGACACAGAAGCTGTCAGTCAAGTCACTACAAGTGGAGATATGGCCACTGCTGAGTGCTGAGCAGAATCATCTCCTTCACCTTGTTCTACAAGAAACTGTCTCCCCTTTAGGACAGGAGATCTGATAAATCACATGAACTAAGCAACTTTTTGCCTGTGACTGAATTCTGTGCATCTCCCCTGCCATTTAGAGCGGAGAGGGGGGGGGAAGGGAATAGAAAACATGAGTCCCCGCAGTTCTACCTTTATCTTATCCCTCTTGCCTCCATAAGAATTTACTTGATTGGAAGTTACCTGTATTCCAAAGACTTACTTTCATGACTGGGAGGGAAACAACGATGTGATGGGATTGGAATGGAGGACTTGTCTCTCTTCCCCAAAACTGCCCACATAAAAATAAGAACCCTCTTTATTTCTTACCTCTTCTTCCACCCAACTCCCCTGCCCCCCACATCTCTGTTGCAAAGGGAGGATTTGATTTTGCACAGCTCTAAGTACGATTTTTTATCAGCGATCTGATTTCTTAGCATAGGCGAGTGTCTATCGATGTGATCACCCAAGTTCTCCTTTGTTTCATCCACCCCATACATATTCCTGGGGATCATTTGATTACATACACTGTCTCTGCAGCCCTAAATCCATAATAAAGCTGTTCTGATGCTCCAAAAAGAAGAGAAAAGAAAAGGATATGATGCCCTTCTTCATCTTTTGTTGCAGTCTTTAATTTAAAATCTAATCTGTTTGATAGAAGTATTGCTACTCTGGCTTCCTTTTGATGTCCATTTGCATAATAAATGTTTCTCCATCCCCTCACTTTTGATCTGCAGGAGGCTTTATGTCAAAATGAGTCTCTTAGGACACCAAAGATGTGGTGGCTCAGTTGGTTAAGCATCTGTCTTTGGCTGGGGTCATGATCCCAGGGTCCTTGTATCAAGGCCTGCATAAGGCTCCTTTGTCAGTGGGGAGTCTGCTTCTCCCTCTCCCTCTGCTTGCTGCTCCCACTGTTTATGCTCTCTCTCTCTCTCTGTGTCAAAAGAATAAATAAAATCTTTAAAAAATAAAATGAGTCTCTTGTAGGCAGCATATAGATGAGTCTTGTTTTTTTAAAATCTATTCTGACACCCTATGTCTTTTTATTGGAGCATGTAGTCCATGCAGAGTAATTATTGATAGATAAGTATTTATTGTCTTTTTTTACTTGTTTTTTATTGTTTCTGGAGATTTTCTCTGTTCCTTTCTCATCTTTGCTGCTTTTGGTCTTTCCTTTCCCCTCCAAGAGTCCCTTTTACTATTTCTTGCAGGACTGGTTTAGTGGTCATGAACTCCTTTATTTTTTGTTTGTCTGGGAAACTCATTTTTTTAAAGATTTATTTATTTATTTTAGAGAGAGAGAATGTATGAGTGGGGAAAGGGGCGAGGGAGAGAGAATCTCATGCAGACTCCCCACATAGTGCAGAGTCTGATGTAGGGCTCAATCCCAGGACCCTGAGATCATGACCTGAGCCAAAAATCAAATCAGACACTTAACTAAGCTTCCCAGGAGCCCCTATTTGTGAAACTCTTCATCTCTCCTATTCTGAATGATAGCTTTGCTGGATAGCGTATTCTTAGCTGCAGATTTTCCCCAGTCAGCACAGTGAATATATCATGTCACTCTTTTTTGGCTTGCCATGTTTCTGTGGAAAGATCTGCTGCTAAGTTTATAGGCTTTCCCTTGTAAGTTAGGGACTTCCTTTGTCTTGCTGCTTTTAGGATTTTTTTCTTAATCTCTATATTTTGCAAATTTAACTACAGTGTGTCTTGGTGTTGTCCTGCTTTTGTTGATTTTTATGGGAATGAGTTCTCTGTGCCTTCTGGATTTGGATGTCTGTTTCTTTCCCCAGATGAGGGAAATTTTCAGCTATTATTTCCTCAAACAAACCTTCCCCCTTTTCTCTCTCTTCTTCTTCTGGGAATCCTATGATACAAATGTTATTATGTATGTCACTGAGTTCTCTAGTCTACTTTCATGATCCATTATTCTTCTTTCTCTCCTTCATTCAGCTTCATTATTTTCCATAAATCTGTCTTCTATATCATTTATTCTTTCCTCTGTTTCTTCCATCCTTGTCATTATATCCAGTCAATTTCAAACCTCAGATATTGCATTTTTCATTTCTGCCTGATTATTTTTTAGCTCTTTTATCTCTGCAGTGAGGGTCTCCCTGATGTCTTACATGCTTTCCTCAAGCCCGGCTAGTATCCTTATGATTGTTGCTTTAAATTCTGCATCAGGCATATTACTTATATGTTTTGATTACATCTATGACCATAACTTTTTCTTGTTCTTTCTTTTGGGATGAATTCCTCTATTTTGTTATTTTGTCTCAGACTTTGTCTTCTTCTGTGTATTAGAAAACCCTGCTATATCTCCTGCTCCTGTGAGTAATGGACTTATAAAGAAGAGGTCATATAATGTTCAAGGCCTGGTGCTTCAAGAAGTGTCTCTGGTGTGTGCTGTGTGCACTCTGCTGCTGTGGTTTGACTGCTCTTTCCCTCAGGTCAGTCCTTGCCTGCAGTAGACAGTGTTTGGACCTTGGTCAGAGTGTGGGGAGTTTTAACCTGGTTGTATTCTGATCTGCTTGTTAAATGAGACCTGAAAGCATTTCCTATAGACCTGTAGCTTTGTAGAGCTTTCTGGTCAGTAGATGTAGTGCATGGAGGGGAGGTTGTGCTGGTCTTCTGGGAAAGGGGCCTGCTATATACTGGTCCTTAGGCACACCTGCCTGAGAAAAGCAGTACCAACAGAGAACAGAGTGGAGATTGGGAGGGGGAGAACGTGGTGTAAGCAGGTTAGGCAGCCAGTGTTGGCTGCTCTGCTGTTTATTGAAGTTGGTTTATGCTGAGGGGTAAGGGAAGGAAATGGACCAGCCTGCTCCTTTTTCTCCAGAGAGGGGAGTCCATGCCTGCTTCTCTCAGGAAGCCTTCACAGAAGAAGGAATAATTTCCCCTTGTGCATCCTAAGCATTAATCAGATCACTATTCACACTGTCCCCAGGTTGCAGTTGCTTGCCTGCCTGGAGCATAACAGTGCACTTTGGGCCCTATCACAGCCAAGCTTGCTAACTTTTAAAACTCCAAATTGTAGAGACTTGGTGTGGCAAGGCCCTGCACTGGTCTTCTGAATAAAGATCTTACTTCACTGAGACAGATGCAGGTTTGACCAGGAAGGGCATTCATATCAGAGTACAGGGGCTAGGGATTTGGAGCAAAGCATGTCAAACAGCTAATGTCTGGGCTAGCCACCCTCAGCAGGTGTCTCTGCACCTATGCTGAGGGGTGGGAGAGGGAAATGGTGCCCACTGGCTTTTTTGTCCCAGGAAAGACAATGCCACCTCTCACAGATGCACTCCAAGAAGAGAAAACTCCTGGGGCACCTGGGTGGTTCAGTCAGTTAAGTGTCTGCCTTTGGCTCAGGTCATGATCCCAGCATCCTGGGACTTAGCCCCTCAACAGGCTTTCTACTCAGCTGGGAGTCTACTTCTCTCTCTCCCTCCATCTGCTTCTGCCCTGCTAGTGTACTTCCTCTCTCTCTCTCTCTCTCTCTCAAATAAAAAAAATAAAATCTTAAAAAAAGGAACACCTGTACCCCTTAGATGATCCTCAGGTCACACTGTCTGCCTTATCATTGCCTGCCTGCCTTTTCTCTGGGAGCAGGGCAGTACCTTCAGGGTTCTAACACAGCCAAGCCTCTGACCACTAAATCTCCAGTCTTTGAGCCCTATGCTGGTTGCAAAAACTCATGAAAATCAACCCCTTTCACTTTACCAAGCAATGGCTCCAGGGAACTGTTCTTGTGCCATCCCCTGTGCACTCATTCCTCTCTGTCTCTCTTTCTCTCTCTTTTCGCTGCTACCAGGGTTCCCTCCCTTCCACAGCACCTCTGATCCATTTGTCTCCCAAACCACATCTCTGTATACCTTCCTCAGTGTGGCCTCTTCTCTCCCTCAAGTTGTACACTTTGCTCTATCAGTCCTCAGGTCAATCTCTTGGGTATTCAAAATGATTTGAGAGCTATCTAGTCATGTTTGAGAGATGATGGAAGCCTGGGTCCTTCTACTACATTGTCATCTTAGCTCCCCCTCCAACTGCTCGTAAAGTTTTAATGGCATCGTGCCCTTAATGATCCCCAAGTCTTCCTTCATTCACAGCCGTTTGCCATCCCACTGTCCTGTAGCCTCTGTGCTGGAGAAAGCCAGTGGTTGGATGTGAGCACTTTAGCCCTTCAATGGCCATATCCAAAGGCAGGAACCTCAGACCTAGAACAGACAAGGTTAGACACTGTCCTCATCCCTCCAAAATAAAATAAAGCAGGAAGAAATGATGCCTGGCTCTTCTTAGTACCCTAGCCTGTATCAGAAAAGGTGGTGGTGAGGTAGAGGTAGGAGGACACACCTCTAACCAAGTATCCCCTAGGTAAGGCAAGGCTTTGATCTCACCCAGACTTCCTAGAAGTTCATGTATATCACAAAGAAGCAAATCCATAATAATCCTGCAATTATTCCTAAACCAGGATGGTCTCAGTCCCCTGAAGTGTCCAACCAGTTACCTTTGAGCCATGTCTGCTCACCTGGGAGCCCCTACTCTTCAACAGTCAGGCTGGACTCCCCATTCCCTCCCTCCCATCCAGCTTCCATTAGTACTGCCCACTGTGCCAGGGCCGGCTCATCTTTGGGGAGTCTTTGACTACTCCAGTGAGCCCTTCATCCTTTTTATACATTAAAGAGGTTCTAAAGAGGTTTACCATAACTTCTGCAAGTACATGGACCTTGTGAAACTATTGCTATAACCTTTGCAGCCCCTGGGCCACTGGAGATGTGAAGAGTGACAGATGCTCAGTGAGCACCCATGTGATAATGCAGGACATGAAGAGGAAGGAACTAACCCTGGAATGGCTCAGCACTGGGACTGAAGACCCCTAGTCACAACTCCCAAATTCTGTCAAGTGTTCTGGTCATGGATAAAGAGGAATATACCCTAAATGCTGCTGAGTGAATCCCACAGTCCTTAGGACACTACCCATTCACAAGCAGCCTCACACTCGCTGAATCTGTCATCCTTCTTTCTCCATATGAGTTCTATTTCCTTGATTCAAGCCCTAGACACCTGAGGAATTTAGTTCAGTGTTCTCTGATAATACTCTTCTTCTATGGATGAAATTAAGACTTTCTTTGGATTGTGAAAGGAGTTATCTATTGGTGTTGTAGTACAGTGCTATAGAAACCCATTTACCTTTATCTTGACAGTCATTTCCTCTCCAGATCCCCTGGAATCCCCAATAGGACAAGGAGTAGTTGGAATAAGAAATTCCTTGAACACAGATACCCTTGGCAGAGGATTATACATGCATCTGTTTGACATAGGTGTTATATCTTTTAATGCTCACAGCCTCCCTGTGGAAAAAAAAACTTGGTTATCCAGTACATTCTATATCATATGGCAATTCTATTATTAATTTTTCTGTGGAATGTCATTGCTATTTTCCACAGTGGCCGCACCAATTTGCATTCCCACTAATAGTACACAAGGTTTCCATTTTCTCTGCATCTTTACCACTTGTCACTTCCTATGTTTTTTATTATAGTCTTTCTGATAGATGTAAAGTGATATCTCATTGTGGTTTTAATTTGCATTTTCCTGATAATTAGTAATGTTGAACAACTTTTCATGTGTCTGTTGTCCATCTGCATGTCTTCTTTGAAGAAAATGTTTTTTCAGATCCTCTGCCCATTTTTTAAATTTATTTTTTATTGGTGTTCAATTTGCCAACATATAGAATAACACGCAGTGCTCATCCCTTCAAGTGCCCCCCTCAGTGTCTGTCACCCAGTCACCCCCACCCCCCGCCCACCTCCCTTTCTACCACCCCTTGTTCGTTTCCCAGAGTTAGGAGTCTCTCATGTACTGTCTCCCTTTCTGATATTTCCCACTCATTTTTTCTCCTTTCCCCTTTATTCCCTTTCACTATTTTTTATATTCCCCAAATGAATGAGACCATATAATGTTTGTCCTTCTCTGATTGACTTATTTCACTCAGCATAATACCCTCCAGGTCCATCCACGTTAAAGCAAATGGTGGGTATTTGTCATTTCTAATGGCTGCGTAATATTCCATTGTATACATAGACCACGTCTTCTTCACCCATTCATCTTTTGATGGACACCGAGGCTCCTTCCACAGTTTGGCTATTGTGGATATTGCTGCTATAAACATCAGGGTCTCTGCCCATTTCTTAAATTGGATTGTTTTTTGATGTTGAGTTCTATAAGTTCTTTATATATTTTGGATATTAGCCCCTTGTTGGATATGTCATTTGCAAATATCTTCTCCCATTCAGTGGATTACCTAGCTCTAATTTTTTAATTGAAATTTCAACTGAAATAATTATAGAGTCCCATGTCGTTGTAGAAAAATAAAACAGACATTCCATTTACATTTTCCCATACTCCCGAATGGTGGAGTGACATTTTGCAAAAATGATGACATTTTGCAAAACTGTAGTAGAATATCTTGACCCAACTATGAATATTAATCCACCTGTCTTATTCATATTTCCACGATTTTACTTGTACTTATTTATGTGTATGTGTGTGTGAGTGTGTGTATTAAATTCTATACAATTTTATCACCTGTGTAGGTTCATGCATCCACCACTATATTCAAGATAGTAATTAGCTCCAAAACCACAGTGATCCCTTTTATTGCCCTTTGACTCCACCCACCTTCCTCCTACACCGACGCTTCTATCACTAGCATCTGACAACCGCTGAGATATCCTTCATTTCTAAAATTGTGTCATTTCAAAATATTATATAAGTGGTATCAGATACTGTGTAACTTTTTGGGATGGTCTTTTTTCACTCAGTATAATTACCTGGACTTATTCCAAGTTGTATCTATTTTAATTTAATCCATTTCTCCATTCATATTTTCAATATATCTCCAAATTACAGAAAAACATGTCTGACCAACATTTTAATGTATTTTCTATGGCCAGGAACATTGATGGCCATCTCATGGGCACATGCCTAAGGAAGCTATCTCCTATTTTTTCTATTTTCATACAGTCAAAAATCTCACTGAGAGCTACTGTTTGCTTTGAGGAAACTGAAAAGTGACAAGAATTTTCATTATGAAAGTCTCAATGTCACAGGTAAGTAAATCACACCTCTTTGTACCAGTGTTGTGTGCAACTAGTACACCATATTTAACAAGTAGGATCTTCTTATTTGAAAAGAAATTTATAGACTGTTAGTGCAATTTACCAAAATTTACATTTGTACTATCTTCCAAAAGTGCATATAGGTGAATGAAATCTTGTTTGAATTTAGAGAAGATATAAAATCCTTTGCTATATCTTTTCTGCAGTTGCATTTAAATATTCATAGAAATAAAAAAAAACTAATTGAATCTCCATTTTTCAAACCAACATACCTAAGAACTAAGGGAATTTGGGTTTTTAAATTTTATTCAATTTTATTTTTTAACATACAGTGTTATATTAGTTTCAGGTGAACAATATAGTAATTCAACACTTCCATACATCACCCTGTGCTCATCAGGAGAAGTACACTACTTAAACTCCATTACCTATTTAACAAATGCCCTCATTCCTCTCTCTGGTAACCATCCATTTTTTCTCTAAAATTAAGAGTCTGTTTCTTGGTTTGTCTTTCTTAATTTTTTCCTTTTGCTTGTTTGTTTTGTTTCTTAAATTTCATATATTAGTGAAATCATATGGTATTTGTCTTTCTCTGAATTATTTCACTTACCATTATATTCTCTAGCAGCATCTATGTCATTGCAAGTGGCAAGATTTCAATCTTTTCTATGGCTGAATAATATTCCATTATATATATAATACAATAAATATTCCATTATATATAATTCTATATCTTACATATCAATTGATATATAATATATATCAATATAATATAATTATTATTCCATATATATAATCACTTCTTTATTCATTCATCTATGGATGGACACTTGCACTGCCTCCATATCTTGGCTATTGTAAATAATGCTGTTATAAACACAGGGGTGCATGCATCACTTTGAATTAGTGTTCTTGTTTTCTTTGGGTAAATATCCAATAGAGCAATTGTTGGATCACGAGTCACAAAGTAGTTCTATATTTAACTTTTTGAGGAAATTCCATACTGTTTTCCACAGTGGATGCAGCAGTTTGCATTCCCACCAACAGTGTCAAGTGTTCCTTTTTCTCCCCATTCTCACCAACCACTGTTATTTCTTGTGTTGCTGATTTTAGCCACTCTTACAGGTGTGAAGTGATATCTCATTGTAGTTTTCCTTTGCATTTCCCTGATGATAAGTGATGATGAGCATCTTTTCAAGTGTCTGTTGGCTATCTGGATGTCTTCTTTGGAGAAATTTCTGTTCATGCCTTCTGCCCTGCCTTTTTTAAAATTTAATTTTAAATTCCAGTATAGTTAACCTGCAGTATTATTATAGTTGCAGGTGTACAATATAGTGATTCAACACTTCCACACATCATCCAGTTCTCATCACAACAAGTGCTCTCCTTAATCCCCATCATGTATTTTATTCATTCCCCCACCCCCACCCCCACCCTCTGGTAACCATCAGTTTATTCTCTACAGTTAAGATTTTGTTTGTTTTTTTTGGTCAAGATTTGAGGCATCACTTAATATACTGTAGAAAGCATGATTGTTGGTTAGATCTTACAGAATTGGTTCTACACTGTAAGAGCCCTTCACACTTATCACATTTGTCAAAATTACCCCTTTTGTTCATCCAAAGGATATTTTAGTTACATCTTTTAGATCATAAAATATAATTTCACCTGCTTTCATAGAGCAATTGAGAGAACTGTAAGGTAATGCAAGTTCATTTGTTCAGTATATCCAGCTAATTTGGCTGTCAGTGTTTTTAACTAAGTATCGTGTCTTTTTAATGAAATGCAAAAAAAAAAGATTAGTTTAGAAAACCTTGACTATTTCATTCTATAATTATGAGATTCAGTCTCTGTATATACTTTCACATCACCTTCTCCATCATGTTCTATTCCAAATTCTTTTCTGCATATTTTGCAGGATGTTCTGTTTTAGTATTTACCTTACTAGCCCAGTTTTATATATTCTTCCATCTGTCACTAAAATAGCAATCATTTAGTCTTTTTTAGTGATGTCTTGGTCATGCTGCCATTGGTATTTCAATTGTTCCAATTTTCATTATCTGACTTCTTAGAAAACAAAGTCACTATATTCATAGTGTTAACAATTAAATAGTACTATTTTGATTAAGCACAATGGTTAATCCACCAACTGAGTGAAAGACCAATGTTATTGCTCACTATTACAATACACAATCTTGGATTGAATTTAGGATTATGAGTGAGAACCAATAATTTCCAAGGTGTTTAAAGATACTTGGGGAAAACATACATGTAAAAAATGTGTTTGAGTGTGTGTGTGCGTGTTTATGTTCCCTAGCTCTGTCCACTAAGAAAACCTGGAAGTAAAAAAAAAAAAAAAAAAAAAAGAAAACCTGGAAGTAGCAACACTCCAGTAGCAGCTGGGTCCACCTAGTGCTTTTATTTTTCTCTAAATACTTTCAGTCACTAAAATGAACCAGGGCTTTTTAAAGAAATATTTAATTCCAGGTCTGGGACAGGGAAAATACAAAATGACTCTGGGGTATCTTGTGCCAGATAATAAGGAAGTGTTCAAAGAAGATTGAGAGTATATCTAAAGGACACAACAAAACAGTCTGAAGAGGAACAATTTTGAGCACCAAAACAAATAATGGTAGGATATATTATAGCCAATTCAATTACACAGGAAAACATGAGTCGATTATATATATATATATAATATATATATTACATGAATATATATATACATTATATATATAATATATATATTACATGAATTTAAATAAGTAATTTAAGTAAATTTGAAGCTTGATGAGGAACAGAATATTTGTGTAGTATCAAATATTTATTGGAGAAGCAATACTTTTACAGTGAGAAAAGCTGGGAGACAACACCCTAATCAAGTGATCAAAGTCCAATATCTAACTAATTGAAAAATCTGAATTACATACTGTCTGCTGGGATGCAATGAGAAAAACACATCACTTCTATAATTATCCCTACATATAATCAAGCAAACATCAAATCAAGAGGCCAGTTACAAAATGCCTGGCACATAGTCTTCAGAAATGTCAAGGTCATTAAAGTCAAGGCAAAACTGAAGAATTTTTTAGATTATAGAGAACCAAAGAGACATGAACAACTGTATACAGTACAAAATTCTGTCCTGGATCCTTCTGCTACAAATGACATTATTAGGAAAATTGGCAAAACTTGAACAAGGTCTGAAGATTAGCTTGTGGTAAATATTATTAATGACAATTTCCTGATTTTGATAGTTATATAAGACAATATTGTGTAAGACATATACACTGAAGTGTTCAGGAGCTCTGGGGCATAATGTTGGCAACTTATTCTCATATGGTCCAGGGAGGAAGGTGGGGGATTCCTTGTTTTATATCAACAATTTTCCTGTTCGTGTACAGTTTTTGCAATAACAACAACAAACAAAAGGACCATTTATTTATCAGAAACAATAAAAATAAATATGAGCTTACACTATAGATAAAGGCTGAAAGGAACCCCTTTGTGTTTTCTAACAATGTTGCCATTGGTAACCTCCTTCAGAGTGAATTCAGCAGAATGGGGAGGCAATAAACAAGGGTGGGTTGAGGAATAATAGGGAGATATGGAGAGTGGAGATAGTGAATATATTCCCCCCTTGAGAAGTTTGTTGCTTGTGAAAATGCGAAGAAAGCAGGGAGTGTGGAACTTAGGGGAACTGATTTGTAGGGGAGGGTTTTTTGGTATGTTTGTCTACTTATTGGAAGAAGAGACATAGCCAGTTTATATTAATGATGCAAAGGGATGGCCTAGTAATGAAAATAGAGGATTCAAAGCCTAACAGTTCAGGAAGGTGAGGAACTGAGCCTTTAGCTTTTCTGACTCTTATGCATTGCAAGGACAATGAGCAAACACTTCATTCAGTATTTTCAAAGAGCTAGGTGTGAAGGATGCTCTCCTACAAAAGATCTTGCTTTAAATCTCTTCAAATGGGGGTGTATGGGTGCTCAGTAGATTGAGCTTCCAACTCTTGATTTCGACTCAGGTAATGATCTCATGGGTCATGAGATCAAGCCCGGTATCCGACTCCTCACTCAGAGGGAGTCTGCTTGAGATTCTCTTCATCTTCTCCTGTCCCTGCCCCCACTTGTGTGTGCACTCTCTCTGCCTTTGACTCTCTCTCAAATAAATAAATAAATAAATCTTTAAAAAGTAAATAAAAATAAGTCTCTTCAAATAATGTATAATTGAGATATTCGTTCTAATATTAATGTGTTAATACAAATTATAGCAATATTAATGTTATATATTAATAGAATTGATATTATGTTAATAACTGATGGCTTGTTGATATTGATGTAATATTCACCTAAATATATTTGGCCAAACATACACTAAACTACAGAAATGGGTATCATCAGGGCTGTGGGGAAGTAGAGAAGTTCTATTTTTTCATGTTGTTTAAATTTGTCTTATAACCAGGATTTACCACTTATGTAATTATAAGAAAAATAATATTTCAAAATAAGAGGTGGGAATCTGCTCTTAAATGTATTTGCAGAATTGTTGTAGAGAGACTTACTTATCTGAAAACATGTCTACAAATAATTGTGAATGGGAGTAGAAAAAGTCAGATTAGAAACCATGTATAGCATCATCCCAAATGTTGCTTATCAGCTGTCACAAGACTCAGAGACAGCAGTGACAGCACAAGGTCTTGTGTCACATTTCATATCTTGAAAGGTCCATCTGGTGGCTTTAAGAAACCCCTGATCCTCCCTCCTCCCCTCCTAATCTGCTGTCAGCCATGAGGTTCAAGTTGCAGTTCAAGTTCTTGTTGCTAGATGGTGAAAGATCTCTACTTTCTAAATTCCCTCCAGCATACTATCCTTTTAGCAAGGAGAGAAAATCAAAGCAGTAAACATTTTTGTTTCTTTAAGTATCCTTCATTTTGTAGAACAGTTTTAGGTTCAAGGTAAAATTGATCAGAAAGTACAGAGTTCCCAAATACCCCTTGCTCCCATGCTTCCACAATCCTCCCACTATCAACATCCTGCCTCAGAGTGCTACATTTGTTACAATCAATGAACTTACACTGGCACACTCCTTATCATCCAAAGTCCATATTTTACATTGTCAAAGCAAAAAACATTTTAAAAATAACTTGTACAAAGCAGGTTCTAATACAGGAAGTATGAAATGAACCTCCATCTCATACACTTAGGAAAAGTTTGGAAAGATGTATGATCAGTGTCAGAGACTGATCATTCCAAAATCAACATTTCATTAATTTGTCCTTCCACTACTTATTTATGAGCAACCTCTCTGTGCCAAGCACCAGCAGCCTGTATCAATACTCCATTTTCACACTTCTGTGTTCAGCGCCCAAATCATCGATACAACTGCCTATGTGTTTCTATTTGGTTAAACCAAGATTCTACCACTGTTTTCCACATCAAATAAGTTGACACACATGAGACTTTGAGACTTGGAAGGCAACTCTCTGTGGGGAAGACAGTGCGGTAGCAGAGGGTAAGAAAAATCAGTATCACAATCCCTGTAATGCCTCTTCCCAAGCTGTGGAGGCTTGAAAACAGTACCTCTCATCTCTGAACTTCAGTAGAGTTCACTTAGGTCAAAGACATAGGACTTGCAAAAGTATCCAGTCACTATTCTTCTCTGGCTATAACTCACTTGTTTCAGGACCCATTTTATTTGTTTCCTTTTTTGAGATAGGTTAATAGGAGAAAAGCAAACAGGAGTTTAATAGCACATATAACTCCTATATACATGGGAGAGACCCAGGAAAACTGAACAACTCACTTCAGGAGCCATTTTGGAAAAGAGACTCGAAGTTTGCTTTGAGCGAATGTGTAACAATCACACAGCATGCTTGGACTAGTCCACCTTATATAATGTATGAGGTTCTGAGAAATGGGCATACCCTGTATCATGTCCCCACAATATTTTATTTGTCTTCTTAGTGAATGAAGCAGAGGTCTGATTTAGTAGTATTTGACTGACATCACAATTGAACTATGTTTGCACAATTGGTTCTTACTGGAGTATTCTCACCTACATACATTGGCTTGGCATTCAGGTACTATAATATGGCATCCTGCCTGCAAAGGCAGGATGTATCTGTTCTAAAACTCTAAAAACAATCAATATTCTTTGAGTTCCAGTCTGGCATACAAAAATCTTGGAAGTTGTCAGTTCAGTTCTCACAACAAGAAAAGAGCTGAACAAAGTGAAAATCAACAACTCTTCTTAGATCCATCAGACAATTGAGGACACAAGACAAACTACTGAGTCTCAAATTTTGAATAAACATACAGACAGATTTAGAGGATCAGAGCTCACCAGAGCAGAACCCAGGATCAAAACCACTGCTATAACCAGTACTAGAAAAAGGAAAGCATAAATTTTAATTGACAAAGTGCTGGAATTCATGAGTTTTACTTACAGGAGCTCTACCAAATTCTCACAGTGAAGATTAGAAAAAAGTCCCCTCACACTCCGGCAAGGGAAAAGAAAAAGTAGTCCTTTTGAAATATATCCAGAGCACTCTATTCTTCTTAACAAATCCTGCCTTCAAGGGAAACTATTTTACTAGAATCTGTTGTGGTTTTACTGGAACTTAACTGACCTGAGGGAAAGGAAATATCCAAATCCAGCCCCACTTAGTATTTGATTTGCAGGCAAGGAAATACCCAACTCCTGCCCCCTCTAGTCTTTCATGTGAAAGAAGGAAAATACTGAACTCCAGCCACCTTTTGCCTTCCCATCTCACTCAACAGGGGAAAACTGAGAAGCGCTTGTGAAGGTCACAGCTCAGATCACAGCCTCCCTAAACTCTGTGGCCAAATCAGACGACTATAGAATGCTTAGCCATACCCCACATCTTACAACTACATCAGTTAGGTTCCTATATAATTATAAGGGAATACAACTGAAAAAACTGCATGTCTTAGACTTACTAAAAAGAAGTCTCTAGGAAACCCAAACACAATATGAGAGACAAAAAAAATGTTTGTGGCAATTTTAGCCTCTGAAAATTACAAGAATAACAAACAGTAAACACAGCCTAAGCCTATCCAGATAAACATAAAACCTCTCACTAAAGGCTTATTAACCACAGCTCCATTTATCCAGATTATCATGTCTAGCTTTCAACAAAGTACAAGGCATAATAAAATACAGAACACAGTTTGGAATGACTGAGCAAGCTTCAGAATCAGACTCAGATATAGCAGGGATGTTACAATTATCATATTGGAAATTTATTTATTTTTTGGAAATTTAAAACAAGTATGATTAATATGCCATGGATTCTAATGGAAAAATTGGACAACATGCAAGACAGGTGGGTAATGTAAACAGAAAGATAAAAATTCTAAGAAGGTATCAAAAGGAAATGATAGAATGGAACACAGTAGAAAATCCAGAAATGAACCCACAGCAATAAGGTCAATTAATCATGGACAAAGAAGGAAAGAATACCCAAAGGGAGGGAAGCCTGGGTGGCTTAGTTGGTTAAGCGTCTGTCTTCTGCTCAAATCATGATCCTGGGGTCCTGGGATAGAGACCAGAGTCAGCTCCTGCTCAACAGGAAGCCTGCCTCTCCCTCTCACTTTGCCCCCTCCCCCACTTGTGAGCACTTTCTCTGGCTCGCACTCTCTCTCTTTCAAATAAATAAAAACTTTTAAAAAGAATATCCAATGGGAAAAAGATAGTCTCTTCAATAAATGGTGTTTTGGAAAACTGAACAGCAACATGCAAAAGAATGAAACTGGATCACTTTATTACACCATACACAAAAACAAATTCAAAATGGATTAAAAACCTAAATGTGAGACCTGAAACCATAAAAATCCTAGAGGAGAATACAGGCAGTAACCTCTTTGGCATTGGTCATAGTAACTTCCTTCTGGATATGTCTCTCGAGGCAAGGGAAAAAAAAAACTAAAGCAAAAATAAACTATTGGAACTTCATCAAAATACAAAGTTTCTGCAAAGCAAATGAAATAATCAACAAAACTACAAAGCAGCCTACAGAATGGGAGAAGATATTTGTAAATGACATATCTGATAAATGGTTAGTATCCAAAAATCTGTAAAGAACTTATACAACTCAATACCCAAAAGACAAATAATTCGATGAAAAAACGGACAGAAGATACAAATAGGCATCTTCCAAAGAAGACATCCACATGACCAACAAGCACATGAAAAGATACTCAACACCACTCATCATCAGGAAAATACAAATTGAAACTACAATGAAATGTCACCTCACACCCATAAGAATGGCTAAAATCAACAACACAAGAAACAAGTGTTGGTGAGGATGTAGAGAAAGAACCCTTTTGCGCTGTTGGTGGAATGCAAACTGGTCCCACTACTATGGAAAACAGTATGTAGGTCCCTCAAAAACTTAAAAATAGAACTACTTTGTGATTCAGCAACTACACTACTAGGTATTTACCCAAAGAATACAAAAATACTAATTCAAAGGGCTACAAGCATCCCTATGTTTGTAGCAGCATTATCTACAATAGTCAAACTATGGAAAGAGCCCACTTATGCATCGACAGATGAATGGATAAAGAAATAGTATATATCTACCATAGTATATTACTCAGCCAGAAAAAATAATGAAATTTTGCCATTTGCAATGACATGGATGAAACTAGAGGGTATTATGTAAGTGAAATAAGGCAGTCAAAGAAAGACAAATACCATATGATTTCACTCATATGTGAATTTAAGAAGCAAAACGAATGAGCAAAGGGAAAAAAGAAAAAGAGAGAGAGAGAGAGAGAGAGAGAGAGAGAGAGATGCAAACCAAGAAACAGACTCTTAATTATAGAGAACAGATGGTTACCAGGGGAGAGGTGGGTGGGAGTTGGGTTAAATAGGTGATGAGGATTAAGGAGTGCACTTGTCGTGATGAGCACCGGGTGTTGTATGGAAGTGTTGAAGCACTGTATTGTACACGTGAAACTAGTATTATACTGTATGCTAACTAACTGAAATTTAAATAAAAACTTTTTTAAAAGGAAATGATAGAAATTAGAAAGAAAAACTGTAACAGAAATGAAGAGATTCTTTCCCTCTCCTTCTGCCCCTTCCTTCCCCTAAAAAAAAGTACAGGATTAGAGAAAGATATATCATGCTAACATAATCAAAAGAAAGCTAGAATAGCCATATTAATTTCAAACAAAGAGAACTTCAGATTAAGGAAAATTATCAGGGATAAAAAGAAGTATTACATGATGATAAAGGAGCCAATTACCCAAGAAGATTTGTCTTGTTTTTCAATTACATGTGTTGAGTGGGGAAGGGGAGCCAGTACCAGAGTATAGTAATCACTTGTATGAGTGTATACTCTACTTTTACCTTATTTGTTCTTTTTTTTAAGGTTTTATTTATTAATTTGAGAGAGAGAGACAGACATAGAAAAGCCAAGAAGGGTGGTGGGGGACGGGCAGAGGGAAATGGAGAAGCAGATTCCCCGCTGAGCAAGGACCCTTACTTGGGAACTCCATCCCAGGACCATAGGATCATGAACTGAGACAAAGGCAGATGCTTAATCGACTGAGCCATCCAGAAGCCCCAATCTTATTTCTTCTTGATGGAAATTTTAGATCTCTCTCTCTCTGTACACACACACACACACACACACACACACTTCCAAGTGTTATGTGTCTAATCATGAGTTGTCTGAGCCTTAAGATATGAACATACTCTGCTTGAAATTATAATATTGTACCCCCAAACTTTTCTGTTTCTACCTTTTTAATTTGCCACCAGTGGTAGATGAAAATTCTCATTTATACGTCATACTCATAACAACAACAACAACAACAAAAACCCCACAACTTTGGTATTTAGAGAATTCTAAAATAAGTCTTGCAAATTGATGGTCGTAAAATATTACTCTTTGTTGTTCTCAATTCCATTTCCTTAATTACCTTTATAATTAAATTTCTCTTTTTTCAATTTTTTTTATTTATTTATGATAGTCACACAGAGAGAGAGAGAGGCAGAGACATAGGCAGAGGGAGAAGAAGCAGGCTCCATGCACCGGGAGCCTGACGTGGGATTCGATCCCGGGTCTCCAGGATCGCACCCTGGGCCAAAGGCAGGCGCCAAACCGCTGTGCCACCCAGGGATCCCAATTACCTTTATAATTAACCATCTTTCTTGATATTTACTAGTCTTTATGCATTCAGGATAATAAACCTTCATTGGCTAATGGCCTTATTTATTTATGTTTTTTTAAGATTTTATTTATTTATTCATGAGAGACACACAGAGAGAGAGAGAGGCAGAGACATAGGCAGAGGGAGAAGCAGGCTCCATCCATAAAGGGAGCCCAATGCAGGACTCGATCCCAGGACTTCAGGATCATGACCTGAGCCAAAGTCAGATGCTTAAATGCTGAGCCACCCGGGTGTCCCTATTTATGTTTTTTTGGCATGATCTTCTTGAGCAAATATTGTGTATAAGGGACTGCCAGTCAAAATCATCAGAGGAGGGATCCCTGGGTGGCGCAGCGGTTTAGCGCCTGCCTTTGGCCCAGGGCGCGATCCTGGAGACCCAGGATCGAATCCCACGTCGGGCTCCCGGTGCATGGAGCCTGCTTCTCCCTCTGCCTGTGTCTCTGCCTCTCTCTCTCTCTCTCTCTCTCTCTCTCTCTCTGACTATCATAAAGAAATAAAAATTTTTAAAAAATTAAAAAAAAAATAATCAGAGGAGGTGGACTTTCAGCTAATTCTTACAGGAGGAGTAGGGTTGTGAAAGGAAATGGAATGCATATGTGGACATTCTTGGCTGTACAAAGACATGGAAATAAAAATGTACCCAGTGTGCTTGAGTTATACAGTCTGGAGACAGTGTGATATGGATGGAATGCAGCCTGATTGGAGTAATGGGGTGAGTGATGAAGAATTCTGACTCACCTTGCAGGATCCAAAATCTAACTGGCCATCTTTAGCCTTTTACTTTAACAATTACTTAGTCCAGCAACTTCAGTTTGCACATTGGGTAATGAAGCCCAGAAAAAAAAAAACAAAGTACTGCATGGCTACCATGTATTTTATGCACCTAATGAGATTGAGATATGCAAACTCCAATCTATATCTTCATCTTAGACTTCTCCCAGGAGCCCAGTCCTGTGTGTCTATCAGAAATCTTCAATTAGAGGAAGATAAGTATTAGTACAAATCCCCTATTAACCTGTACCACCCAACATGACCCCCCACACACACACACACACACCCAGAAAGTATCCTTGCAAGGCCTCCATCTAAAATGAAAGTCCCAGTGGAAGAGTGGTGAGATCACAGTCCCTGGAGTCATACAGACAACCCTAGGTGAAATCTCCTCAGCCCTCTAACTGTGGATCCTGGGAACAATATTTAACTTCTCTGACTCTCAGTCTTCCTCATTATTAAAGCACTACTGTTAGAAACCTAGTGAAGCACTTCAGGAGCTGCCAGTTCCCTTCATACTTTGCCTCTTCCATTCTTAAAAGAGGTGTCCTGGACATGAAATGAAGAGTTCAACCACCAGAAGGAATACTTGAACATGTAACAGCATAAAAGGTTAAGAATACAAATTCATTACATGCACATGAGTTTCTGTGCCAATTTATTATGATAGGGTTGGCTGCCTGATAGACTTCTGGAAAAAAGAGTGTCATTACATCATTTCCATTTAATTCCTCTAGTCAAGTCTCAGGGGAAGAAAATCTTCCCCCACCCTTCTATTTCATAAACTTTCCAGTTGTCTTATTTTGACTTCTAGAGTAACACGAGAAAAGTTTGTGAACTTCAATCTTGAAACACAGAAGGTGATAAGGAAGTGTGATATTGACTTGGCTAGACAAAATATTGAAACAAGAGTCAGGAGGTCCTATCATGAAGGCATTTTGGAGAAGTCACTTCCCTCACACTAGTCCCATCCATTAAACAAGATAAAAATACTGAGTTTTCTCAGCCATTTAGGAGTGTTTCGGATGTTAACCCTCAGAATATCAGGACAAAATCATCATTACTTTCTTGTACAAAGTGCCCATTTACTGTTTTGTTTATTAAGTATATATGAATAATTAACAGAAGTAAAAAAAAAGACATAATGAAGGACAACTAAATCAGAAAATTTAACAAGAATTTGAATATATCAAACCAAAATTTTATTCCTCATTTCCCTAGCTTTGAAAGTGCCTGGGTGGCTCAGTCCATTAAACGTCTGCTTTTGGCTCAAGTCATGATCCCCCATGGGCTCCCTGCTTGGCAGGGATACTGCTTCCCCTCTCCCTCTACCCATTTCTCCCTCTCCCTCTGCCTGACGCTCCCCATGCCTGTGCTCTGTCTCTCTCTCTCTCTCTCTCTCTCTGTCTCTGCCAAATAAATAAATAAAATCTTAAGAAAAATAAAAGAAAGTATGTATACTCAAAAAGGACATCATCCTTTAAGTGCAGCTCATTCCTTATCAATTCTCATGCCCAAATCTGAAATATATCCATCTGTGGGTACTGATTTCTCACTTCTTGCTCACTTATATACCCAGTAAGTTCTGACTTCTTATTTCTAGTTCTTCCTGTACTTATATAACCAAAACAGAAAACTTTTCAAAACATTGACAGCTCATAATTTTGTTGACGGGAGGATAATTTTGTATGCTACATACTGCAAGATGTATTCATTTTTAGATTGATAAACACCAACTAGAATGACCAGTTCAATGACTTTTTTTTCATTTCTACATTATCTATTTCCCTCTACTTATCTGAATTCAGCATTCGTTCACTTAGAAAACTTATTGATTACATACTGCACATATATTAAATATCCAACATCATAAAAAATGACAGAAAATTGTCCAATGTCCTTTGAGTAAATTGGGATGTTCCTACTTCTTGTTGTAACATATTATATGACAAGTAACAAACTGAGAACACCATTTATCATTTTGGTCCTTAGAAGTACACTATTCACTAATTGATTTTTGAGTTTGAAAAAAATTCATCTAAGATATCACCATTTGAATACTCATAGTTTGAGATATCAATTTCATTATCAATAATGACATCTACAGTATTGCTGTCACTGTACTTTTATTTTCCGATCTAATAACTGTGAAATAAATTCCTCTGTCAATTTACTTTTCTTTGCCAGTATGGTAATAAAAAGGAAAGAAAAATTCCCATTAGTGTTCAGTGAATCCTGGATTAAATAAATGCAAAAATAGAGTCTCTTAATTTCTTCTATATATTTTTGAAAGATGGTGTAATACTTTGGGCAATTCAGTAAAAAACTAAATGATGATGCGGTATTATGTATCTTAATATTGCATCATTCCTAATGTAAGCTATTCTATCATTATTTCTTTTTTCTCTTCTTTTTTTAGTCTTTTTAGTAGCACTAGGAATAATAAACTAATAATGAAAGATGAATAGTGAAGTGTTTTAAGATATAGGAAAAATAAAATCAATGAGATCCCACATGTTAATTTTACAAAAGGGCCCACTTCTCCCATGTGGTGTGTGCAGCATAGTATTGCTTATTCTATTTAAAAATAAGAGATAGGGCAGCCCCTGCAGCGCAGCAGTTTAGAGCCGCCTGCAGCCTAGGGTGTGATCCTGGATCGAGTCCCATGTCGGGCTCCCTGCATGGAGCCTGCTTCTTCCTCTGCCTGTGACTCTGCTTCTCTCTCTCTCTCTCTGAATAAATAAAATCTTTAAAAAAATAAAAAATAAAAATGAGATAAAATTTCTCCTTGTTCTTTGAAAGACATAAGAAAGAATAGAAGTCATAAAATAGCAATCCTTACAAATAGTTTGAAAAGCTCAAAAACCAAAATTAAATCCAATGGACTCTGTTTATCAAGAGTTAAATGAAGCCCTATCTGGAAAAGCGATCTGAGGTCGTAGAGGATTGGATTCCCACTAAATACTCCAGCAGTCAAATTGAAGATATGAGAACATTGCATAATGGATAGTAGATTAATGGTATAGAAGTAATTTTCTCTAGGAAAACACCATTTTAAAGGTATATGTTGGCCTAAGCATAAGGTGTAGGCTACCTGTATTAGAGTCACCTGGATCTTGTTAAAATTGCAACTTCTGAGACCTTACCCCAAACCTGCTGAATCCTTTCCCTGAGGTTTTAGGATAAGGAATCTGTATTTTGAACAATTTCCCTGGTAGATTCTGATGTTTGCTATAGTTTAAAAACTGTTGAATAGATCATGTCCAAGATTTCTTTAAATATTTTGCATAATGTGATCTCTGATTCCAATATCAATGGTTTTGGCGTTAAAAAGAAGTACCTGTTCCTGTTTTGGTGTATTTGGTAGATAACAATCCAGACATGCAGCACTTGTTCACTGAGTGTTTACTCTTTGCCTACCAGCTTGGCTGCTAGGCAATAGGACAGGAAAGGCCCCTCCCCTTAGGCTGCTTACATTCTCTTTTGGATACACATAAAGTAAACATTAACCAATGTAATTTCAGTGGATGAAAAGTGCCACGAAGAAAATAAAACAGAGAAATGAGATAGAAAATATCACTTATGGAGAGGACAGTGAAGGATGTCCAAGGCCATCCAATTCAACAACTTCAAAGACCATCATGCACTTAGACTACATACACTATGCTTGATGATCCCTGGAGTTGTGCTATACTTGGTCTATCACTAGAGAAGTCCATGCTATGGAGGTGACTTTTCATCTGAGACCTGGATGACAAGAAAGAGTTGTGAGTGTGTAAAAATCTTCTGACATTAGACTAGGGAAAAGCACACTCTCAAGTGGGAGTGAGCATGACTTGTTCCTGAAAAAGATGAAAAAAAGCCATTGTGGCTGGAGCCTGGTGGAAAAAATAGGAGAGTTGTGGGAGATAAGGTTGAAGGGAAGATAATGCAGGATAGGGAGCAATACTCAGACCTGGCTGCTAGTCTTACTGCATTTTCATAGTCAATAAACTTTCTCAATATCTGAGACCACTATGGCAAAATATCTATTCTCTGCATAAACCATAAGCACTGTCTCACACCTCAACATTCTCAACTATTCTTTAGGCTTCTTGTTTCTTTGGAAAAGTAGATGCTATCACAGAAGACATTGTCTATTTGTTACCACCACTAATCCTACCAAATTATCCACATCAGCAAGTATGGTCCCTGCTTTCTCTCATATGACAAATCTTACTAAGGCAGACCTTTCTCATTGCAATGATCACCCACTCTAGGATTGTGATTGTGTAATTACTCCCTTTCTCCCCTTATACAGCACTATTCCTCTCTCTGTAAGATGAGTGAACATATTCATGAATGAACAAAGAGATGAATTCATGAAAGATATGAAAATTGGGTAGGGAGGTACAAGAGTGAAGTGTTAGGGGTATTCTCAGACAACTCACCTAATTATCTGTATGATAGGTAGTAATGTTGGCTAGAATGGGCAACACATGATTGATCTGTTTGGAGAGAACAAAATGGGCCATCTTGATTTCTCTATACCTTTGTATACTCCAGTGGGGATGTTAAGACATTTAGATCAGAGACAGAGCTAGAGAGGAAAATGCAAGAATTATATATGAGTGGATGGTGATTGAAGATATATGTATAAATGAGATGGTTGCATGAAAGGGGAAGGTAGCCAAAAATGAGAACAAAGGAGGTCCCAACATAAGAGTCTTCAATAGATTCGTGGAAGAACCCAGAATTAACAGTCAAGATTGTTTGTCTCCTGAATCAGCTGTGTTCTTTCCTCTACAAGATGCCACCCCTGGAATGAACCTCTTCAGGGTATGCCTGGTCTTGGGTCTGATAGCCTAAAACAGAATTCTGTGGAGGAGCTATTCATGGGGTCTAGCCACTCTGGACAAGTAACCTCTCCCACTTCACTAGACTTATCCCTCCTTTTGTAATGGATTGCTCTCCTCTGCATGCAGCCCACTAGGATGTCAGCCCCTTAAGAACCTGGGTACTATCCTGTTCACCACTATGTCCTCTTTAGCCCATGGAAGATGGATTCATCCTAAATGTCCATCAATAAGTATCTGGGTGGGGGCACCTGGGTGGCTCAGTGGTTGAGCATCTGCCTTTGCCTCAAGTCGTGATCTCGGGGTCCTGGGATGGAGTCCCACACTGGGCTCCCCGCAGGAAGCCTGCCTCTCCCTCTGCCTATGTCTCTGCCTCTGTGTGTCTCTCATGAAAAAATAAATAAAATCTTAAAAAAATAAGGATCTGGGTGAATGAATAAACATGACAGAGTGCATAAACATGTCAGAACACCATGCAGGCATTTAGACAAGGGTGTAATTCTATACATTGAGTGTGGAATTAGGTCCTAAATATATTATATAAAGCAAATGCAAATGGCAGAACAGTATATGCAGTATTTCTTGTCTGTTTTCTAATACTATTGCTGTGGAAAATATACTAATTAGGCAGAGCAAAATTATTCCCCCTCTGGCTGCCAGCCATGTGAGTTGTGTCACTCTGATTATTCCATCAGTTGAGCCTCCAGACTGCTACATCCTCCCTAAAAAACTCACAAAACAGAAAAATTGTTCAGCTGAGTCCAGTCAGTCCACATAATCATGAAAGACATTAGTGTCTGGTGTTATTTAAGCTATCCCAAATTTGGTTATGGTTTGTTATATGGTAACAGGTAACAAACACCTTAGTTTAATGTTGACACCTCAAACACCCTGGTCAACAACCCCAGCTGAACTCCCTGCCACCAGCAAGCATCCACTGCCAAGAGTTCCAGCCCATTCGAGTCTTCAGATGCTCAAAACTCCAGTTGTGATTTAACTGCAACTTTACAAGAGATGGCAGCGGATATACACCCAGCTGAACCCAGTCAACCCACAGAACTGTAAGAAATGATGATGGTGGTGATGATGATTATAATACTAATAAAAATAATACATTGTTTTAAGGTACTAATTTTGGACCCTGTTTAATATGTAACAATAGATAATCAAAATGGTATAGAACATGAAACAAGTTAGTGTGCAAACATTTTTTACTATACATATACCAAAACACATACATTTATGAATATGTTTAGTGGAATCACATGATATTTACAAATCTGAAACTTATTTTTCACCTAAAAATAACTTTTGGCTATAATTTTTGTCATTAAAAATAGAGTTACATCATGCTATGAAATGTACAAAGACTATTATATCAATTTTTTAAGTAATCACATGATTTGAATATAGCTGAGTTAGCCTCCCTTTCCATTCATCCCAGCCTCTCCCGAGGTAACCACATTCCTAATTTGGTGTATATCTTTCCACATGTATTTCTGTACTTTGACTATATATGTACATGTAAAATTTAAATATGTGACATGTATTTGAAATATATAAAATTAAAGTATTAAAACATTATATATAAAACGTTAAAATGTATATAGAATTACTTTTGGACATGTAAACGATTGTCAAAGAACTTGACAAGGAATTATGTTTTCAACTTGCTTCTCTCATGTATCATTATGTTTAAGATATTCATTCATTGCTATATGGATATGTAGGTTATTCATTTTATCTGTGCATAGTGTTCCTGTTGTATAAATGCACCATAATTCTTTACTTCCCTATTAATAATATTTCTCTATTATTAAATGCTTCCATGCTTCTTAGTTCATGGATTACATTATTATTTCCTACCTTGTCATTTTGGTCCAAGTTGCCAACTCCTTTGGCTCTTGGCTAACAGATACACCTCATTGTGTGTGTGTGTGTGTGTGTGTGTGTGTGTGTGTGTGTGTCTGTTTTCAGGAAGATGGTAGTTATTAATAGTAACATATGTGAATACTGCTTATAATTTATAAGCATCTTTATGTATATTATCCCATACAATTTGTTCAAACACTTTTAAATTTAGTCAATTTGGTTATAAGTTAGTAAAAGAAACTTGAGAGAAGTTAAAGGACTTGTTTAAATACACAAACAGTGGCAGAGTTGTGGACTCAAGTTTAGGTTATTTGTTTTACAGGCCATGCCTTGCCTGTTAGGGAAGAGGGAATATTGTTTAAGGATATATACTAACTTTATTACAGGCATCCCTGATATGGAGAATTGAACTGAAAATCATCTTGCATAAGGAAAAATATACTGAATTCAGAGTCAGAAAACCTGTATTTCAATCTCTTCTCTGCACTTATGGATAGAAAATGAAGTTGATGCTTATGCAAATTCAGTTAGCCATTAATGAGATGAAAAGACTTCCAATGTCTATGTGTTTTATTTCAAGTAGTGTAGCTCTGAGTTTTAATGTGCGATTTGGGTGTTGGTAATTTCCGGATAAGTGTAGACTCTGGCTCAGTGGAGCAAGCATGTTTGTATAATGTGCAGATTTCCATGTGTTTGGAGATGTTGCAACACAGATGGGTTTTTTTAAATGTTGCCAGGACTAATTCTTTTCTATAATGATATTTTGATCATTTTGGATCTTTTGTCATATGTAGTTTTCTTTTGCTAATCTTTTTTCCTGGTTATGTGTAAGAAACTTGAGGGAGGAAATGTTCCCTCTCAGCAGACACAGTAAGATCATGAGGTAAAACGAAAAAAAAAAAGTTTACTAACAACCTTTTAAACTTAAGAATATTTCTTTTGAGCATAAGTGATTTTTTAAACTGCATTATTTATTGTTTTTAGAAGCACTCAAACAGTACTCAAATAGTTAATACAAAGGTAACAAAACTTACCTTTTGATGTTCATCTATCATTTTTAACCTTGTATATAACTTTTAAACATATTTAGAAATAGGCAGTTTCCACAGCTATATTCCAGAAAGCAACTAAACAAAAGAATGTTTTAAAATCATGTCAAATTCAGGATGAGCACTGGGTGTTATTCTGTATGTTGGCAAATTGAACAACAATAAAAAATAAATTTATTATTAAAAATAAAATAAAATCATGTCAAATATATCAAATATTATGTGTGGCAAAGTACCAAACATTTTAATTAACCAAATATTCTATTTTAACATTTCTGAAAGCAAGAATAATATGATATATATATATATATATATATATTTATAAAAGGATAATTTCTTTTAAAGATTTGTTTATTTGAGAGAAAGAGACAGTACGTGCCCACGAGTTGAGGAAGAGGCAAAGGGAGAGAATCTTCAAGCTGACTCCCCACTGAGCACAGAGCCAGACACTGGGCTTGATCCCACAACCAATGAGATCATGACCTGAACTGAAACCAAGAGTTGGATGTTTAACCAACTAAGCCACCCAAGTGCCCCTAAAAAGGATAATATTTTAAATTGTATACTGCCATTACTTTGTAGAGTTGAAAAATATAAAGAGAGAAGATATCACCAAAAATGGCAGAGTAGGGAATTCAAAATTTCCATGCCAAAAATGGTTAGTCAACTTTTGCATGACTCTGGAATCTAATAAAAACTTACAACAACCAGAGGAAAACCAGTTGAAGGGAGAAAGTCCTTAATTGCAATCAGAGAGTGCCATGGCATTTTAAATTGCCAGCCCATCATCTCAACATACCAGATCAGCTAGTGAAGGTTGCTGGTACCAGAAGAAACATTATGGACCTTATTCTCAAAGAATTCTGTCTATGAGTCTCTATCTTCTGTTAGGTCCTTCTCATGGAGGGCATGAAAGTTTCTCTTTATTTTACCTCAGGAGTGAGGTGGTTTTGGTCAAAAGCATTTAAAGGCCTGGATATTAGAGGCAAAAGACAGTACTGAAGACAAATAATAAACAGAATGAGAAAGCTGGGAAGAAGACGCTGGGAAAGGAGATACATGGGAGAATAAGCGTTTTTAAGTTTCCAAATATACAGGGAGATTGAGAAGACCACACATATGTCCAGGATAGGATGCAAGTGCTTCCAAGGCCTGAGGAGGCCATTCACCTCTGGCTGGCCTTCATACTCTGTGCAAGTAGGAAATGAAAACTAATGCAGGGGCGCCTGGGTGGCTCAGTCTGCCTTTGGCTCGGGTCATGATCCCAGAGGTACTGGGATCAAGCCCCATATCAGGCTCCCTGCTCCATGGGGAGGCTGCTTCTCCCTCTCTCCCTGTTTGTTCTCTCTCTCTCTCTCTCTCTCTCTCTCAAATAGATAAATAAAATCTTTAAAAAAAACACAATGCAGAGTTGAAAACAGTCTGGCTAAGTAGTGAATGAGTTCTACAGCACAGACCTATCTTCAAACACTAAGAGTGTCTCTTCTTTTTTTCTTTTACTGGCTCCGGGTACTCAAAGTAACTGCCAAAACACCAGCTGATCACTAAGCTAAGGCAACAGACTTTAGTGGTACACATGATAAAAGAATACAGACTTTACAAAAACAATTTAGAAAAGTCACTAAACAAACATCAACCCACAGCAGCCAGCAACAAATCCTGAGGAGAAGGAAGAATATGATTTCCAGAGGTGCCACATTATAATATTCAAAATGTCCAGTTTCAACAGCAAAAAATTATGAAACATGTAAAGAAAGTATGGCTTATTCACAGCAAAAATGAAATTAGTAGAAACTGTCCTTAAAGAAGCCAGACTTACGAGGGAAAGATTTTATTTATTTATTCATGAGAGACAGAGACAGGCAGAGACAGGCAGAGGGAGAAGCAGGCTCAATGCAGGGAGCCCGACGGGGGACTCCATCCCAGGTCTCCAGGTTGAGGCCCTGGGCCGAAGGCGGCGCTAAACCGCTGAGCCCCCCCCCACCCCCCGCGGGCTGCCCGGGGAAGATTTTAAGTCAACTGTCTTTAATATGCTCAAAGAGATAAGGAAACCATGGAAAATGAACTAAAATAAACCAGAGGAATAATGTCTCACCAAATAATGTCTCACTGAAAATGAATAAACAGGAAAAAAATAATTAAAAGGAACTAACAGGGGCACCTGAGTGGCTCAGTGGGTAAAGAGTCTGCCTTAGGCTCAGGTCATGATCTCAGGGTCCTAGGATAGAGCCCAGAGTCAGGCTCCTGGCTTGGCAGGGAATCTGCTTCTCCCTCTTCCCTGCTGGTGCTCTCTCTTGTACTCTCTCTCAAACAAATAAATAAAATATTTTTTAAAGAGGAACTAACAAAAAATCGGGAGCTGAAAAGTACAGTAGCTGCAATTAAAAAGTCAATAGGAAGTTTCGACATCAGATATGAACTTGCAGAATACACTCTCCAAGACATATTATATTCAAATTGTCAAAGCGAAAGACGAAGAGTATCTTGAAAGCAGCAAAACATATTAGGTCTTATTAAGAACCTGATCCAGGGATCCCTGGGTGGCGCAGCGGTTTAGCACCTGCCTTTGGCCCAGGGCGCGATCCTGGAGACCGGGGATCCAGTCCCACGTCGGGCTCCCTGCATGGAGCCTGCTTCTCCCTCTGCCTATGTCTCTGCCTCTCTCTCTCTCTGTGACTATCATGAATAAATAAATAAAATCTTTAAAAAAAAAAGAACCTGATCCAAACAGTTAAACTATGACAGAATTGAGAATTTGAACACAGAGTGGACATAAAACACTAAGGAATTATTGTTAGTTGTGAAAATGATATTGTGGTATAAATATATATTATAATATACATAAATCATATAAATATAGGAGAGTTCTTAAAGACTTGCACTTTGAAATAATTATGCATAAAATATTAGGACTGGTATTTGCTTCGAAAATAGTCTCTAAGAGTAGGAAATGGGTAAAGATATACATGAAATAATACTGCAATGAGTTAACTATTGGAGCTAGGTGATGAGTACAGAAGCTTTCATTATACTATTTTATTTTTGCTTATGTTTGATATTTTCCATAACAAAAGTTAAAGTTAATGTAAACTATAAACAGAATGCAGTTCTAATCCAAAAAGGAACAAAACAAAAAAGTATTAAGTATTAGAAAAAAAATTTCATCTCCTTTCTTGTCCCCCTACCCCACATACATATTTTCGTATAGAAAAAATAGTGAGCATTGGTAGCAAGAGGACCTCAGGTTGGGAGTGGGTTGGGTGGGACATCTTGTTCATAGATGTTCTTGTATTAATTTTTTAAGATTTTATTTATTCATGAGAGACACAGAGGCAAAGAGAGAAGCAGGCTCCCCATGGGGAACCCTATTCAGGACTCCATCCCAGGATCACGCCCTGAGCCAAAGGCAGAGGCTCAACCACTGAGCCACTCAGGCATCCCATAATTTTTATTTAAATACTGCATTAAAATGCGATTATCTTCACTACCGAGGTTTTCTGTGCCCCCTTAAATTTTGAGCGCAGGTCATGGCGGGGGGTGTATCCCAGGAGCAGAGGATAGGAAGAGGCAAGTCCCCAGAGAAAAACTGGGAATGGCCAACAGGCCCCTGAGAAAATATTGCCCTTCCCCAGCAGGCAGAGAAAGGCCCAGGAATACACAAAGGGAGAGTCACAGAGCCCAGGCTGGTGCTGCTTAAGAAGGACGCGGCAGCAGAGGCGAGCTGTGCTAGCGGCCCCGCCGAACGCCACCTCGCGGGCAGCAGCCCACACGGCATGGGGGCGGTGCCCCGAGCAGTGACGAAGGCCTCACGTGACCCGCCAACGCTGACTCGCGCGCCTCGCTGTAGCGCCAGACCCGGCCTTCGCTCGCTCGCTCGCTCGCTCGCTCGCTCGCCCGCCCGCTCGTCGGTACCTGCTCCCGGTGGCCCTGAAGGCGGCGGACCAGGGGCGGCCCCAAAGAGTAGGAGGCGGAGGGGGAGCAGGTAAGGGACCCGGCGGACGGGGAGCGATCCCTGGGCTTGGTGTGGGAGAGCCCACACGGGCCGCGGAGCCCACCGGGGTGCCGCAGCCCCGGGGCGAAGCGGCGGGGGGACCGCAGCCTCCCGCCCCACCGCGGCCCGCGTTTGGCTGCAGAAAATGGTAGGCGGAGCGCCGGGCTGTGGTGAGGCGCTGACCCTTCGGCATCACCTGCCTCTCGCCCCGCCCCGCCCCGCACCGCGCCGCGCCGGTCCTTCTTGGTGTAGAAAATGGTGGTCAGCGCGGGGGATGGGGCGGCTGGGGGTGGGGGTGGGGGCAGGGCCGTGGGGGGCCCGTGAGGGGCTGGGTAGCGTCGGGTCCGCGCGAAGCGTTCGGCCGCCGCAGCCCCCCTGCTGCCACCCCGGCCCTCTGCAGGTGTGCTGGTCCAAGTGTTGCGGCGGCGCACTCGCGGCGAGAATCCGGAGGAGGAGGAGGAGACTGCAAGGATAGGCCCAGGTCGGTGTGGGGGACAGTAGAGGGGGCGTGCGGGGAACGTGTGGAAAACCCTGAGGCCCCAAATTCCCTACCCCTCCCCCCGCCCCAGCGCGTCCTCCATCTTGGTGCCTGCAGAGGCCTGGGAAGGGATCGGCAGGGAAAATGGTGGGCTTTGGGTGGGGGGGGGGGCGGGGAGGGGAGCGACGGGGGCGGGAGGGGGGCTCGGACCGGGGGCCCCCTGGAGGGCGTAGGGAGCCTCTCAGGTGGGAAAATGAAATTTTAAAAAACTGAAGAGATCCAGGGCTTTGAATCTTGGAATGTGCATAGTAGGGCCTCTGTCCTCGGTGCTGATCAGCCCACTAAGAAAATCATTGCTCTTTTGTCTTTTAGGAGCAATGGCGTCCAAAGAGAAACAAGTGGTGAAAAGTGTCAACATGGAAAGTGCCCAGCAGGAAAACGAAGAACAGAGCTCTGTGCAGAATGAAGAGGGATCATGCAATTCGAAAGGGAGTGAAGGCCAGAAGAATGGAAGAAATGTTAAGCTGGGGCGAATGAGACGACTTGTCCCTAATTTTCGATGGGCCATACCTAACAAGAATATTGATCACAATGAAATGGGAGATGATGTGGAAAAGTTCGTAGGGCAAATGATGGAGATCAGGAGAAAGACTAAAGAGCAGCAAATGAGGCATCATAAGCGCTTCCAAACTCCTGAACCTGATAATCATTATGACTTTTGCCTTATACCGTGAATCTTAAGGTTTTCCCTGAGGTTAATAATGTGGCCTCTGCTCCACAAGCTTGTAGTTTTGTGATTTACTTTTTCTGTAAACATTTGGTGTTTCCAGTTACCAGTTTGTAATTAAATATTGTTTTGTCTCTGTAAAACTTTCTGTCCAGCAGGGCAATTTCACCCAGTTTTAGAAAAAACTATTCTTTTCATAATTGAAATTAATAAAGCAGTTGAAACAGCAATCTTCCACTTTCACCCTAGTCTTTATTTTATAATACTATTTTTTCTCTCCTAGCTACCTAAACGCAAAATCTCTAGTCTTTGACTGTTTTTGTTGTTGTTGTTTCCATCCAATGAGCAAGGAAGGATCATACTCCTAACTCAATATCTGATGTAATTTTAACAATGTATGTGCTCTACTGTTTTTCAAGGAGTATGAGTCTTCCACCTGCATAAAAACACCTTGGGAAAGGGAGATTTGAGAATATAGAATATCTGGCTTCTGTCCTCCAGATACACAGATGGGCACTCCAGAATCTCCCATTTTTTAGCAAGCTTTCCAGGTAAATCTAGTGTACACCTCTAATTTGAGAACACTGTGGTATGTATGTATGTATGCATCTATCTATGTACATAGGTGTATGTTGTTAAGTGTGAGCAATAAAGTAAAATTAAGAATGCTTACCTGAATTCAATGGACAAAAACATTAAAAAAGAAAAGTACAAGACCTTAAAATAGACATTATAAGAGGGGTGAAGGTAGTGGTAGATTAGGGTACTGAAGTTAAGAGATGCTAAGTACCAAGCTACCCCCTACTATATATCTGGCCTGGGCCATTTTCTAGAAGACCTTGTCATCTGGGGATAAGAGCATATTTGACTTACAAGTGATAAGCTGAGGAAGGTCTAAGAGACTCAGTAACATTGAGGCTGTTTTTAAATTTTTTTAGTATATTTCCAATACAGAAACTCGTTTATAGGAAAGTGGAGAGAAAGCTTAAAGACTTGGCAATCCAAAAAAAAAAAAGACTTGGCAATCCAGTATTTTTCAAAGTGACAATTGCCACCCATTATGGCTCTTTTTTTTCATTATGGCTCTTTTCAATTAGCAATAATCGCGCCTCGGATAAACCTCATTGGCTACGATACTGCCACTGCGCAAAGCTCATTATGGCTCTTAAAATTAGTTTTGTGGGTCACAACAAGCAATCTTCAACACCAACAAAAAAACCAGTCCATTGCCCATGAGTAGTAGTAAGGATTATTTTGAGGGGTGCCTGGGTGAATTAGTAGGTTGATCATCTGACTTGGTTTTGGCTCAGGTCTTGATCTCATGGGTTCTGAAATCAGGCTCCATGCTCAGTGGGGAGTCTGAGATTCTCTCCTGCCCCTCTAAAGTAAATATCTTTTTAGAAATATTTTATTTATTTGTTTGAGAGAGATAGGAGCATAGGGAGAAGCAGACTCCACTGAGCAGGGAGCCAGATGTGGGACTGCATCCCAGAATTCTAGGATCATGACCTGAGATACTTAACCAACTGAGCCACCCAGGTACCTGTAAATTAATCTTTTTAAAAAGTTATTTTAAGAAACTTTTTTTACATGTAGGAAATATAGCCTTATAAAATGTATTTCTAAATGTAGGTTACAAGGTAAAAGAAACTGGTACAGCTGCTCTGGAAAACAATATGAAAGTTCCTCAGAAAGTTAAAAACAAAGCTATCCTACAACCCAGCAATTGCACTACTAGGTATTTATTGAAAGATATAGTGATTCAAAGGGGCACATGCACCCCAATGTTTATAGCAGCAATGTCCACAATTGACCAAAATATGGAAGGAGCCTAGATATCCATTGACAGATGAGTGGATAAAAATGTAGATACCGTATCTTTGTATGTGTATATATATATTAACTTTATATATATTATAATATACATAAACTCCAGCACCTTTCTCTGCCACTAAACACACACACACTGGAATATTACTCAGCCATCAAAAAGAATGAAATCTTGCTATTTGCAATGATGTGGATAAAACCAAAGGGTACTATGCTAAGTGAAATAAGTCCTTCATAGAAAGATAAATACCATATGATTTCATTTGTGGAATTTAAGAAACAAAACATGAACACAGGGGAAGGGAAGGAAAAATAAAATAAGACAAAAACAGGGAGGCAAACCATAAGACTTAACTCTAGGGAATAGACTGAGGGTTTATTGGGGGAAGGGGTGGTGGGGGGATAACTGGCAGATGCGCATTTAGAAGGGCAATTGAACCACTGGGTGTTCTATGCAGCTGATGAATCACTGAATTCTCCCTCAAACTAATAATACAGTATATGTTAATTAAATTGAAATTAAAATTTTTGTCTTAAATCACTAATTCAAACTTCATTTCACAGTGAAGAAACTAGGTAAGGAAACGGTTTTCCCAAGTTCACACAACCAGTTAGTGGTAGAGCTGAGACCACAGTCCCCAGTTCAGGATGCTTATATCCTTCCCACAGTACCTCCACGAGGCATGATTTGGAAATATATGTGTGCTCATTGCCAGTGTGTGCATTAACAAACGTACAACTTAAACAAAATCACTGTTTATTTGTTCACACTTAAGTCATCAGATTCCCTGCATGTTTAATTGGCAAACACTTAATGAGAGCTCTGTGCCCCTTACAACCTTTTGGAGCTGGAATGATCTTTCAGCTTCTGTCTAGAAGAAGAGGATGATGGAGATTCTGATCTGGAAATGCAAGGTGGTGAACTTAGGCAATTCATAAAGGCTAGCTGATTGAAGTTCATGAGTGGCCTTTTGGTCCTTCTGAAAATCAATACTATACCTTTCCATACACCAGTCCCAGATTTCCCAAGGTAGCCTCAATTTTAAAAAATCTGTGGGTGGAGAGTGAGATTAGAACTTAATGGGTGGAAGGAGAACTGAAGGAAGCCTCCCACCAGGGTTCTTTGGGGGTGGTGGGAGATGAGGACAGACTTTCCAAAAGAAGTAAAGGTCAATGTTGGGGTTCAGAATGAGATTTTTTGAAAGAACTGAAATAAAGCCCCCTTCTTTGGTGTTTCTGAGGGAGATGAAGTCAGAACTTTCTAGAAGTGGTAAAGGTCAGGGAACAAGGTTACAATATGATTGGTTGAAGGAGAACCAAATTAAGACACCTCTCCTGGAAGTTTCTCTGATGGTCAGGTATAAGTCCAGAACTTTCTAGAAACATAAAATTCAGGGACCATGATCAGAACATGACAGAAGACAAACAAGCACCCTTTTCTGAGTGTTTCAGCAAAGGTGGAGGAATGAGAACAGAATTTTGGAAAAAGTAATAGCCAGGGGAAAAAGTAAAAGTCACCAAGTCAGAAGGTGATTGAAGGAGAACTGAGTTACTTTAGTGAATCCACACATCCCATGGGAGGGTCAATCTTGGTGGGTAATATATTCTGACTCTTTAAGGTGACCATAGAGATAGATGTATTATATGGAAGTGTCCCTAAAGAGGCCGGCAAGAAAATAAATATGAAAACAAAACCAAAAAATGAATCAGCCAGGAATAACAAACTAATGCATTCATCCCTATCACTCATTTATGTGTTCATGTTTGTAACTATTTAGTTTCTCGAGGAATATGTGTATGATTTTATAGATTTTGAGGCAAGGCTTTGGATAGAAGCCCAGTAATTAAAAACACAAAGAGATCTCTAAGAAGAGTCTTCCAAAAGCATATGTTGTCATCTTCAATTAACAGAAAATGGAGATCTCATTGAGGGATACTTTAAAGAGGCCACCAAGGAAAAAATTGAACTTATAATGAAAAAAGTAAAAAAAAGTAAAAAAAAAAAGTAAAAAATAAACGAAGTATCAGGAGAAGAAAACACCACTTCCAGTCCTTTCAGTCTGTGTCTACGTGTGAGTAATTATTTAGCTTTATAAAGGTATAAAGGTATAAAGTTTAAAAAGACCTAAACTATGCAATTTGATCTGTGTTATGTATATTGAAGCCTATGAAATCATGACCACAATGAAAATAGCAAACATTTCCATTATTTCTGAAAGTCTCTTTCTTCCCATTTGTAATCTATCCCTCCTTCCACCCGCATCCTCAAGCAACCTCTGGTCTGCTTTCTGTCCCTATATTTTGTTTTTTGCAATACTTTTTATATCACAGAGCATATACTCTTATTTTTATCTGGCTTCATTCATTCAACATAATGATTTTGCATGTAATAATAGCATATTCCTTTCTACTGCTAAGTGGTATTCCATGATATGGTGAATGTTTATCCATTCATCTCTTGATGGATACTTCGGTACTTTCCAATTTTGGGCTATTACAAATAAATAAATTTATTTACAAGTAAATAAATTGTACTTCATAATATTTGTGCATTGACAAGTATTCATCAGTCAATGCACACTTGGGCTCTTTCCATAGTTTGCCTGTTGTAAATAATGCTGCTATAAACATTGGGATGAATATATTCCCTTGAATAATGTTTTTGTATTCTTTGGATAAATACCTCTTGGTGAAATTGCTGGATCATAGGGTAGTTCTACTGTTAACTTTTTGAGGAAACTCCATACTGTTTTCCACAGTGGCTGCACCAGTTTGCATTCCCACCAAAAAGTTAAGAGTATTCCCTTTATCTGCATCCTCACCACCACCTGTTTTTTTCTGTGTTGTTGATTTTAGCCATTCTGACAGGTGTGAGAGGCTATTTCATTGTAGTTTTGATTTGTATTTCCCTGATGATGAATGATGTTGAGCATCTTTTCATGTGTCTGTTAGAAATCTAAACCACTCTAAAAAGGTGTGTATTACATTGTAGCTTTAATTTTTATTTCTCTAGTGACTAATCATGTTCAGCATCTTTTCGCGTACTTATTATTCATATATCTTCTTTTGCAAAATAATTTGTTCAAATATTTTGCTAATATTTTTTAAGATTTTTATTTATTTGAGAGAGAGAGAGAGCATGAGCATTAGTAGTGGAGGGGCAGAGGGAGACGGAGAAGCAGGCTTTCTGCTGGGCAGGGAGCCCAAATCTGGGCTCAATCCCAGGACCCTGGGATTACAACCTGAGCTGAAGGCAGACCCTTAACCAACTGAGCCACCCAGGTGACCCAATATTTTGCTAATTTTAAAAAATTTGGTTGTTTGTCCTCTTACTACTGAGTTGCAAGATTTATTTATAAATTCTATATTCAGGGATCCCTGGGTGGCGCAGCGGTTTGGCGCCTGCCTTTGGCCCAGGGCGCGATCCTGGAGACCCGGGATCGAATCCCACATCGGGCTCCTGGTGCATGGAGCCTGCTTCTCTCTCTGCCTGTGTCTCTGCCTCTCTCTCTCTCTCTGTCTGTGACTTAAATAAATAAATAATAAATAAAATATTTAAAAAAAAATAAATAAATAAATTCTATATTCAATTTCTTTGATATATATGTTATACACTTTTCTGTCTTGGTTTGCCTTTTCATTTACTTAATGATTTCTTTCAAGACCAAAAGTTGTAAATTTGCATGAAGTACATTTAATCCACTTTTCCTTTTTATAATTGTGTCCTATTTAAATAATGTGTTGCCTAATCCAAGGTTATGAAGACTTTATCCCATATTTTACTCTAATAGTTTTATAGTTTTAGGCTTTTTATTTTGTTTTATGAACCATCTCATGTTAATTTTCGTTTAAGGTATGAAGTAAACTCTCGTGTTCATTTTATTCCATATTGATATTGGACTAATACAGCACCATTTGTTGAGAAGACTTTCCTTTCTCCATCCTATAGCCTTTGTACTTTTGTCAAAAATTAAGTACTCAGACATATGTAGGTATATTTTTATACTTTCTATTTTGTTTTATTGATCTATATATGTATTTTTTCACCAATATTTTTTTTAAATTTTTATTTATTTATTTATGATAGTCACAGAGAGAGAGAGAGAGAGAGAGAGAGACAGAGACACAGGCAGAGGGAGAAGCAGGCTCCATGCACCGGGAGCCCGATGTGGGATTCGACCCTGGGTCTCTAGGATCACACCCTGGGCCAAAGGCAGGCGCTAAACCGCTGCGCCACCCAGGGATCCTCTTTTTTCACCAATATTAAACTCTCTTGATTGCTGTAGCTTAATAGTAAGTCGTGAAACAAGGTAGGGAAACTCCTGCTACTTTGTTCTTCTCTATTAAAATTGCTTTGGATATTCTAGGTCCCTTGGATTTTCATACAAATTTTAGAATCAGCTAATTATCTTTTTAAGCCAGCAAGAATTCTTATTGGGATTGGTTTTAATCTGTACATCAGTTTGGTGAGAATAGCTATATTAATAGTTTCAATATGTGAACATTGTATGACTTCTATTATTCAAATCTTATTAAATTCTCCAAACAGTGTTTTGTAGTTGTCATCATAGGGGTCTTGTACATATTTTGTTACATTTATTCCTAGGTATTTTTATCTTTTTTGTTGCTGCTATAAATGGAATTTTTACATTTAATTTCCCAATTGTTTGCTGCTGCTACTACATAAGAATAAAATTGATTTTTCTATATTAACCTTGTATCTTATGACATTGCTAAATTCATTTATTATTTCTAGTAGCTGATTCTAGATTCCCTGCAGCCTTCTACATAAGCATTTATACCATCTGCAAATAGGGACAGTGTTTCTTGAAAGGAAAAACACAAAAACAGGGGTCTTGTCACAGCATTCAAGGACAAGGCCCCTCGCTGGGGTCTCCATAAACTGAATGAAGCTGAAAACTCCGTGAGTCTTTCACATAAGGTGTCTTCTCCTTTTTTCTCAGTTTTGTAAGTTTCCCACACTTACCATAATTAGTCAAGTATAGCTTCATGTAAATGACCTATTCAGGTCCTTTCTGGTAAGGATATCTGAGAAGGATGCCAGGGCCCAGGAATTGCATTTGGAAAGCAGCAGGACATGTGTAGAGAACAATGTAAAATGTAGGTGGCTTCTGACCATCAGGCCAAACATTTCCAAGTGAATGGCAGAATCTGGTCCAGTAGTAAACCAGTCAGGAGGACCAATTTCTGCATAAAGGTTAGACAAGAGCAGAACCACTGGGGATGTGTCCCTTAGGTACTTTGTACCCACTAGCAAGGCTATTATTAAAAAAAAGCCAAAAAACAATAACAAGTGTTGCTGAGGATGTGGAGAATTGTAACCTTCATACATTGCTGGTGGGAATATATAACCATGCAGTCGCCATGGAAAACAGTTTGGCAATTCTTCCAAAGAGAAAGATAGAGATACCATGTGACCTAGCAATTTCCTTGGATGTATATACTCAAGATAATTGAAAACCTATGTTCACAAAACTTTTACACAAATGCTCATAATAGTGAAAAAGTGCCAACAACCCAAATGTCCATTAACTGAGAAACCAATAAACAAAAATGTGGTATATTCATATAGTAGAATATTATTCAGTACACATAAAATAAGATGAAGTCCTGATAAAGGCTACAATGTGGATAAACCTCAAAAACATTATGCTAAATGAAAGCCAAACACAAAAGGCCACATATTGTATGATTCCATTTATATGAAATATTCAAAATAGACAAATCTGTTGAGACAAAAGTAGAATAATGGTAGTAACTGGGAGAGGATGAAAATGAGGAATGACTACTAAAGGGTATAGTTTATATACTTCTGGAGGAGAAGAAGCCCAGAGTGATGGCAGGCACCGTGAAGCTGCAGGACAAGCAGCGGCTAGCCCAGGAGGAGGAGAATGAAGCCAAGCGCCTGGCCATCATGATGATGAAGAAGCGGGAGAAGTACCTTTATAACAAGATCATGTTTGGCAAGAGGTGCAAAATCCGAGAGGCCAACAAACTGGCAGAGAAGCGGAAAGCCCATGATGAGGCTGTGAGATCTCAGAAGAAGGCCAAGAAGATCAGGCCAGTGTGAGTGGTAGCAGCCTTTTGATGAGCGAGGCCCGTGGCCCTGCTCCTGGCAGCTGGACTTGGCACAGGCAGGCCAGAGGACCCGGGCTTGGTGGCAGGACCAGAGCCTCTTCTGTTTTCATCCCTTTCCTCCCCCTGCTGGCGCTGGCTTCCTCTTATGCTCTCTGGCTGGAACCCCAGCCGCCGTTGGATGGAGCTCCCTGTTGGTGGCTGGGCAGAGGAGAGGCCTCTGATGTTCCCAGGAGTCAGTGACATGGGGGGTAGCCCCTCACCAGCTGCTCCTGTTCCTCCTGGCTTTCTGCAGCACCCCCCTCACCCCATGGTTGGACCTGTAATTCTGCTGCTGTGATGGGGTGTGGGTGGGGAAGCATTTGTTATTAAACTGCTGGAGTTTTGGGAAAAAAAAGAAAAGAAAAAAATCAGACTTGTACAAAATAGATGCTGGACACTCCTGTACTGAAAGATGTGATCTCCTTTCTGCTAATTCAGCCTGGTGACTTGGAGTCACCAATATAAGAAATTGCAGGGTTAGATAAAATTGTGAAAGCTCATCCCAAAGATGACACACTGACTCTGCAGGCAGGAGAAACACTTGAGCAAGCCAGACGAGGACCATCACAGACCATTGTCCTGTGTTTCTTTCTGGGGTATGAAAAAGGCGAACAGCAATAGTCAGAATGGACAATTTACTATAAATCAATAAAATAGTTTAGTCATCTCCAAATAGAAAAGTATATAAACAGTAGCATGGACATATTTAGATATAAAAAGACTTTTAATATATGATAAAGTTGGTATGTCAAATCTGAAAAGAGCCATGTCATTCAATATATTTTCTCATTTCTTTATGTTATGCTAACTTGGTAACCAGCAAATTAATGTGGCTTCTAGAACTAGACCCAAAGGGGAAGCATTTTATTTTCAACATCCTCCCCATTAAGAGGTGTTGCTGAATGAATTTACACCTATGTATGACATGACAAAAGTTTGTAACAACCAGTCTTGCCATCTAAGAATAAGGAATACAAGCTAGAATCCCAGGACCTCTATTTACAAGGTATATGATCTTGGAAAACTTCTGAGTCTTAGCTTTCTCATCTATCGATTAGGATCAATGATATCCAATTGTGGTTGCAAGATATTTGGAGAAGAAGAATATTCATAGTATCTACTTGTGATATTATTGCAAAGTCCTGACTCAGGAGGTCTACGAATAGTATTTCAACTGATTCAGGTCTTGTAATTAAGAGGGAATCCAGACTATCTAGTGGCTCATACCAGCCCTCTGTTTGCCATACCTAGGGTTTTAGGGTAACCCAAATCAAGTAAGAAATTAGTGGGATACATATCCATGCTCTCCTAGTAATACTTATATGTCAAGATTGGCTAAGTACGTTTTTTAGATAAGTAGCTGGAGTTTATTGTTCTTTCCTTCATTCTTTCTTTTCTTCTCAGTTTTTTTAAATTCCAGTATAACTAATGTACAATGTTTTATTAGTTTCATGTGTAGAATATAGTGATTCAGTAATACTATACATTACTCAGTGCTCATCACATAGGCTAAGTACTTTTAAAAGCATTTCCCAAATCTCAGAGGCTTAGCAAACTGAAAATTTCTCAGTCAGATAGCATTGCAATACAGATGGAAGGGAGTGGAAATGCAGTCGTTCAGGGAGCAAGGTGGCAGGAACTTGGCAGGAATCTCCACCATCTTCAACATGTGACTTCCAATATTGCATCCAGCTGGAAGATAGAAGGAGAGAGAGGGCTCATGGGAGATTATGATGGAGTTTTCTGCTCACATTCTAATGGCCACAAATCAGTCAACTGCATAGCTGTCTGAGAAAGGCACTCCATAAGTATGAACCTAGGATGAAATGCAACAGGATTTAACACATATATTGTCTCTGTCATAGTTTCACAGGATCAATTAGCTACTAACAAAAATTCCTAATTCAAACTATTCTGTCTACCATAACATTCTTGATACATGTAAAGTTAACTAAGCTTTCCTTGTCTATGGTGGTTAATTGCAGCTTCTTAGTTTATCCTACCCTGAGATCCTTGCATAACTACTGAAAACAAGAGGCTATGCCAACTTTAAGAATCACTCCCAGCATCCTCCTCATCCTAATGAGAATATCTATTATAAGATTTTCAAAATATGCTTGCCTAATTACTGCTCAATTTCTGTTAAAGATAACATCTTCTAGCCCTCTCTTTATTTTTTTATTTTTTTTTAATTTGTGATAGTCATACAGAGAGAGAGAGAGAGAGAGAGAGAGGCAGAGACATAGGCAGAGGGAGAAGCAGGCTCCATGCACCGGGAGCCCGACGTGGGATTCGATCCCGGGTCTCCAGGATCGCACCCTGGGCCAAAGGCAGGCGCCAAACTGCTGCGCCACCCAGGGATCCCTAGCCCTCTCTTTAGACATAGTTAGGGAGTAGATGAGCACATAATACATGATAAGCACACTCCAACATTCCCTTTCCCATAACTCTTTAGATTAGTTACATTGCTCATACTGAGCAATTTCTTTTTTTTTTAATTTTTTTATTTATTTATGATAGTCACAGAGAGAAAGAGAGAGAGAGGCAGAGACATAGGCAGAGGGAGAAGCAGGCTCCATGCACCGGGAGCCCGACGTGGGATTCGATCCCGGGTCTCCAGGATCGCGCCCTGGGCCAAAGGCAGGCGCTAAACCGCTGCGCCACCCAGGGATCCCTCATACTGAGCAATTTCTTTCTTAAAAAATGATTTTATTTATTTATTAGAGAGAGAGCATGAGTACCGGAGCAGACTCCCCGCTGAGCAAGAAGCCTGACATGGGGCTCAATCCCAGAATCCTGAGATCATGACCTGAACCAAAGGCAGACACTTAACCAACTGAGCCACCCAGGCATCCTGTTAGCAATTTCTGATATACCAACATTTTTGGTGTGATATATCAGGAGGCCATAGTTCAGTCAACCAACTGAGCAAACAATTAGAATCTAGCTGAATGAGATAGCACATTGAATTTAAAATCTCTGCTATGTCACACATATTGATGAATTCAGCTGAATTTATTACTAATTATTTGGCATATACCACATACCTGGTGCTGTTTGAAGTGTCAGGGAATCACAACACTAAATAAAACAGCAAAAAAATGTCTTCATGGAACTTGAATTCTTGTTGGTAAAACAAGAAAAGGCTCAGGAGGAAGTATCTGAAGGAAGTAAGGGAGTGATCTAGGCAGATATTTGAGGGTAAAGTTTTCCAAGGAAATAGCAAATGCAAGTTGCCTGTAAGTTGAAAGATGCCTGACAAAAGTAGCCAAAATTAGGTCCTTTTCCATTATCTAATATTCTTAGAATCTATTCTCACACATATTCTTAAAATTGTTGCAAATGTAGCAAATACATTGAACAAGTAGGATTTGTAGAATACTATAATAAAACATTTTTTCTACCTGCTACCCATGCAAACCTGCCCTTGGCACTAGTTCTCCTATCCCTTAAGTAAAATCTAGCATATGTCGCATGACTTTCCTGCTTGCCCTATATGTAAAAAAATCTTCCTGTCAGTTCAAGTCACAAAACAGTTTCCATTCGAGGCACCTGGCTGGCTCAGTTGGAGTAAGCAGTTCTAAATCTTGGGAACATGAGTTTGAGCCCCACATTCAGTGTAGAGATTGCTTAAATAAATAAACTTTAGGTAGAAAGCCTCTCCTTTGCTCTCCTGCCCACCACTCCCTTGCAGTGTATTCAATAAACTTCCATCTCCTTTAAAATAAACAAACAAATGAACTTGAAAAGCAAACAACAGTTTCCATTTGATGAAGGCAGACAGAAAATAAGATTAAAGTCCTATATAACTGGAACTGTTATGGTCATCTAGTACCCGCACATTCTAGGCTGTGAAGGTATTTAAAGTTAACTCCTTCCCTTGTATGATTCCTTTATGGTTTCTATAGGGAGTTCCCCATTGTTGAGAATCTCTTACCTGCACTTCTCTTGAACTGGGCAAATACATATCCCTGAGCTAGTCACTTTAGACCACTTCATTAGCCTATACTTCCAGCAGTATATCCAGGTTGTTTCTGCTAAGGTTTCCTTGATCCTCCAGAAGACTATCATGACCTAGATCAATGACCTCCCCAAACTAGCTCTGTCTCCTGTATGGCTCATGTTATGTCTATGGGAACCACTCACACATTATTTGTGCAATGTAACTCCCAAATTCAAGGAGTCCAGTCTCCCCAAATGTTCTTCAGTCTTATGTCAAAGTAACTAGCTGGTCTTACCTTTTAGGTTTCTCAGGGATGAGCTAGATACCTTGAGTGTTAACAAGTTCCAGGGGCTCTAAATACACCTATTGAAGCTTTTTGCCTTTGGCATGAAAACAGCTACTCCTTCTCTATAATGGAAGCACCCATGAAATGCAACGGTTCTCACTAGAAGTTGTCTTCTAATCACCAACAATCTTTTTAACCTCTCAAATGCCTTTTGTAGGCAGAAAATGTGCAGTTATCTAAGGGTTACCAACTCAGTACTCATCCAAGTCCTTTTGTATGACCTCAGTTTTTCGTGGACTTTCAGGAAGCTATAAGTCTAGTTATTTTCTACAGTGTCCTTTGATTTGATTTTGCCTGATATTTCTTCTTGAATGGATTCAGGTTATGCATATCGAGCATACTCTGAAAACTATAAAATGCTGATGAAAGAAATTCAAGACAACACAACACATATTCTATACTGAAGGATAATAAAGAGGCCTTTCAGCAAAATGCAATAGATGATTCTGAATTGAATGCCCTTTTGCTATAAAGTCTCTGAACGGTAAAAATTTGTTGGGGTCTAAGTTTATATCATAGTGATATATCAATGTTAATTTTCTGATTTTGATAATTATATTGTGGATATGTAGGGAAGTGTGTTTGTGGGAAATGTGCACAAAAAGATGTTTGGGGTTATATTCATTTTCTTCTTCTGTGTAAGAGATTACCATGAATTCAGCAACTTAACATAACACTCCTCTATTAGCTCATAGTTTTGTTTCTTTTTTAAAGATTCTTTTTTTAAATTTATTTATTCAGAGAGAGAGAGACTGAGAGGCAGAGGGAGAAGCAGGCTCCATGCAGGGAGCCCGACACAGGACTCGATCCTGGGTCTCCAGGATCAGACCCGGGGCTGCAGGCGGCGCTAAACCGCTGCGCCACCAGGGGTGCCCTAGCTTGTAGTTTTATAGATTAGTAGTCTCGGCTAGTTTCCTGTCTAGGGTCTCACGAGGCTGAAATGAAGGTCTTAACTGTCCTGGGCTCTTATCTGGAGGATCTGAAAGAATCCTCTTCCAACTTTATTCAGGTTCTTAGCAAAACTCAGTTCCTTGCAATGGTAGAATTAATATCCCCACTCAATTCCTTGCAATGGTAGAATTAATATCCCCATCTCTTTGCTGACTTTTGACAAGTCATTGCTCTCAGGTCCTAGAGGTTTCTCTATGATCCTTGCACTTGGCCCCTGCCATCTGCAAAGTAAAAAATGGTAATGTATCTAAGCATTATTATGCTTTTGTCAACAACCATATAAAGCTTTCTCCTTTGCAAGGGCTTATGTGATTATATTAGGCCCACCTGGGAGATCTCCTTTTTACCATATGATGTAAGGTAATTGTAGGAGTAACACCAGGAGGTGAAAGTCATAGAGCCATCTTAAAATTCTGCCTACCATAGGGTGGATGGGGCATTAAACTAGCAACTTACTCTCAAATGATTCAGGGGAAAAGTTCTCTACACTATATTTGCAAATTTTCCATAATTTTGTAATTTTTCTTTAAAACTGAAGAATTAAAAGTAAACACAAAAATTTATACAATGTGGTTCTGGTTCCAAGTAAGATGGAATACACATATTCTGACTCTCTCTAGTTCTAAACACAGATATGAAAAACAGACAGAATGCATGGTACAGCTATTTGAGGTTTCCATAACATAGTAAAAAATAATATTTAATGTCCAGTATACAAACCAAAATTACCCAGGATGTAAGAAACCATGAAATTCTCAAAAGCATGGAAAAAGGCAATCAACAGACAATAAGACGAGATAACAGATACTGTAAATATTTGATAGACTTTCAAATGTCTATTATAAAAAATGCTCAAGTCATCACTCTTAAAAACCTCATTAAAACTAAAATTATGAGCAAAGAAATAGAAGATATAAAAAAGAGTTTAGTTCTTTATGAGCAAAAAGATGTTCCCCTAGAGACTCCAAGAAAGGAATACAGCCCTGTCAACATCTTGATTCTTGGCAAATGAGATCCATGTCAGACTTCTGACCTAGATAATTATGAGACAATATAAGTTTGATATCTAAAATAATATACTAGGTTTGTGGTAATGTTTTATGGCAGCAATAGAAAACTAATACAGAAGAGGAGGAAATATGTCCCAACTCATTTTACAACAACCAAATCAGAGAAATTTAGTACCAATAAAGAAAACTAAGACCAGTCTCCCACATATTACCAGATTAAATTTCTCTTTCTCACACACACAACCAAGTGAAGTTTATCCCAAGAATGAAAAGCGAATTCAATATTTGAAAATCAATCAATGTAATCTACCACATTAAGAATCTAAAGAAAGAAAACTACATGAGAATAGCCATAGATGCAGAGAAGTCTTGACAGAATCCAGCATCTATTAATGATAAAAACTCTCAATTAACTATGAATAGAAATCAACTTCCACAACCTGATAAAGATCTTCTACAGAAACACCCAATGCACATGTTTATGGTAAGGAACTGAATATTTTCTCACCAGCCTGGGAATAAGGCATGTATATCCACCCTCAGCAGTCTCCCTCAATATCATAATGGAAGTCTTCTCCAGTACAACAGGCCAAAAAAAAAAAAAAAAGAAATAAAAAGCATACAGATTAGAAAGTAAAAATAAAAATTTCTTGGGAGGCTCAGTGGTTGAGCGCCTGCCTTCGGTCCATGGCATGATCCTGGAGTCCTGGGATCAAGTCCCACATGAGACTCCCTGCATGACCCTGCTTCTCACTCTGCCTAATTCTCTGCTTCTCTCTCTCTCTCTCTCCCATGAATAAATAAAATCTTTTAAAAAATATAAAAATAAAAATTTCCCATGTGACTTTGTGTGGCAACTATACTTCAAAAATAAATAAATAAATAAATAAATAAATAAATAAAATTTTCCCCATTTGTGGATGACATTATTGTCTATAGGAAATCCCAGGGCACCTGGGTGGCTCAGTTGGTTGAGCATCTGACCCTTTGTTTCAGCTCAGTTCATGATTTCATGGGTCATGATCTCGTGGATTGTGAGGTTGAGCCCTGAGTCAGGCTCCCTGTTCAGTGGGGAGTCGGCTTGAAGATTCTTTCCTTCTGCCCCTCCCCCCACTTGTTCACTCACTCTCTCGCTCTAAAATAAATTAAATCTTTTTTTAAAAAAGATTTTACTTATTTATTCATGAGAGAAAGAGGCAGAGACACAGGCAGAGGGAGAAGCAGACTCTCCGCAGAAGCTCGATGTGGGACTAGATCCCAGACCGTGGGATTAGGCCCGGAGTCAAAGGCAGATGCCCAACCACTGAACCACCCAGGCGTCCCACAAATCAAATCTTAAAAAAAAAGAAAATCCCAAGAAATATATATTCAAAATGAAGAAATATAGCCAAAACAACTAGAAATGCATAGCCAAAAATATGAACTTCAATACCTACCTCACAACTTACAGAAAAATTAACTCAAAATTCAAAATATATTTCTTTCTTTCTTTCAATATTTATTTATTTATTAATTAGAGAGAGAGAGTCAGAGGCAGAGAGAGAAGCAGGCCCCTCGCAGGGAGCCTGATGTGGGACTCGATCCCCTGACCAAGGTCATGCCCTGAGCCCAAGGCACTCTCCACCACTGAGCCACCGAGGCGTTTCCAAAATATATCTAAATGTATATATGTTAATGTATTAAATGTGAATGTAATACAAAAAGTATATAAATTCTAGAAGAAAACATAGAATTTTTGTGTGATCTTGACTTTGGCAATGAGCTTTCAGATATTACAACAAAAGAAAAGTTTTTAGGTATGACATCCATTAAAGAAAAAAAATGAGGGGCACCTGGGTGGCTCAGTTGGTGGCTCAGTGCTCTTATTCACTCTCATTCTCTCTCTCTCCCCTTCTCAAACAAATAAATTAAATCTTTAAAAAAACTAAAGAAAAAATGATAAAATGAACTTTAACAGAATGTCAATCTTTGCTCTATGAAAGACACTGTTAAGAGAGTGAAAAGACAAGCCACACTGGGAGAAAATATTTCCAGATCACATATCTTATAAAAAACATAATTTAAAGAACTGTTAAAACTTACTAAAAGGAAAAACCTAAATTAAGAAATTGTCAAAATATCTGAACAGTCACTTAACCAAAGAAAATATCAGGATGGTATATGAGCACATATGAAAATATGTTTGATATTGTCAGTCATTAGAGAAATGTGTACTAAAACCACAGTGATGGGGCCCCTGGGTGGCACAGTCGGTTGAGCATCTGATTCTTGGTTTTGACTCAGGTTGTGATATCAGAGTCATAAGACTGATCCCGGTATGAGGTTCTGCACTCAGTGTGGCGTCTGGTTGAGATTCTCTCCCTCTGCCCCTCTCACTCATGCTCTCTCTCTCTCTGAGTAAATAAACAAATCGTCAAAAAGAACACAATGAGATACCAGTGTACACCTATCAGAATGGATAAAATTGAAAAAAAAAACCTACACAATTGCAAATGCTGGTAAGGATGTGGAACAAGAGGAATTCCCATGCATTGCTTGCGAAAATACAAATGATACAGATACTTTGGCAAACATATTCTCATTTTAATATATAGTTAATCATATGTACACTTAATATATGACCCAGTATGGGATCCTTGGGTGGCGCAGCGGTTTGGCGCCTGCCTTTGGCCCAGGGCGCAATCCTGGAGACCCGGGATCGAATCCCACGTCGGGCTCCCGGTGCATGGAGCCTGCTTCTCCCTCTGCCTATGTCTCTGCCTCTCTCTCTCTCTGTGTGACTATCATAAATAAATAAAGAAAAAAATATTTAAAAAAAAATATATGACCCAGTAATTCCACTTGTATGTATTTGTCCAAGTGAATTTCAAATGTATATTCACACAAAAACCTGTACACAAATATTCATAGTAGCATTATTCATAGCAAAATTTAGAAACAATCCAAATGTCCTTCAACATATGAATTTATAAATAATCCTTGGTACATCCATAAAATGGAACACTATTCAGCAATAAAAAGAAACAAAGCCTTGTTTTAGGAATAAATTTGGAGCATTATGCTTAGTGAATAAAATCAGATCTTAAAGGCTACATATAGTATGATTACAGTTACATGATATTCTGGAAAAGGCAAAACTATAGAATCAGAATCAGTTCAGTGGCTTCCAGGTATTGGAGGTGATGAATGTGACAGACAACAAAGGGTCTGCATGAGGAAATTTTTAGGGTGGCGGAACTCTTCTATATGTTAACGTGGTGGCTAATGTACATGTTAAAACCCATAGAACTAGGGGATCCCTGGTAGCTCAGTGGTTTGGCACCTGCGTTTGGCCCAGGGCATGATCCTGGAGTACCAGGATTGAGTCCCACGTTGGGCTCCCTGCATGGAACCTGCTTCTCCCTCTGCCTGTGTCTCTGCCTCTGTGTGTGTGTGTGTGTCTCTCATGAGTAAATAAATAAAATCTTTTAAAAACCCCATAGAACTATACACCACAACCAAGGGTGACTCTCCCTATGCCAGTGCTTCTCAATTTTTTTCCCCACTAGGGGACATTTAGCAATGTCTGCAGAAATATTTCGTTCTCACACCATGAAGGTGGGTGCTACTGGCATCTAGTGGGTAGAGATCAGGAATACTGATAAACACCCAACAATACACAGGATAGCCATCCTAACATAGAATAAATCCAGCCCAAAATGCCAGTGATGCCAAGGTTGAGAAACCCTGATATATGAAAAATTTTAAAAATCAACCAGAATGTCAGGAGAATCCAGGATGGAATACAGACTGTAACAAATACATCTAATTGTATTAAAAATGTTTCTTAGTCCATTAGAGCTGCTATAATAAAATACTACAGACTAAGTAGCTAATAAATGACAGAAAGTTATTTCTCACAGTTCTGGAGGCTTGAAGTCCAAGATCAGGGTGCCAGCATGGTTGGGTACTGATGAGGCCCTTTCCTTGGTTGCAGACTGCTGATTTCTCACTGTATCCTCTCATGGTAGAAGGGAATAGGGAGCTCTGTGGAGTCTCATTTATAAGAACATTAATCCCATTCATGAAGGTTCCACACTCATAGTCTAAGCACCTCTTTAAAAGGCTTTATCTCCTGATATGATCATATTGGGCATTAGGACTTCAACATATAAACTTAGTGGTTTGACCTAAGTAACTTTGACAAACAGTGTTTGGCTACTGCAAAGCTAAAAACAAACTGTACTATAGTTGGTATAGTTGTTTCTCACAGAGCATGAAATAGCAATTTATTACATGGGATCCATATGTACAATGGAATATTACTCAGCCATTAGAAATGACAAATACCCACCATTTGCTTCAACGTGGATAGAACTAGAGGGTATTATGCTGAGTGAAGTAAGTCAATGGGAGAAGGACAAACATTATATGGTCTCACTCATTTGGGGACTATAAAAAATAGTGAAAAGGAATAAAGGGGAAAGGAGAGAAAATGAGTGGGAAATATCAGTGAGGGTGACAGAACATGAGAGACTCCTAACTCTGGAAAATGAACAAGGGGTAGTGGAAAGGGAGGTGGTCGGGGGGATGGGGTGACTGGGTGACAGGCACTGAGGGGGGCACTTGAGGGGATGAGCACTGGGTATTATGCTATATGTTGGCAAATCAAACTCCAATAAAAAATATACTAAAAAATTTATTACATGTATAGCAATACGTTGCATGTATATGAGGGTTGAACAAATATGTTAATATAAATAATGGGAGCCAAGTTTCTCATTGTCAGAGAAGTTGCACAGAAGAAAAGATTTAGAGTTAGAGATACCAATATGAACCTGTGTGTGTGTGTGTGTGTGTGTGTGTGTGTGTGTATGCATAGAGTAGTATATATAGATTTACTAGCCCTGTCCACTGAGAGAGCCTAGACACAATGATGCTCCTTTAGCAATAAACACATATAGGGCCCAGATTTTGGCTTCTAAATACTATTTAATAAAAGGAACCAGGAAAAAAGAAAAAAAAAAAAAGGAACCAGGACTCCTTGGAGAAATGGCTGATCCTAGGGCCAGAGCAGGAAAAATACAAGATTAACTTGGAACATTTTGTAGTACAGAAAGTAAGCAAATTATTTAAAAACCACATGTAAGTATATTAGTTTTATATTGCTACATAATGACCACCAAGGTAGCAGCTTAAAACAGAAGTCCATGGGATCCCTGGGTGGCGCAGCGGTTTGGCCCCTGCCTTTGGCCCAGGGCGCGATCCTGGAGACCCGGGATCGAATCCCATGTCGGGCTCCCGGTGCATGGAGCCTGCTTCTCCCTCTGCCTGTGTCTCTGCCTCTCTCTCTCTCTGTGACTATCATAAATAAATAAAAATTTAAAAAAAAAAAAAAAGAAGTCCAGGTGGGCTCAACTAGGTTCTTTGTTAGTGACGATAGATAGATAGATAGATAGATAGATAGATAGATAGATAGATAGTAGCATAGGTGAAGCTTCACCTCCTGGGGGGACAAGTATCAAAGAACTTGTTGGTGTATATTTAAAAAAACACATAGTAATTAATTAAAATTTGGAGGGGAGATACTTAGACTATGCAAATATCCCGTTTTTTCTTAAAATTTTACTCATTAAGTTTAGCATTCATCCATGAGTCTTACATGCAGCAATTACTACTTTGGTGTTCTAATGGTTCAATTCCAGGTAATAAATCTAGTCAGTGTGAGGAATACAGAAAATCACCATTAGAACATTAGAAAGATCTTATAGAGGAAGAACTTGGCAGACATCATCTTAGCCAAGAAATCAAAGTTAACACCACCACTAATAAGTAATAAATAAATCATATTGATATAATATCACATGAATCATGTCACAGAATACCACAGAAAAGGACATACTACCTCTATGTTATTCTTACCTAAATACTGTAATCTTGATAATCATGAGAAAACATCAAACAAGTTCAAACTGAGGGACATACTACAAAATAGCTGACCAGTGCTCTTCAAAAAATGTCAAAGTCACGAAACAAAAGAAAGAGCAACTGTCAGAGAATGTAAGAGAACAGGAGATAACTAAATACAGTGAGTATCTTGTATTGAATCTTGGAACAGAAAAAAAGGACTATGAGGAAAACTTGTTGACATTTGTATAAGGTGTCTAGTTAACAGTATTGAACTAGTGTTAATTTCTTTTTTTTAATTTCTTAATTTTAATAGGTGAAATATGTTAATATTAGAAGAATCTGGATGAAGGGTATACAGGAACTCCCTTTACTATATTCACAACTATTAAAAAATTATTCCAAAATTAAGGGTTTTTTTTAATGTTTTTAGTTTACTTAATTCTTGTGAGAGCTTATGAAAAAAGGAAGATAAAAGCTTGTAGCAATTTATAAAATTTAATCAGAAGTCTCCCTAAGTTTTTTCATTTACTATATACTGTTTCTTTCAATATGTGTAAAAGAATGTGTTGAGTCAATACACTATTCATGTGTATTTGTGTTGTTTTCAAGTTTCAGTATTATCATTATTGTTCTAATTGACATTCATATGCAAACCTCCCCTTCATAAAAGTGTGCTTATACATTACTCCCACCAACAATATGCTAGTTCTATTTACTGACACTCAAACACAGAATCTTATCAGTTTTTCTAATCTTCTCTGATTTGATGACAAAGGAAGGGTTTATTTTGTTTTTATTTGTATTTCTTCCATTATTAGTTTAGTTACCATTTGATATTTATGCTTTGGTCCTTTATGCTTTCCTTACTGTAAATTTCCCATTCATATCCTTAGTCCTGGCAATGAAAAGAATAAGATGGAGTAACCATTGCTAAGAGAGTTATTTAAAACGGGGTCAACAGGGAAGACATTGAGGAGATGGGGCTTAGGCACATCTTCTGTATCAATTTCTCAGAATTTTTGCTCTACTCAGCTAAAAGCCAAGGCATCTGTTATATGTTAAAATAAACATAAATGGACTTTCTGCCTAAACTAGCCCTAGCAACCAATCATATGTAGATTAGTATAACTGTAGCAATAACAGCACCAATCGCATTTTCTTCAAAACAATTTATGTAAATCCCTTCATTCCTCCTTAAACACTCTAACGTCCTTTGTCTCTCTGGAGCATGCTTTTAATTTTAGTCAAATCTGTGTCTCCATAAGACCCCAAATAAGTACACACATTTTATTTTGAAGCTTCCATTTTTGTCTTTTGTTGATTGAAGGCCATTTTGCTATAGATTTGTTTTTTTTTTGTTTGTTTTTTTTTGTTGTTTTTTTTTTTGCTATAGATTTGTAAGAGCTACTCAAATATTAAGGTTAACTCCAAATCCATAATGCATGTTGTAAATCTTGCATTGCATTGTTTATTCATTTTTTCTTTTGTTTTGTTTTGAGTTTATTTGTATTTTAATATGCTTTATAATATTATTTTGTTTTAAGGCATTTATAATATTTGTCATGGAAATTTCTGATTATAATAATGCATGTACATAGCAGAAAAAGAAAAGAAAAATAATTGAACATGTTAATAGTAAAATACATTCAAACACTGCGAGTGGTGACAACTTTTTTAATATTCTAAAGTAAAAGCCATTAAATTGACATTGAGGATGCAACACAACATAGTTGTTAAAAACCAGGACTTTAGATATAGGCAAATTGGGTTAAATTTTTACCTTACACATGAAGGGAAGGAACAATTCTTCTCAACCTATCAGTTTCTTCCAGCTGGACTAAGAATTAAATTTACATAAAACAGATCAACAGGAGAAAATAAGTTTTATTACATGTGCACAAAGCCCCAATAATGGAAGAAGAAATTACTACAATGGGCAGTTGTTATACTTTTTAGACAATGAAACAATAATTCTCTGAGGAATTGACAGGACAAAGAAAACAATTTTGGGAGCTCCAATCAGTAAGGAATTCTAAACAGATTTTGGGCTGGGGTAGTAAATTACTAAAAAGTAACAAAGGTTGTTCATATAGCCTTCTCAGCTCTAAATTTCTCATCTCTAGTGATAAAGATGTCTCTTCACCTCCTGGTACAGGGAGGATACATTTCACATGGGAGATTTATTCCCTGCTTTTAGGGTGGACAGAGGAAGATCTGAGCTTTTCTACATAGGCTCCTTCTTAAATAGCTTTTATTTAAAATAATCACAATGCAGGGGCAATTGGCTGGCTCAGTCAGTAGATCATGCTACTCTTGATTTTAGGTTTGTGAGTTCAAGCGCCACATTGGGTGTAGAGGTTACTTAAAAACACAATCTTTTCTTCTCCCTTCCCTTATACTCCCTTTCACTATTATTTATATTCCCCAAATGAATGAGAACATATAATGTTTGTCCTTCTCCGATTAACTTACTTCACTCAGCATAATACCCTCCAGTTCCATCCACGTCGAAGCAAATGGTGGGTATTTGTCGTTTCTAATGGCTGAGGAATATTCCATTGTATACATAAACCATATCTTCTTTATCCATTCATCTTTCGATGGACACCGAGGCTCCTTCCACAGTTTGGCTATTGTGGACATTGCTGCTAGAAACATCGGGGTGCAGGTGTCCCGGCGTTTCATTGCATCTGAATCTTTGGGGTAAATCCCCAACAGTGTGGGAAATATCAGAAAGGGAGACAGAACATATAGACTCCTAACTCTGGGAAACGAACTAGGGGTGGTGGAAGGGGAGGAGGGTGGGGGGTGGGGGTGAATGGGTGATGGGCACTGAGGGGGGCACTTGAGGGGATGAGCACTGGGTGTTATTCTGTATGTTGGCAAAGTGAACACCAATAAAAAATAAATTTATTATAAAAAATGAAAAAATGGGATATTTATTTTAAAAAAAGAAGTCTAATTTTTAAAGCACATTTCTACTTTATTTTTAAAACACGGAAACTTTTGTATGAATAAAATATTTCATATGCTAAAAAAAACCACAATCTTTTAAAAAATAAAATAATCGATATGCCAAAGTGGCACATTTGGGGGCAGCCTGCCCTTGGCCCCTATACACAATTCACTTAACTTTTTGTCTCTCAGTGCCCTATTTTTAAAAGGCAATTCTGATACATTTCAAATGGTTATTGTTAATATTCATTTATTTCATTCATTTATTCAACAAATTTATTGAGTGTTTACCAATTACTATTTAAGGCCAGTAGTTCTTAAAGTGTGGCTGTTGGACTAGCAGCATCACCTAAGAACTTGGTAGAATTGCAGATTCTCAGGCCCCACTCCAGCCCAAGCAAATAAAAACTCTGGGGGCGGGGCCCAACCATCTGTGTTTCCAAGTCTGCCAGTTGACTATGAGTGCAATAAGGTTTGGGAACCACTGGTCTAAGCATGGGGGTCATAATGGATCCCAAAATAGAAAAAAGAGATTGGAGGTTACAAATATGAAGCACCTGGCTCTTAAGAACTCAGCCAGGACAGCCCCGAGAACCAATAAAATGGTAGTATGGAACAGCTAACAAATACAAAAGGTACTACATTTTCACATGTTTTTGTAAAAAGGAATTTTCCAAGTGCATTTATCACTGGTCCACAAAGCAGTATGAAAGGGTGGAAGAGCTTGCAGTACTCCACTATTACACAATAGTAGTAGTTAAATTACAGTAAGCATTCAGTTCCATAGCAAGAATAGGAGCAAATATCAAAGGAAAGAGTATTTTTAAAAACTGATCACAAGGTGCACCTGGGTAGCTCAGTTGGTTAAGCATTTGCCTTTGGCTCAGGTCATGATCCCAGGGTCCTGGGATTGAGCCCTGCATTAGACTTCCTGCTCAGCAGAGAGTGGCTTCTCCCTCTCTGCTGCTCCCCATGCTTGTGCTGTCTTGCTCACTATCAGATAAATAAAATCTTTAAAAACTGTTTTTTAATTTAAAAAATAAGAGATCTCAAGGTAGAGAATGGTATATTCCTGCCATGATGGTATGTTTGCTTAATATGTGTAACATATCTAGTTATAATGTACCTTATTAGACAGTAGGTACTTAGCAGACCCGGATAAAAAAAAAGATGTGTTTGTTTTAACTGGGCATAATATATGGGGGAAATAATGATGCTTTACACAATACTTAGCTTTATTGATTGATCTGTGGGATATAGATTGTGTGGGATAGAGTAAGGAGTATAATGTTTTAGCTTGAACCTGAATCCTATGCCACCCTATAATTAATACATTTAGGTAAGTTTCCTGACCCGTATTAAAAAACAAAATTCAACCTAGTAAATTTGCAGGTATAACAGGCTTTATTAAACATAAGGGTGGGACAAGGAAGTTATTAGCAAAAGAAAATTGTTTTTAGGCAACATCACCTTCCTTTAGGCGGAACACCAGAGGGTCTTATTAAGTGGATTACATCATCTTTCTTTGGGGGATGGAGAGGCCCATGTGACAATTACCTCTTTGCTGCTGACCAGAAAATTCCTGACTGCCTAGTTAAGACTACATTTCTGAGGGAGGTTGAACCTGTAATCAGGTTAGGTATTAAGCCCCAGTTTGGTGACTTGGCCTAGCATAATTGACTCTATTTGGGGCCTGTGGTTTTCTTTTAACACCTGGAAGAGTGGCCCTAATATGAAAATATGTAATGATCACAACTTAAAGGAAACAGGCAAATAGGGCTTTGTATGTCACAGTGAACGGTAAGGAACAATCTTCACTGTAGTACAATATCTCTTGCTACACATTTATCTCCTTTCTTAGGCCCTTATAGCCCCCAATACATTTACCACAGAAAAGAGTTGCCTGTAAGTTAAAATGGCTTTTTGTGTGTATGTATTGCATCAGTGCCCAAGCAACACTGGGGCAGTACCTATCTGGGTAAATGTAATATTGAAGTGGAAAGAAGTATATCCTCTACATTTATTTAAGGATATAGAAGGACTTTGGTCTACCAGGGACTCCAGATAAATCAGTAAGATTTGTACTATCTTGAAGACTCCAAAACGCCTGTAGCAGTGCGAAGCAGAACATGGCAGTTTCAAGGGTAAGGCCCATGGTGGGTGGGATAGTAGCAGAGGAACAAAAGAATGGGCAACCACCTTTGCTGTCTGGTCTTGTTTCTCAGCATGGATGTTATAAACTTTGGATAGTACCTCCATCAATAACTGAAGGATATCTGAAGAAATCTGAGGTCCTACATGTAGGTGGGGTGAAGGAGGTAGCCAAACACAGTAGCTCATTTATTTTTTTAATATTTTATTTATTTACTCATGAGAGACACAGAGAGAAAGGCAGAGACATATGCATAGGGAGAAGCAGGCTCCCTGTGGGGAGCCTGATGTAGGACTTCATCCCAGGACTCTGGGATCACGACCTGAGCCAAAGGCAGACACTCAATCACTGAGCCACCCAGGCATCCCCCACAACAGCTCATTTCACACATTACTTCACTTGATCTACTCAGCAATCCTGTGAAACATTTTCCCCATATAGCACATAAAGGACTCATTATTAAATTAATATATCTACAATAATAGCCTAGTTGATACTTCTAGCTAAGGGACTCAAATGTCCCTTGAAATTTAGCATCCGGGGGATCCCTGGGTGGCGCAGCGGTTTGGCGCCTGCCTTTGGCCCAGGGCGCAATCCTGGAGACCCAGGATCGAATCCCACATCGGGCTCCCGGTGCATGGAGCCTGCTTCTCCCTCTGCCTGTGTCTCTGCCTCTCTCTCTCTCTCTCTGTGACTATCATAAAATAAAAAAAAAATTTAAAAAAAAAAAAAAAAAAAAAAAAAAGAAATTTAGCATCCGGGATCCCCGGGTGGCTCAGTGGTTTAGCGCTGCCTTCAGCCTGGGGCGTGATCCTGGAGACCTGGGATCGAGTCCCACATCAGGCTCCTTGCATGGAGCCTGCTTCTCCCTCTGCCTGTGTCTCTGCCTCTCTCTCTGTCTTTCATGAATAAATAAATATAAATCTTAAAAAAAAAAGAAATTTAGCATCCTATGGGATACCTGGCTCAGCGATTGAGCGTCTGCCTTTGGCTCAGGGCGTGATCCCGGAGTTCTGGGATCGAGTCCCACATCAAGCTCCCTGTGAGGAGCCTGCTCCTCCCTCTGCCTATGTCTCTGCCTTCTCTCTGTGTCCCTCATGAATAAATAATTTTTTTTCAAAATCTTAAAAAAATAAACAAAATAAAACCAGTACCATTGAAAGGTTAAAAATAAGATGAGCAAAGTTATATGTAGAAAATGCAACCAAAATAAAAGTTGGGTTCTAAAACATAAGAAAAAAAGATAATTGAATATAAAAAGCATTAAATGGGATAAGGGTGTTTCCTGGACTGCCTTTCTTCCAGTGCATTATTCTAAATTTATTGATCTTTTTATCTCCTCCGGACACCTTTCTATCTCATCTCCTCCCCCTCCTCCTCCTGTCCCTTCATCATTATTGGCATATGTCTATAGGGTGCTTGCTCCTGGCTATTATTCCCTCTATCTCCCTGCCCTTCACTTTCTCAGGTAAATATATACTCAACCCTTTCTTCATTTGCCTGGTAGGTATTTTCCATGCCCAGATTTGTTTTTCCCTTTTCCCTTTGAATTAAATTACTATTAGGGAGGAAATGCTGAATGTGTGTTGATCATTCCAGCACCTATCTGCCTTCTTGGATCAAGAAAATGGATGCAAAGGTCTCACCCTTACTCTAATTCACTCCTCTTTCCAGGTTCTTGCCCTTCTCCCACTCTTGAAAGGCCAATATGTATTTCCTCATTCTCTCTCAACAATTTCCCATTTAGTCCTTTCTATGGTCCTTTCCCTTGACTGAATGAGAGGTAAGTGGGAGCAGTGTGGCTGTGTCCTAGTCATATTCTTGCCTGAACCATATCCACTCTTTCACCCCTTACCCTAGGGCTCCAGGTGGGATCACGGTGTCATACCAACCTGCCCAAATTCCAAGCAGTTCCTCTTCCTGTTCCCCTTCTGGGACTAAGACGTGCCTGATGGATATTTAGACCTGCAGACAGATGACAGTGTGTGGTACTGAAGTGCTTGGTGGACAGACCAGTACACTACATAAAAGTCTCTTTCAAGATTAGCCACCCCATCTCCTCAAGTCTTAAAAGTCCTCCTTCCTGGCCTGCCTCACCCTCATCCCCAACCACGCAGTACCCACCATATTGGAATAGGGAACTTATTTCAATGATTTCTTAGTCTCCATTCCATTCACTGCATGTGTTCTACATTACCATTTGTTTTATCTCCTCCCTCTTCATCTTGAGGCTTATCTCCATGTTTATCTACTGCGTCCCTGTAGGCAGGTTGTAAAAGAAGCAAAGTATTTCCAAATGATCCCTAGGTCTATTTGTCCCCTCCCTGATCCTTCTCCAGCCCTTCCTTCTATCCCCAGGCTCATCATTTTTATTCCAGAAGGTTGAAGAGGCATAGAGCACACAAGCCCAAAGCAGCTTCAGTCTTTACCCTCCTTCCCTTTCACACACACCCCTTTATACCACAACCACCAACACAGTTCCTCTTCCAGTTGCCCACACAGACTTGCTTTGTTCTGGGGAAGTGTGATCCTCCCTGTCCTGTCCTGCACCAGATGTCAGCCCTCCTCAGTGAAAAAGAGGATGTTGTAGGAAAAAAGACCTGGACAAGAGGGACTTATGCTTGCCTTACCTCCTGGTCATGCATCATTGGAGGGCTCACCCCTCATGCCAACTCACTCCTGGCCCTCCACCCCACCTCTCATCTGGCAGGAGTGGAGCAGGAAACTCTACTGTAGTCCTGCCAACGTACACTCACAAAGGCCCCCTCTCTGCCCATCTGTTCATGGAGCCTCATAATAAACTGCCCTATCATTCATTCCTGTCCATGCTAATCCAAGGGGCTACAAGTGGCTTTACTGCCTTAGGTTGGAATTTGTTCTTTGGTTGCTAGTGAACTTCTCCCTCCACTTTCTATCCCTACTCTACTTGGGCCTTGGATTTTCTGCTTTTCTCTCTTCTACCCCTTGGTTACCTGCCTCTCCTGCTACCTTCCACTCTCCTCTGCCTTCTCTCTCAGTCACCAGTGCCCACCTTGCTTTTGTCATACAAGGTGACAGGAATCTAAAGTCTGGTTTTTGCTAATTCTCAATATTTTTCTGCATAACTGCTTAATCATTAAGAGAGTAAAGCTATTTTCATTTGGGTAGAGAAAAATTTTGTCTGTGGTTTTTTTTAAGATCTTCAACATTCCACTAGGCCAGATTCAGCTTTAGCATTACTTTTTTTTCATTTATTGGTCATTGGTTGTTTTAAATTTTAGTTTGGAAACTTTAGAAAGATAGGATGCTTGGCAGGCTCAGTTGGTATAGCATGTGACTCTTGAACTCAAGGTCATGAGTTTGAGCCCCATGTTGGGCATGGAGCCTACTTAAAAAAAGACTTTAGAAAGAAACGATACCTGAAATTTTTTAAGGGGACCAGGAAGGAGAGAGAGCTTAATAGAAATTAACTATTAAAGTAGAAAAAGGGATGCCTGTGTGGCTCAGTGGTTAAGCATCTGCCTTTGGCTCAGATTGTGATCCTGGGGTCCTGGGATTGAGTCCCACATTAGGCTCCCCAAAGGGAGCCTGCTTCTCCCTCTGCCTATGTCTCTGCCTTTCTCTGTGTGTCTCTCATGAATAAATATATAAGATCTTTAAAAAAAAAAAGATTTCCTAAAGTAGAAAAAGATTTTGCTGCCATCTCATATCCTCAACAAGTTGCATATTGACTTGTTTGTTCCTAAAAATAAATATGCAACACACACATACACATACAGCAGCCCAAATGGATGCATTTTTTAACAGTGCAGGCTGTGTCACCAGACTTCCACATGCTCTCATACATTGCTGAACTGAGCTGAATAATCCAATATACCTCTTCCAAAAAGATAGTAGTGTTGACTCATCTCCACATTAAAAACGTTTATTAATTGAACATTAATAGCTGTAAATCATGCTTAAACACATGTATCTCCAAAACTACCATTTATGAAGTACTTACTATGTACCAGGGGCATTAATTAGATATTTGCCTTTAATCCTCACAGCTGTTCTTTGACGGATACTCTGTTAATGTCCCAATTTTACAGATAGAGATACTTAGGTATATAGTTTAAATAGCTTGCCCAAAGGCACACTGCAACTAAGTGTAGAGATGGATTTGAATCCAGATCCATTTGACACCACCACTTGTACTCAGAGCCAATAAGCTATAAGCCCCCTGAAATATTGGTATCCTTCAGAGTTCTTTCACAGAGCTTTTTTATTCCCTAAATGAAAAGGTTTTAGTGTTTAGTTTCCTATTGCCGCTGTAACAAATTACCACAAACTTAGTGGCTTAAAATAACAGAAATGTATTCTCTTACAATTCTGGAGGCCATAACTCCAAATTTTGAATTCTACAAGGCTAAACTTAAGGTGTTGTGAGGTCTGATTCCTTCTGAAGGATTCAGGAGAGAATCCATTCCTTTCCTTTCCCAGCTTCTGTTGGCTACCAACATTCTTTGGCTTGTGGTTGCACCACTATAATTTCTGCTTCCATTATCACATTGCCTTTTCATCCTCTGAACATCAAATCTCCCTCCTTCTTATAGGACACATGCAATTACATTTATGAGCCACTTACACAATCCAGGATAATCTCCTCATCTCAAGATCTTTAACTTAATCATATCAGCAAAATCCCTTTTACCATGTAAGATAAAATTTACCTGTTCCAGGGATTTAAGACCTTGATATCTTTGGGGAACAATATTCAGCCTAGCACAATGTTTAGACTTACACCGTCATATAAACATTGACTCCCAAATCTGTGTCTCTACCATTTGTCTGTCTTTGGAGCTCTTTTGTTATTTTATCCAACTTACTTTTGTACTTCGCCACCTAAATGCTCTACCTTGAACTAAAAGCCTTCTCTTTCAGTTCTTCTTTCTCCACACCCAAAATCTCTCTCTTGGACCTTTATCTAAATTAATGAAGAAATGGAAAGACTTTCCACACTCATGGATTGGAAGAAAAAATATTGTTTTATGTCTATACTATCCAAAGCAATCTATGCATTTAATGCAATCCCTATCAAAATATCAATAGTATTTTTCACAGAACTAGAACAAATGATCCTAAAATTTGTATGGAATCACAAAAGACCCTGAATAATCAAAGAAATTCTGAAAAAGAAATGCAAAGCTGGGGTATCATAACTTCAGACTTTGGCTTATATTACAAGGCTGTAAGAATCAAAACAGTATGATACTGGCACAAAAATAGACACATATATCAATAGAATACGATAAAAAAATCCACAATTATATGGTCAATTAATCTTTGACAGAGCAGGAATGAAGGTTCAATGGAAAAAAGTCTCCTCAACAAATGATGTTGAGAAAACTGGACAGCAACATGCAAGAGAAGGAAACTGGAAAACTTTCTTATATACCATACACAAAAATAAGTTCAAAGTGTATTTAAAACCTAAATGTAAGACCTGAAAAAAAAAAAAATCCTAATAGCACAGGCAGCAATTTCTCTTACATCAGCCATAGCAACATTTTTCTAAATAGGTCTCCTGAGGCAAGAGAAATAAAAGCAAAAATGAACTATTGGTATTACATCAAAATAAAAAGTTTCTGCACAGCAAAATAAACAATTAACAAAACTAAATGGCAAACTACTGAGTGGGTGAAGATATTTGCAAATAGTGTATCTGATAAAAGGTCATTATCCAAAATCTATAAAGAACTTATACAACTCAATACCAAAAAACAAGTAACCCAGTTGAAAAATGGCAGAAGACATGAACAGACATTATTCCAAAAAAGATATCCAGATGGTTAATAGACATGAAAAGATACTTAACATCACTCATCATCAGTGGAATGCAAATCAAAACTATAATGAGATATCACCTCACACCTGTCAGAATGACTAAAATCAACAATACAAGAAACAACATGTTTTGGCAAGGATGTGGAGAAAAAGGACTCCTGTGCACTGTCGGTGGGAATGCAAACTTATGCAGCCACTGTGGAAAACAGTGTGGAGTTTCCTCAAATAGTTAAAAATAGAACTACCCTACAATCCAGTAATTGCACTACTGGGTATTTACCCAAAAATTACAAAAACACTAATTCAAAGGGATACATGCACCCCTGTGCTTATAGCAGCATTATTTATAATAGCCAAATTATAGAAGCAGTCCAAGTGTCTGTCAATAGATGAATGGATAAAGGAGTGATATACATAAATTTATATATATGAATACTATTCAGCCATGAAAAAGAATGAAATTTTGCCATTTACAATGACATAGAAGGAGCTAGAAAGCATAATGCTAAGCAAAATAAGTCAAAGAAAGACAAATACCATATGATCTCACTTATATGTGAATTTTAAGAAACAAACAAACAAAAATGAGCAAAGAAAAAAGAGAGAGAGAGAAACAAACCAAGAGACAAATTTTTAGATAGAGAGAACAAACTGATGTTACTAGAGGGGAAGTGGGTGGGGAGATGGGTAAAATAGGTAATGCAGATTAAGAAGTGCACTTGTGATGAGCACTGGGTGATGTATGGAATTTTTGAATCACCATGTTGTACACCTGAAACTAATATAATACCATATGTTAACTATACTCGACTAAAATAAAATAAGATAAAATAAAAACACCAGGATTCAACCAGTTCCCTAAACCAGACTTTCTTTCTTAGTGTCCATATCCAAACAATTACCAAGATCTAGTGTTTATATGTCTCTTAAACTACTGCAACAGCCTCGTTTCTGGTCTCCCAGAGAAGTATTGTCCTTATCTCATAAGAAGATGATTCCCGAATCTCATATAGAAAGATGTCTGCATCACATTCAGTAATCCTTAAAACAGCTCTTTGAAGTCAGTGTAACTTAGGGAAATCCTCATTCTACTTTTTACAGAATTCTCAAAGACAAAAAGAACCTGACAAATAGAGAATATGTTTATATATTTTCACATCAGCTGTTATTGGAGATGAACTCCATTTGTGGAGTGTTTAGAAGATTGGTATAAAATGTGGCTCTTGGAGGGCAACTTTATGTATACCACTATACTATAGTCCTGATATATTTCTAGTCTGAATTCAGTTTCATCTTTGGCTCTTGTGTAATTACAAATTACATTACTCTTATTTTGGATTCTTTTGCTTCACTTCCATCCTTGCTGCATCCTTACACTCCCTGTTACTCCATTCCTACCATTGTTATATTTCTTTCCTCACTCTGAACACTTGCTCTGGACCACTGTTTTCATCCTGCACTACATGGTGATTGAAGACAGGACCAAACTTCGTCTCTGTGACTCTCTTTTTTTGATACTTTCCCTGCTGGCAAAGCAGTTCACATAGTCTTTCCACATCAAGATCTGAAGCAATACCTTCAGTTTTTCTTATTAAACCATATTTTTTTTGTCTTCACTCCCTAAGGTTATTTCCAGTCCACTTTTATTGGATACTTAGATGTTGTCAAGCTCCTCTCTTCCTCACACAAGAATCTGATCATATCCATGCTGTGTAAATATTGCTATTTTTTTTTTTTTTACAAAAAAAAAGTCTTGATGACATGTCTGTCCCCACAAGTCAGCCTACGGAATGATTTCTTAAACTATTACCAGAAGTAAAGTTCAGCTAGTCGTCGCTGTCATTGTGTTCCTCTAAACTGGTTTGCATAATCCATCATCTCATGTTTGCCAACAAAGAAATTTGTCAATCTTGATTCTAGATTCTCATTTAGCTACCTCTTTTTTTCTGGAGGGCTGAACTATGGCTTCCCCCACTCCACTACCACTAAATTTTTATTTTGAAAAGTTCAAACCTGCAAAGTATTTCAAATATAATGAAGTGAATGCCTATATACTCTTAATCCCTTCACCTAGATTAGATTCACCAATCAACATTTTGCCAACTGCCTTCTCTCTCGTGCTATATATTTATTTTCTTTTTCATTGCTGAACTATTTTAAAGTTAATCATAAACATCATAAAACTTAAGCATTTTATCTCCTAACAATAAAGACAGTCTCCTAAATAAGCACAATACAATGATTGTATTCAGGAAATTTAACATTGATGTAATACTATTTTCTTATCTACTATCCTTATTCAAGCATTGTATTTAGTTGCTGTCTTTTAATCTCTTCTAATCTAGAATAGTTCTCTTGCCTTCTTTCTTTCATGGCATTGACATTTTGATGAGAATGTGGAGCAACTGAAATTCTCACACATTGTATGAGAACAAAATGTTACAACCAATTTGAAAAATTGTTGGCAATTTCACATAAAATCAAGCAGTTGCCTTTTCTTTGCCCCAGCCAACTCTACTCCTAGATACTTACCCAAGAGAAATAAGAACACATACACACAAAAAAATTATACATCTTTATAGCAACTATAATTATAATAGACCAAAAAAATGCAAACAACTCAAATGTCTAAAACATTTGGTTATTTTGGATAATAATTAGGATAAACAAATTGTATATTCACACTATGAAAAAGGACAGGAAACTTTTTGGAGTGATGGAAACCTTTTTGGAGCAATGGAAATTGTATATACTTAAAGTCTGTGCATTTCACTGTATGTAAATTTTACCTCACTTTTTTTTTAAAGAGTATAAATCAGAATAGATGCATCATAAAGGCAAGAATTTTCTTTTGTTCACTGCTTTGTCTCAAGGCCTAGCCAAGGGCCAGTGCACTTCCGCAGGAGCTCAATAAACAACAGGGGGAGGTAGGTAGGGGGGAAAGAAGCAGACCTTGGAAATCTACATCAGTGGCTGTCAAATGTGTAATGTAGACTTTACTTTGACTTTCAACCCTAGATGTACAGATATGCCTTGTATCTGAAACCTTATATTATTAATCCACTTCCTAGGTTTCTAAGAATCCTTTTGATCAATTACAAGTGTTCTGAAATTTAAGAAAATGCCTATTTTAACAAAAGGTTTTCTGACTCTAAATCTAGGGACACCTTGGTGGCTCAGCGGTTGAGCTTGTGCCTTCGGCTCAGGGCGTGATCCCAGTTCCAGGATCAATTCCTACATTGGGCTCCCCAGGGGGGTCTGCTTCTCCCTCTGCCTATGTCTCTGCCTCTCTCTCTGTGTCTCTAATGACTAAATAAATAAAATCTTTTAAAAAAATAAAAATAAATCAATCTAGTTTTTTCATACTGCCTCCACTTTACATGGTGAGCCTCCAGGATTAAGGGATAAACTGGTTAAGTGATGAGTATGGGTCTTAGCAGGATTACATCCATGTAGTTGGATAACATTTATCTTAGCACATGTGGCCAGTATCATCAGAGAGTTGAATATAGAGTCTCAGGAGAAAAGCTTGGGGTGGATAAACTGATTTTGGCTAGCACAGTCTTATACACAGTAAGCATCCAGTGAATATTTGTTGAATGAGTAGATAAGTGAAATGTAAATTTGGGAGCTCTGGTAAATACAACTGAGGGTATATATCCTGCCAGTATTTATTATAGAAAAATACTATACTTGTGTATTTTTTAAGATTCTATTTATTTATTCATGAGAGACACACACAGAGAGAGGCAGAGACATAGGCAGAGGGAGAAGCAATCTTCCTGTGGGGAGCCTGATGCAGGACTCAATCCCAAGACCCCAGGATCATGCCCTGAGCCAAAAGCAGCGGCTCAACCACTGAGCCACCCAGGTGTCCGTATACTTATGTATTCTTTTTTTTTTTAATTTTTATTTATTTATGATAGTCACGGGGGGGGGGGGGGCAGAGACACAGGCAGAGGGAGAAGCAGGCTCCATGCACCGGAAGCCCGATGTGGGATTCGATCCCGGGTCTCCAGGACCGCGCCCTGGGCCAAAGGCCGGCGCCAAACCGCTGCGCCACCCAGGGATCCCACTTGTGTATTCTTAATAGCAGAATTAGGAATGAGTTTCGTAATGTCCTTTAAAAATTATGTTTATTGCTATTTTATTTTTGAAATAATAATATCACTTTGTAGGAGAATATTTAGAAAGTAGTTATAAAATGCCACCTTGTGACCAAAGACAGAAACACACACACACACACACACACACACACACACACACAAACAAAGATAGAAGCACACCATTTCTCACAAGGTAGAGTGGCACCCAGGTAGCATAGAGCCGGGAAACTCCTCAGCTAGTACCCTCAGAGGTCTGACACTTACACCAGGTTCTTCTCAGAAGTAAGATGGAACAGAAAGCAAACAAGGAACTGGAATAGCCAACAGGCCCTATCTCAGCTAAAGAGATAGGAGAAATGGTATTATAATACTTTCACCTTTATGTATGAATTATACAAACACTACACGGAGCACCTGGGTGGCTCAGTCAGTTAAGTTTCTGCCTTCAGCTCAGGTCATGATCCCAGGGTCCTGGGATGGAGACTTGTGTTGGGCTCCCTGCTCAGTGGGGAGTTGGTATCTCCTCCCCCTTCCCTCCACTCATGTTCTCTTTCTCACTCTCACTCTCAAATAAATAAAATCTTTATGGAAAAACTCAACATGTTCATTAAAAAGTTAAAACTGGATATACAGAGAAGAATAAAGATGAATTTATAAATTTCCCATAATAATACCATTTAGAAATATTCACTTCAGGGATCCCTGGGTGGCGCAGCGGTTTGGCGCCTGCCTTTGGCCCAGGGCGTGATCCTGGTAGACCCGGGATCGAATCCCACATCGGCTCCCGGTGCATGGAGCCTGCTTCTCCCTCTGCTTGTGTCTCTGCACCTCTCTCTCTCTGTGACTATCATAAATAAATACAAATTTAAAAAAACAGAAATATTCACTTCAAATTGTTTGATATTTCTCTTTACCGTGTGTGTGTGTGTGTGTGTGTGTGTGTGTGTTGCAGCTGGCTTTCTCATGAAACAGTATGATGATCAGAAATGGCTTTCCATGTCAATGAGATGTTTCTACATCATATTTTGTAATTCATGAAAGTAAGATTTTCTTCATGATTTTAAATTTTCAGGCAGATAACTAAATAAATTGGAAATTTAGAAGGAATTTGTTTCTCATCTTACAATACACAAAAGGGACCAGAGTGCATAAATGCTGTAAATGTATATAGAATTCAATTATTTCTGGAGTGCCTAGGTGGCTCAGTCAGTTAAGTGTCTGCCTTTGGATCAGGTCATGATCCTGGAGTCCCACAATGAGCTCCGGGGGGTCTGCTTCTCACCCCACTCGTGCTCTCTGTGTCTCAAATATATAAATAAATCTTTGAAAAAAGAATTATTTTAGAATTTCAAATGAATGACAGTTATTCCATTTAGTTTATGTACCATTTGCTTATGCAAGGGATAAGGTTGAATGAAAGAAATGAGAATAGACTTTTCCTTTGGAAGGGTGATATGGAATCAAGGAAGCATATTTGAGTAACTTTCATATTTGAGTATTATCTCAGCATAACCTGATGATGATAATGATGAATGATGATGATGATGATGGCACTGTTGATAATGATGATCAAAGATCTAACATTTTCTGAGGGTCTTTTGCATGCCAGGAATTTTATATAGTCTTCTGCATTTACTTCCAACAATGGTCTTAAGGGTTTATGTAGGGTTACACTTATTTTAGAGATGAATGAATCTGGGCTCATACTTCTTATAAGCAGAGAATCCAATTCCAGCCATATTGCTTTCACATTATATTGGCTTCACTCTTTCAGATGATGGGTTCCCAGGACTTGCCTACTGATCCTTAGGAATCTTTACAGTATGTGGCCTATGCCCAACAGGAATCCATTGAATATTCACTCAATACCATCCTTTGATGATGATGATGGTGGTGATAATTATGATGATGATAAGAGCAATGATAATGGTGGAGAGGACATTTTCTCTTTGATCTAAGAGTTCTATTTCCAGGGAGCCCATAAATGGCTCAGTTTCAAAGATAGTAGGTGTCCTCCAAGAAAAAAAGATAAGTGATTTATGCAATGTTGCATGCTATAAGGGGAAGAGCCCAGATTGAAACCCAAGTTATTATGGTTCTAAGGCCATACCCTTAACCACTCTGCCTTCCTAAACCCAAGAATTTGAATTTTATCTTCACCTTATTGCCCAACCAGTCTTTTAGGATATCAAAAAAAAAAAGTGGTAATAAGGGGATCCCTGGGTGGCTCAGCGGTTTAGCGCCTGCCTTCGGTCCAAGGCATGATCCTGGAGTCCCTGGATCGAGTCCCACATCAGGCTTCTGCATGGAGCCTGCTTCTCCCTCTGCCTGTGTCTCTGCCTCGCTCTCTGTGTGTCTCTCATGAATAAATAAATAAAATCTTTAAAAAAAAAGTGGTAATAATTCCTCAGATGAGAAACCTAAAGATAAAGGATCACAATTGCTTCCTCCAACATCAATGCCTTTAAAAGCATCTTCATACCAATTCACAGCTTGACTGCCCTGGCCCCAAGTTAGGGGCTGGGTCTGCAGTGCAAGGGTGTTGTTCAAACAGAAGGTGACATCCCATTTCTCCTGAACTGTAGGACCATATGCTTTTGCATGCTTCCTTTACCTGGGGTTTCCTATATCCCTGAGCCTGGGCTCATACAGACATCAGAAGTACCGCACCAGGCATACACAGAGCTAAAGTTATTGCAGAACCACACCAACACGCCCAGACACAAGAGGCCCTTCTGGGAGTCTAAGCAAGGTAGGTGGGAGAGTGATGAGGGAGGTCTTGTCTGAGATCTGTCCCCATTTCCCTTCAATTGCTTTGGGGGCTACTTCATTGGACTTGAGAGGCAACCTCTTCTGCTTTATCTCCAAGTCTTTTGTCTTTTGGCTAAGACAATTGCTTAGCCAAAGACTGTCATGACCAATGTTTCCAGTTAGGAATCTTTGGGGCTTTATATCTTCCCTCATAAAAAGTTCCCCAAAAGAGAAAGGGAGAAGGAAAGGAAAGACAGTAACTGTCCTCCAAGTATGTCGAAGACAGCCCTGTCATCAGCTTGGGAGAGTCTATGCCTGGCTGCAGGCTGAAGCAGAGAAATCATAGTTAGATCCACGCTGAGGAGGAATGTGACTTGGGTGAACCCTTCCACATCCTACCTGAACACCACCCCCTCTGAGCACCAGGAGAATGGATTTATCCTGTCTTGTAAAACTGGTACAGTTAGCCCCTGAAGTTCATCTCACTGCAACCAGAGTCCAGACCAACTGGCATCCATCAGGCTATTGCAACCTTTAAGAATGGTCTGGAGACATGAATTTCCCCCAAAATGACATCACACAAAGAAAAAATTAAAACAAAGCCAAAGGGTGTAGGACTGGCTCACCATTTTGTGTGCTGATCACAAAAAAAGAGATCTTGAATATATCTTACTCATATTGTAAGGAGTGAATGTATGGCCAAACATGGTGTTCAGTGAAGGAGAGTATATCTAAGATTACATTCCTTCCCTTGGCTTTATGTATTATTTATTAAAGGAAATCTTTTAAATTTTATGTATAAATTTGTCAGTCTTTCATAATTAAAGGCAAGCACTCTTATACGCCCCTACTTTCTGAATTTCAATAAACATTCACCAATATTGTCTTCTAATTAAAGCTCATATTTGTAATAATGGAAAATACTGTGTTTACCAGTCACCCTCATGCTTCGATGTGTATCATAATCACCTAGTGGAGCATGCTGTTACTTCTACAACCCACCTCCTGTGAGTCCTAAGGTAAGCCCCAGAAATCAGTATTAAAGATGCTTCCCAAGGTGGTTCTAATGCAGGTGATTATGCAGGACTTTGATGAAACATTTGGAGTACAATCTATTTCATGCACTTTCTTTTTGGAATTGCTTGCCAGAATACTAGAGAAACAAACTTGTGGGAGTCAATAGCAGAATGTGGATAACACCAGCTCCTTAGTAATAATTAAATCAAGAAACCAACTAAATATTGAAACATGAGGCCTCAGTTAAACACAAGTATGTGGGACTATTAGGAGAAAAGACATTTTTGTTCTGTAGGGGAAATACAATTCCTAACGTTTACCTGATAGCCTTTCTACTAGTACATTTAGATTACTAGTAGTGCCTTCACTAGTCTTTTTCATGTTTCAACTGGAGTTGGGGTAGGGTGAAGGGACTATTTCCTTAGATCTGTTTCCTATATTGCTGTGTGCGACTTATCCATATTCAAAGTCCTGTGAACCAGCAAGTCAGGCCTTCCAGGAGCCTTTAGGGAGAGATCATCTCAGAAGAGGACAAAACCTTAGTCCTTAGACCCGAGGCAACTCTGACTACATTGTTTAAATTCAAACTTGTACCTTGGTCCAACTCCCAAAATGGCCTCATCGTGTCTGACTCTGATTTAGAGGAGGGGTCCTGGAATTGAAAACAGAAGGGACTGTTTGCTAAGAACCCTGCAAGGCACTGTGGCCCAAGCAATCCTAGAGCAATCTCACCTGTTTAAGAGTCACTATAAAGCAGAGGCTTTGGAAGACAGAGTGGGGGTTCAACCCACTGGGGACTCTAGGAGTGGGTTTTGACACCCAAGGACTCCAGTATGCCAGGAGCAGTGAGGGCCAGCAGACAGCAAAGGACCCAGCAGAAGAGGTAGCAGTGCCCAGCAGGCATGGCAAAACCCAGGGGAGGAGGGTGGGGCTCAACAGCAGAGGACTGCCATGGAAGTCCCCACTGCCCTGCATACTAATGGACTTGCCCCTGAGCACAGGTAAGTGTCAGGGCCCTCCCTCAGATAACTGATGTTCTGTAGTGGGTTGGGGTTCTGTATGCACAGGCGGGAACAAGAGTCCACCAAGCCACAGCTCAGTCACCTCATTTCTTCCTCACAGCAGCCCTGTGAGGCAAATGATTTCCCCTCGAAAAGGACGGAGTCTTAAGTATATCTGTAATAACTAGCAGTTTTATTCCTCTGGCTAAGAGATCCAGAGGTAACTTGAGGTTTACTTTTTTTTTTTTAATAGTTCTTCCATCAAGAGTTTAGGTGCCCCCATTGCCCTTATAAGCTGGTTGCAAATTATTTAACTCTTAATTATAAATTTTTTTTTGTGTGTGTGTGACATGTGTTCATGAAAAAAATACATATAAGCAAAAAGAAAAAAGCTCACGCCACACAGAAATAAGCAGTCAAATTTTTGATATATGTATGTATGTATACACACACACGCACACAAATTTGGGATTTAATCCTACATGTGAACTGGTACTAAATATACTGCTCTGTAACCTGTTCTGTTTTACTTTACAATATAGAATGAATATATTTCCATGCAAATATGTTAAACTTTCCAATTGAAAAACAGACCTCTGGAATGGGTCAAAATACAAAATCCAGTGAGATGGTGGTAACAAGGAAGCTACCTAAAACAAAATTCCACCAGATGATTAAAGGTAAAACAAAGGTCAGAGATACATCAGAAAACGCTAACAGAAAGAAAGCAGGGGCCAGATTTTAATATCAGACAAAAAAGAATTCAAGGCCTAAAGCACACAGGATAAGGACGGCTACGTGAATGTCTTTGCTTCCAATGCATCATCACAAACTTGTTTCTTACTCTTCTTATCTCTTCCCTAAGCCTTTCCAACTCATCTACTCCTCTTATCATTTCTTCAGGGTCCAAATGCCTCACAGGAGTGTCCTCTTTAAACCCTGGGCCAGGTTGAATCAGCCCTCCTCTAAGATTTCCTTCTGCTTCCTGGCTTACACCTTCTTCAGAAGGTTGAGGATTTCCTTCTCCCTCCTGTGGTACATCTTCTGAAGGGCGGTCTGCCTCGGTCTTTGGCATGTTCTGTGGTTTTCCTTCATTTTCTTCACAAGACTTTTGCATGTTGAATATTTTTCTGGTATTTCTTTTGAATAATCCTAGAAAACAAGGAAACCAAACAACTAGATGCCAGACAAACAGACCAAAAGCCACAGTATAGGTTCCCATAGCGACAGGCCCCGGCTCATTCAGGTCCCTAATTGTCAAAAGTTTTCCAACTAGAGAAGGCTAGGTCCTCAGACTCAGAACTCCCCTGACTCCACCCCTTCCTCCACCTCCCTTCCCTCCCCCTCTCGCTCCAGCTCCATCTTTCCTCCTCTGGCTCCAGCCCACCATTTCCCAGCAGGCCCTGCTTACAGGCCTCTCCTAGCCCAGAAACGCGAGCAGCGCGGAAGCAATTAACCCCCTCGTCAGACGCCGGTCTCCAATATTCCCGCCCTCTCGGGCTTTCCCAAGCGGTCCCAGTCTCCCGCCACTCACCTGAGATCGGCTGGTGCAGTCTCTGACCTCCCCTCCCCCTTCCACTTCTCTCCAGCCTCCCCTGCCCCCGCCCCATTTCCGCTGCAGGCTCTGCAAAGGCCTCCAGCGCTTAATCTGGATGGGGAGAGGCTGTGGCGACCCCAAGATGTGCTTCGGTGTCATGCACGCACTCACACTCACACCCCCACCCCGTACCCGAAGGGACCTGAGGCAATTGCACCCTTACACTGACCTGCAGGGATCCAGGGGATTTTCCTGCCTCCTTCCCTCACTCGATTTGTGTCGCGCCCAAAAGACCAAGAGTCCTGCAGACCGACAGGAGCGCTTGCTGAGCAGGCCAGTACCTGAATCACCGGTCCCTTTCAGGATTCTAGGCCTTGTTCATCTAAAGTCCCACGTCCTCATCCTCTCCTTCTTTCAAGGCAACCCCACCCCTCCCCGGTGCCCACCGGTTCCCTGCAAGCAGGGAGTGGGAAACGCAAGTTATTTCCCTAATTTTTTCAACGTCTCTCTAGGGACTCTCAGTTGGCCGCCCTTCTCCCTTTCCACCCCCACCCCCGCCCCCACCAAACAGGTCCGAATTTCCTGCACAAAAATGGAGGGAGCATGGCGGGCTGTAATGTTGGGACAACAGTGGCGACCCCGTCTGGCTTCTGCTCTCCGGCTCATAGACCCCGCGGTGCCCAAGGCAGCGTCCGCTTTTATACTGACCTGAAAGGATCCGGGGCACTTTCCTCCAGTAATACGGAGCTGCTACTGGGAAACAGGCCCTGGACTATAAGGACTTCTGCACACGTCGACTCCTGGTCACGTGAAGATCGCGTCATCAATGAGCTCCAGTCTTCAGTTACCCCTCCCATTTAACACTGCAGCCCGCCCCCTGCATTCCCTCCACTTGATACTGTCAATCTTTTTTCGTATTTGCCAATCAGAGACAATAGAATTGTTATCTTCTCCCTGCAGTTGCTATTAGGCTTTCTTGGATCGCCTGGGAGGACCACCCCTTAGGGGTTAATCGACCATTTCTCCTTCTTTGGGGAATTATCTCTTTCTCTCTCCCTCTGCTTCAAATTCGCCCATCTTCCCTCCTCCCCCAAGACCTACAGTCCACCATTTCCACAGGAGTCCCATCTAGCATTAAAATGGTCGAAGGTGGTAGGTGGGGAGAGGAGTGGGGGTAGAGGCAGCTAGGAAAGAATGCAGGAGTGAGTGGAATTTTTTTTAGTAGTTCTCTTGAATTTTTTGATGCGTTAAGCATAATATTAAATGATCATGAAGTTTTACAATAATGTTTTAGAAAGAGATGCCATATAATCAATATTTGACACAATATGGAGGACAAAATAGTTTTATCAATTTTTAAGACTTTGGAACAAAGTTTCCTAATGGCTACAAATGAAATGACAGTCCTCACAACATATTGATGTGTTAGAAAAAAAAAAATTTAATCTTATTAAAAGAGCACCTTAAAAAAAACTGACTCCCAGATTAATCTCTGGAAAGAAGCCCGTTTTTCTCTTGTTAGCAATCTTATATAAGTAATCCACTACTTTTTCTCTCTCTGGCTGAACTCAAGTTACCAAATGTTAAATGTCTGACCTTTTCATTGATGACTGCTGAATGGCTTCCACTCGGGTTTCAAATAGGTTTTAGACAGACCTCTTAGGTCCCTTAGGATCTGATGCCTTGTTAATCAGAAGTGTCCCCAGAAATGCCTGCTTTCTTCAGAGTGAACTTTATTTTGGAATTCAAATAAATATGTTGGAAAATAGCTTTCATACGCTCACAAACACTCAGAAAGGAGAGAGTACCCTGTATCTCAGGTGTGAGGTTTTATTAGCAGGTAGAATTTTTATTCATTCATGGCATTCTTGAGATATTCTGGTATCATTCATTTTGTTCCATTAAAAAAGAGAACTATCAACATGCATAATTGTTATGATCAGAAGCAGAGCAAACATCATTGCTGTAAAAAAAAATAGTTAAAAAAGGAAACTGATATTCCAACAACCCATAATCCACTGGTACTTGGAAGTGTGTTGTTGCCAGAAATGACATTCTGGCCAGTGGAGCCAGCTGGAGAGTATGAGAAGGAGGAAGTAAGGGATCTTTTGTCTAGGATTGTCACAGGGGGATGCAGCAGCCAACAACAAAGCCTGCCATGGAAAAGGAAAGGTTCAAAAAATAAATGTTTTTGCTGTCTTAATGTTTTATAATTTATACTTAAGCATGCAGAATTTATCCCACAGTTGAGATACATTTATCTATTATTCAAGAGAGAGTTTTTAATGTAAATATAGCTGGTGAACTGTAAAGATATAATCCTGAACTACCACAAAATGTTTCAATTCATTCTTTCAGATGTTACATATAATGGGAGACAACTCTGATTTTTAAAAATTACTATCATATAGCAAAATTAGCCACTTTCTGTGTGTACAGTTCTGTGAAGTTTAACAAATGTATAATTTGTGTAATCACCACCACAATCAGGATGCAGTTCAATCACCACCCCCAAAAAACCCTCCTTTATGCTACCTACCCCGTTGTAGTCATAATTTACCCCCTTCTCTGAACTATAGCTACCACTGATCTATTCCCAATTCCTATAGTTTTGTCTTTTTCAGAATATTAAATAAAAGAAATCTACGAGGGATCCCTGGGTGGCGCAGTGGTTTGGCGCCTGCCTTTGGCCCAGGGCGCGATCCTGGAGACCCGGGATCGAGTCCCACGTCGGGCTCCCGGTGCATGGAGCCTGCTTCTCCCTCTGCCTGTGTCTCTGCCTCTCTCTCTCTCTCTGTGTGACTATCATAAATAAATAAAAATTTAAAAAAATTAAAAAAATATAAAAAATAAAAAAAAAGAAATCTACGATATATCACTTTTAGAGATAGGCTTCTTTCACTCAGTGTGATGCCCTGGAAAGTCATTTAAGCTGTTTCATGTAGCAAGCTCATTCTTTTCTTTTTGCTGAGTAGTAATTATTCTGTTATATGGATGCTCCAGTTTATTTGTCCATTTACCCAAAGGAATGTAAGTTGTTTCTACTTTTGAGTGATTATGAAAAGAGCTGCTATACACATTTGTGTACAGGTTTAGGTCCTTACTGCCTCATGCCTGACTGTTACAAGAACCCCCCTCTGACTTATCTGCCTTTGGTGACTTTCTCTCCCTCTCTAATTTACCTTGCACGTTACCATCAAATTAAACTTTACTCTTCCTTATTCTTATTTTCCTTCTTGAAGGCAACCCCACCATCAGAGAAGTAAATCCTATTTTACTCATCCTGACGTTAAGCATTGATCTGAATTGAGCATGAGGATGCATGTTCCCAGCCTTGTCATATACTACATCAAAAGGAACTCTCACTCACTGTTTCCCAAGTATGCTTTCTCCTCTCTTTGTCCTCATGGGCCATTTTTTCCTTGTAATTGCCCTCCACTTCCTCCTAGATCCTGGTCCTGCTCATTCTTAGGGGCCCAGACTTCATCAACCAGCCTCTAAAGCCACCCCAACTGGAGGTGATCTCTCCCTTTTCCTATTCATGCTGCACAAGAGTCTGCACCCCTCATATGGGCCTTAGGAAAGGTTGCCTTGTACCTTTGCCCTTTCCTGTTAGTTTAGGGGAAGGATATATCTAACCAGGCAGATGGTCAGAGGTGGGCTGAAAATATGGGGAGTCAGGCTCCAGCTCACATGTTGCTTTAGTGGCTCTTGTAATTTTTAATGGTGCATCTCCCAGAAATCTGAGTTTCAGAAGGAGCTGTTTGCAGGCTCACAGATGAGCCTTCTTTCTGTCTGCAAAAAAATTAAAGCTGAAGTTTCATTGTCCCCTCTTCTGCTTATTCTGCTTATGTGTAGTCAGAGCAACTTTAATACCATTTTTATGGAGCTATCAATAGAGAATATTGACCTTGTTTTCCTAAATACTCACAAGAGAGACATCAGTCACCTCACTGGTGCACACCTGACAGCCAGATTATACAGGCCTTTACATTTATTGTTGTCCCTGAGCAATTTCAGTGCATCAATATAACACTGAGCTACCTTTGAAATTAAGTTAATCACAGTAGCTTTTAAATATAAGTAGATTTTTGAAGATAATAGCATTATATTAAATCTATTTTTAAAAAGAAATGGAAAAGGTGCACATATTAATTTTAACAATAAAGACATGAAATCTAGGAAGTAGATGCCCTGAGCTTCTGACCCAATCAATGCCCTGTCTTCATGTGCCAAGAGGACACTAGGGATAGCTCCAAAGCCCAAAGTCCTTCAGGTGTCAAGAGGAGAGAAGACAGAAGGAAGCATTTTAGCAGCCAGGAGTTCTTGTACAAGACTGTGATATCCAGAATATTGTTTTCTATAATCCCTTTAGAAGTCACTTCCATGGTGTTTTGTTCTGAGGCTCTATATTCAGCAACTCCTACTGCATATTTCTTCATTGCTGTTTCTTTTTTTTTAAGAATGTTTTATTAATAATAAATTTATTTTTTATTGGTGTTCAATTTGCCAACATACAGAATACCACCCAGTGCTCATCCCGTCAAGTGCCCCCCTCAGTGCTGTTTCAAAGCTCGTCCCACAGTAGAGCTTGAGACAGCTATTCCCCTCCTTTTAGTTCTCTAGCATAGTCTGTAAGGCTTGAAAATATCATTCCCAGCATGGCAAAATCTCCTCCAGATCCAAAGGTTTAGCTGCATTGTGTGGACTCAAGTGGCCATCTTCTAAGAGGATTTCCCCTTTCAGAGCAAAGTAAACACAACACAATAGGTCTTTGTTCTACAGAGGGTAGTCCATTCATGTTCTGATAAGTGGAGCACAGAAAACCTGATTTCCAATTAGTCTGTATCTGTTTCAGAAAGTAAACCCTTCTACCATCCCTCCCTACTATGTTCCCTGACATTTGGAAATTTGGGATGGATAAATTTCAAAAGTTTCACAAACTATTCAGAATAGCGATTTGAAAAAAAAAAAATAGCGATTTGCCACATCCAAGCAAATGAACCTAATTTGAAGCACAACTTCCTTTTCTTTTTTAAAAAAGATTTTATTTATTATTTGAGAGAGAGTGAGAGAACACAAGCATAGGGAGCAGCAGAGTGAGAGGGAGAAGTAGACTCCCCACTGAGCCAGGAGCCAAATGTGGGGGCTTGCTTTTAGGACCCTGAGATCACAATCCCAACCGTAGGCAGCGGCTTAACTGACTGAGTCACCCAGGCATCCCTGAAGCACAACTTCAATGATACTCTTCATCTCTTCCAGTTAATTCTGCCCACGTCCTGAACTCACAGCTAAATGTTACATATATTGTGGATTTTTGTGGTGAAGAGTTTCTATTTATCAGGGCATAATGCTTATTATGAATTGCTGTGAACCTGAAATCGTAGGTCATAACCACTGCCATTTTAAATGTCCCCAATGGTATCCATGTTGGCCACAGTAAGAGGAATCCCTGAGTTGGTCTGTTTAGACTTAATATGTTAGAGAATGCTCAAGATCCACCTCAGCTAGATTCTCTAGATTGCTTTGTTTAGTTAAACCTTAAGATCTGCATCTATGTAGAACCTCTTGAGAGGTTCAGGGGAGGCACACTTCAACTGTACTACAGCTTGGGCCAGGCAACTTTTTCCTGTGGCAGAAGATGAGTTGTTGGGGAGTGAGTGCACTTGCTGTAGGCTGAGTGCTTTTAAAATTTAAATTTAGGGGCGCCTGGGTGGCTCAGTCAGTTAAGCATCTGCCTTCTGCTCTGGCTCCCCTCAAGATCCCAGGGTCCTGGGATGGAGGTGGAGGTTCCTGCTCAGCCAGGAGTCTGCTCCTTCCTTTCCTGCCTCTCCCCTTCATCAGTTGTGCCCTCAGGCTCTCTCTCTCTTTCCCACTCTGTCTCTCAAAAATAAATAAATAAAATCTTTAAAAAATTAAATTTATAATGAGAAGAAAGTCTATGCTGGCCTCTTGATTCTGCCTTGGTTGCCTGTTCTACACTATCCTTTCGACCCTGTATTTTTGCATCTGAACACTTTCACCCTGTTTTGTTGGCCTTCTCCTTTGTATCCCTCACTTATCTGAAAATGCCATCAGTACAAAAACTTTATCTGGTTCAAGTTTGTAACCATTCCAATGCTGAAACACTAAGTTGGTGGAAAAAATCTAAATTTGCATTAATATGGGAATGATTAAATAAATTACCCATACTTACTGGCACAAAAACAGACAGATAGATCAATGGAACAGAATAGATAATCCAGAAACGGACCTTCAACTTTATGGTCAACTAATATTTGACAAAGACAGTGTCTTCAATAAATGGTGCTGGGAAAATTGGACATCCATATGCAGAAGAATGAAACTAGACCACTCTCTTGCACCACACACAAAGATAAACTCAAAATGGATGAAAGATCTAAATGTGAGACACGATTCCATCAAAATCCTAGAGGAGAACACAGGCAACACCCTTTTTGAACTCGGCCACAGTTACTTCTTGCAAGATACATCCATGAAGGCAAGAGAAACAAAAGCAAAAATGAACAATTGGGACTTCATCAAGATAAGAAGCTTGTGCACAGCAAAAGAAACAGTCAACAAAACTAAAAGCCTACAGCATGGGAGAAGATATTTGCAAATGACCTATCAGATAAAGGACTAGTATACAAGATCTATAAAGAACTTATTAAACTCAACAGCAAAGAAACAAAGAATCTAGTCATGAAATGGGCAAAAGACATGAACAGAAATCTCATAGAGGAAGACATAGACATGGCCAACAAGCACATGAAAAAATGCTCCACATCATTGGCCATCAGGGAAATACAAATCAAAACCACAAGGAGATTCCACCTCACACTAGTGAGAATGGGGAAAATTAACAAGGCAGGAAACAACCAATGTTGGATAAGATGTGGAGAAAGGGGAACCCTCTTGCACTGTTGGTGGGAATGTGACCTGGTGCAGCCACTCTGGAAAACTGTGTGGAGGTTCCTCAAAGAGTTAAAAATAGATCTGCCCTACGACCCAGCAATTGCACTGCTAGAGATTTACCCCAAAGATACAGATGCAATGAATCCGCGGGACACCTGCACCGCGGTGTTTATAGCAGCAATGTCCACAATAGCCAGAATGTGGAAGGAGCCCCGGTGTCCATCGAAAGATGAATGGATAAAGAAGATGTGGTCTGTGTATACAATGGAATATTACTCAGCCATTAGAAACGACAAATACCCACCATTTGCTTCGATGTGGATGGAACTGGAGGGTATTATGCTGAGTAAAGTAAGTCAATCAGAGGAGAAACATTATATGTTCTCATTCATTTGGGGAATATAAAAAATAGTTAAAGGGAATAAAGGGGAAAGGAGAGAAAATGAGTGGGAAATATCAGAAACGGAAACAGTACATGAGAGACTCCTAACTCTGGGAAACGAACTAGGGGTGGTAGAAAGGGAGCTGGGCAGGGGGTGGGGGTGGCAGGGTGACAGGCACTGAGGGGGGCACTCGATGGGATGAGCACTGGGTGTTATTCTATATGTTGGCAAATTGAACACCAATAAAAAATAAATTTATTTAAAAAATTACCCCCCCCAAAAAAAAACAAAAAAAAATTACCCATACTATGGAAATTGTGCAGATATAAAAAGGAATGAAACAATGCACATATAAATGACATTGCATAATATTAAAATTATATTTTTTGAGTGACAAGTGGCAGATCAATATTTAAAGAATACTGCTTCATGCACATACACATAATGAATGCATATATATATATATATATATATATGCACACAACTAGTTTATTAAGTAGTTCCAATTTTCTGCCATAACATGAAATGGTTTTATTTTTCCCAGTAATTGCTGTCAACTGCAGTCTGTCAAATTCTCCCTTTCTCTCTGAACAATTAATTTATGTAATGACATTTCAGTTTGTTTCCTCAACTATTCAGTCACTTTCAATCATTAAGAGAGTTTTATTATAGGTTCTTGAAACTCAGCCTAGTGTATTGTTAAAACTTTTCGTTTTGAAATCATTTTAGTTCTAAAGAAGAGTTTTGAAGATATTACAAAGCATTTCCAGATACCCTACACCCAGCTTTGCCAGTAATTATACTACGTTTATAAAAACAAATAAATTAACTTTTGTGCAATACTGTTAACTAAATTACAGACTTTGTTCAGATTTCTCCAGGTTTCCTATCAATGTCCTTTTTCTGTTCCATGATTCAACACAGGATACAAAGTTATACTTAGTTAACATGTCTTTTTAGTCTACTCTACTCTGTGACAGTTTCTCAATGTTCCCTTATTTTTTGACCTTGACAATTTTGAAGAGTGAGGTATTTTGTAGAATGTTCCTCAATTTGGGCTTGTCTTGATATTTTTCTCATAGTTAAACTGGAATTAGTGATGTGGGGGCAGAATATCACAGAGGTGAAATGCCCTTTTCATCACAATATCAGGGTTATATGATATCAATATGACTGATCACTGGTGAAGTTGATTTTGATCACTTGGTTAAGATGATGTAGTCTTGGTTTCTCCACTTGTGAAGTTATATCTTTCTGTTTTGTACTCTATTCGTTAAAAGCAAGTTAGTAAATCTAGCCCACATTAAAGAGGGGAATTAAGTTCTACCTCCTGGAAGGAGGAATATCAAAGAATTTATGGATATGTGTTTGAAAACAACCATAGTAGTTAATAAATATTTGGGGTCAGATAATTTGAAGCTATGCAAATATTCTGTGGATTTTGCCTGCAATGATTATTACAGTGATGTTCTGATAGTAAATTTTTATATTACTCATTTCCTTCTACATTTAATACTTCCAAATTATTCTGTAAGGAAGATTTGTCCTCTCCTGTACCACTTATTTATTAATACAACTCTTTCTATCAGTATGACTCATGAATTCTTTTATTGAAAAAAAATTTTAAGGGGGAGTGACAGAAGGAGAGGAAGAGAGAGAATCTTAATCTACACTGAGCTTGGCCTCTGATATGGGACTCCACCTCATGACCCTGAGATCATGACCTGAGCCTGAATCAAGAGTCGGATGTTTAATCAACTGAGTCACCCAGGCACCCCTAATGAATTTTTAAGTCTTTGGGCTTATATGAACATTATTTGATATTTGATATTTGGTCCAAATTATTCCAGCCTTGGCCATTAGGGGCTCCTTCAGGTCGGCATACCTTCATCCTTTTTCTGCTTCCTTGCTTTCTGGTACTAAAAGATGTTCCAGGTTCATCTGGTATTGTGCTATTTTCAGCCCAATAATCAGCCATTTCTCCAAGCAGTTTTGGTTACTTTTATGGGATAATCATATATAGTAATTAAGACCTCAATGCAGGATCCCTGGGTAGCGTAGCGGTTTAGCGCCTGCCTTTGGCCCAGGGCGCGATCCTGGAGACCCAGGATCGAATCCCACGTCGGGCTCCTGGTGCATGGAGCCTGCTTTTCCCTCTGCCTGTGTCTCTGCCTCTCTCTCTCTCACTGTGTGCCTATCATAAGTAAATAAAAATTAAAAAAAAAAAGACCTCAATGCAAGATATTTTTGTTGCTACTGGAGTGTCCTTGATTTTAGGACTTCTCAGCTGACAGAGCAAGGAGATGTATGTATGCTAAACTGTATAAACACATACCTACAATATTTATTGTGTCTGTATCTCTCTCCTCTCTCTCTCTTTCCCTCTCCCCTCCCTCCCCACATAAGTTGATACTTATACATGTGACTCTAGTCCATTATGACAGGTATCTATTTAGCTTTCTCTCCATTTATTATTTTTTAAAAATTTTATTTATTTGACACAGAGAGAGAGAGAGAGAGTGCACAAGCAAGGGAAGGGGCAGAGGGAGAGGGAGAAGCAGACTACCTGGCTGAGCAAGGAGCCCGACAAGGGGCTTGATCCCAGGACCCTGAGATCATGACCTGAGGCAGAGGCAGGCACCCAACTGACTGAGCCACGCAGGGGTCCCCATTTATTACTTTTCAAATTCGAGTAATCTCTACTCCCAGTGGGGCTCAAACTCATGACCCTGAGATCATGACTTGAGCCAAAATCAAGAATTAGTTGCTTAACCAACTTGGCCACCCAGGTACCCTCCCCACCTTTTTTTAAAATTAAATTTTCTTTAAAAAGATTTCATTTATTTATTCATGAGAAACACACAGAGAGAGGCAGAGACAGAGACGAGGGAGAAGCAGGCTCCTCACATTCCCCGACCTGGGATCACGCCCTGAGTTGAAGGCAGATGCTCAACCACTGAGCCACCCAGGTGTCCCCTCTTCCCACTTGTTTTTATTTTTTTATTTTTTATTTTTTTTAAAGATTTTATTTATTTATTCATGATAGTCACAGAGAGAGAGAGAGAGAGGCAGAGACACAGGCAGAGGGAGAAACAGGCTCCATGCACCGGGAGCCCGACGTGGGATTCGATCCCGGGTCTCCAGGATCGCGCCCTGGGCCAAAGGCAGGCGCCAAACCGCTGCGCCACCCAGGGATCCCGATTCCCACTTGTTTTTAACTGACAGTGAGAAACCTGGTTCTTCTTCTATATAATTTATTTACTTATTTATTTAATCCTAGTATATAGTTAAAGTAATTTCAGAATTGTTATCATGTATCCCTGTAAGAAACAAATTTCCCAACCAGAGCACAGAAATTATGTACAGTTCTTTTTATCTTGAGCCTTATAATATGCAGCCAAAACACTGTTTTCTAAAGAAACTTGGTCAGTTGTTTCTTTCCCTACCCTTTCAGTGAGGTTAGGGCATGCATCATACAATGCCTCAGGTTTTCATGATATATATTTTTCCATCTTTATGCTTTCAATCCATTTGTGAATCTAAAGTGTATCTCCTGTAAACAGCATATAGTTGGATCTTTTTAAAATTCAGTATGGTGATCTCTGCCTTTCATTTGAGTTGTTTAATTTATTCACACTTAATGTTATTATTGATAGAATTGGAATTATTTCTGCCAACTCACTTTTTGTCTGTCATGTCTGATGTATTTTTTGTCTCTCTCTTCCTCCTTTTTCCTTCCATTAATTGACTATACATATTTTTTTAATTTTTATTTTTTAAAGGTTTTATTTATTTATTCGTGAGAGACACAGAGAGAGAGAGAGAGGCAGAGACACAGGCAGAGGGAGAAGCAGGCTCCATGCAAGGAGCCCGACGTGGGACTTGATCCAGCGTCTCCAGGATCACGCCCTGGACTGAAGGTGGCGCTAAACCGCTGAGCCACCCGGGCTGCCCAATTGACTATATTTTAATGAAGGATTTTAATTTCTTTAAATGACGATTTCATTATATAGCTTTAAGTTGTTTCTTTTGTGATAGTCCCAGGACTTGGCATATACATCTTAACTTACCAGGATATATTTCATATATATATATATATATTTTTTTTTTTTTTAAGATTTTATTCATTTATTCATTAGAGACATGGAGAGAGAAAGAGAGAGAGAGAGAGACAGAGACAGAGGGAGAAGCAGGCTCCATGCAGGGGGCCCGAAGTGGAACTCGATCCCGGGACTCCAGGATCACGCCCTGAGCCAAAGGCAGATACCCAACCACTGAGCCACCCAGGGGTCCCATATTTCATATATATATAAACTAAATTCCAGTAAGATATAGAAACATCATTCCCATACACTTCTATTCCCACTTATTGCAGTAATATTGTTATACATATTATATCAAAAAATGTTATAAGCCTATCCATTGTTGTCATTATTACTTTACATAACTTTCTGTCTTTTATGGAAGATGCAAAACAAATGGTAGCAAGTATATATTCATAGTATTATGTTAGTCTTCTTATTTATCACTTCTGGTTCTCTTCATTCTTCAGGGGTATTTTAGTTACCTTAGGGATTCATATCCTTAGCCCAATACAGCTTTGCCTCCATCTATGTCCTTTGTGCTTTTATTGGCAGATACATTTCTGTTCTATATGTTATAGACTCAAACAACATGTTATAAATGTATTGTTTTTAAACAGTTGCTTTTCAAAATCAGTTAAGGGAAGGAAAGGTAAAATATGCATTTGTACTGTGTTTTATAATTACATACTTACCTGTATGTGTGTTTTTATTTTTCATGGATTCAAGTTACTGTCTGGGTTGGGACACCTGGGTAGCTCAGTGGTTGAGCATCTGCCTTCAGCTCAGGGCGTGATCCCGGAGTCCTGGGATTGAGTCCTGCATGGAGCCTGCTTCTCCCTCTGCCTCTCTCTCTCTCTTTCTCTCATGAATAAATGAATAAAATCTTAAAAAAAAAAACAAGCAAATTACTGTCTGGGTTATTTACTTTCAGAAATAGAGAACTTTCTTTTGATTTTTTTATAAGGTGAGTACTAGCAACATATTCTTTCATTTTTTTATCTGAATATGTCTTTGTTTTGCCTTCATTTTTGAAAGGTATATTTGATGGATACAGAATTGCTAGTTAACAGTTAATATCCTTGAGCAGTTGGAATATGCTGTCCTCCTTCCTTCTGGCATCCATTGTTTTATAGACAAATTATTGAGACTCTCTTATAAGTTAGGGGTCATTTTTCTCTTGCTGTTTTCAACATTTTCCCCTCGTCTTTGACTTTCAGCCGTTTTTACTATGTTGTGTCTGCCCGTCTCTTGCTTGTATCCTACTTGAAATCCACTGAGCTTCCTGGATATGTAGATGAATATTTTTCATTAAATTTGGGAAGTTTTCAAACATTATTTCTTTGAAATATTTTCTGTTCCTTTTCCCTCTCCATTTGCTATTCCCATTATGTGTATGGTCAGTGTGATAAATGGTGTTCCATGTTTCTCTGAGATCTGTTCATTTTTCTTTTTTCTCTCTCTTATTTAGATTACATAAAATCTATGAATCTTAGAGTTTACAAATTCATTCTCCTGCTAGCTCAAATCTACTGTTGAGCTCCTGTCATGACTTTTTTATTTCAATCTGTACTTGTCAGAATTTCCACTTGTTTCTTTTTAAAATTCTCTCTTTTTTTTTAAGAAATTTTTTTAAAGATTTATTTATTTATTTATGATAGACACAGAGAGAGAGAGAGAGAGGCAGAGACACAGGCAGAGGGAGGAGCAGGCTCCATGCTGGGAGCCTGATGCGGGACTCGATCCCGGGACTCTAGGATGCCACCCTGGGCCAAAGGCAGGGGCCAAACTGCTGAGCCACCCAGGGATCCCCTAATTCTATCTCTTTATTGATTTTTTCAACTTGATATAACATTGTCAACATACCTGCCTTTAATTCTTTAATTACAGTTCTTTTTCATTCTTTGGGTATATTTATATTGGCTACTTTGAAGTTTTTGTTAGATTTAACATCTGGTCACTCTCACAGACCTGCTTTGTTGCCTGCTTTGTTCCCCATATATAGGCATACTTTCCTGGTTCTCTTCATGTCTTGAAATTTTTTCAGATAATACATTTTAGCAACTCAGTACTGGTTTTCTTACTCTGGGGTTGTTTGCTTGGTTGTTTAGTGACTGGCTATTTTAGACACATCCATTTCTTCCCTACTATGTGAAACCTCTTGTGTTGCTCCTGTGGGGGCACAGCACTGGGTATGCCCATAGTCACTGTGGGATGAAATTGGTTTTGTCAGTCCTCTTTCCCTTAACACACTAACTATTAAAGCTCCACTAATACCTGTTGTTTGCTCTGTTGTTTTTGAAAATGTGCTGGGTCATAAATTCACCAATTCATGGTATGAAATTTGGGCTTCTTATGAGAGATAATTTTTGGTCATTGTTTGATGTTTTTTTTAACCCCAATAAGACTCTACTTAGCTGTCTCTTTCCCTAAGTCTCTGGTAAACTATCTGCCCTGACATTAAGTTATATCTCTAATCAACTGACCTCCTCTTAATTTCATTTCACCACAATCTTCATTTTTTTTATTGCTTTAAGCCTTCAACTTCTCTACACTGTGTGACAGTTCCTTTGGAAAGGGACTGGGTTCTCTGTTTCAAAGCCTGACTCTCCCACTGAGGAAAGTCTCTGCTACAAGGCTCTGGAGCTAGGGATGGGCAGAATGGAGCCCCCACCTTTCACCTACACTCACTCAGAACTTGGCCTGAGCAACAGATAATTCAAGGCAAGATGAGAAGTTCTCTCCTGTCTATCCTGGAAAGGTAATGTGACCCTTCAGATGTGAGCTGAGGTGAAGAGACCTGTGCTCTTGGTTGTACCCTTTAGGCATGTAATTTCCATCATGCTGATCTGGGAGCCAGATAGGAAGGAGCAAAGCTTGGTTCAGATATCACAGGTTCTCAGCGTTTTACTGTTTTAGTAGATTTTCTTAAAGAAATATGTTTTTTTTTTTTCATTTGCTGTATGCCCTTATGGCCATTTCCCAAAGAATTTAAATGGTTACTTTTATTTTTTTATTTTTTTATTTTTTAATTTATTTTTTTATTGGTGTTCAATTTACTAACATACAGAATAACACCCAGTGCCCGTCACCCATTCACTCCCACCCCCCGCCCTCCTCCCCTTCCACCACCCCTAGTTCGTTTCCCAGAGTTAGCAGTCTTTATGTTCTGTCTCCCTTTCTGATATTTCCCACACATTTCTTCTCCCTTCCCTTATTTTCCCTTTCACTATTATTTATATTCCCCAAATGAATGAGAACATATAATGTTTGTCCTTCTCTGACTGACTTACTTCACTCAGCATAATACCCTCCAGTTCCATCCACGTTGAAGCAAATGGTGGGTATTTGTCATTTCTAATAGCTGAGTAATATTCCATTGTATACATAAACCACATCTTCTTTATCCATTCATCTTTCGTTGGACACCGAGGCTCCTTCCACAGTTTGGCTATCGTGGCCATTGCTGCTAGAAACATCGGGGTGCATGTGTCCCGGCGTTTCATTGCATTTGTATCTTTGGGGTAAATCCCCAACAGTGCAATTGCTGGGTCGTAGGGCAGGTATATTTTTAACTCTTTGAGGAACCTCCACACAGTTTTCCAGAGTGGCTGCACCAGTTCACATTCCCACCAACAGTGTAAGAGGGTTCCCTTTTCTCCGCATCCTCTCCAACATTTGTTGTTTCCTGCCTTGTTAATTTTCCCCATTCTCACTGGTGTGAGGTGGTATCTCATTGTAGTTTTCATTTGTATTTCCCTGATGGCAAGTGATGCAGAGCATTTTCTCATATGCATGTTGGCCATGTCTATGTCTTCCTCTGTGAGATTTCTGTTCATGTCTTTTGCCCATTTCATGATTGGATTGTTTGTTTCTTTGGTGTTGAGTTTAATAAGTTCTTTATAGATCTTGGAAACTAGCCCTTTATCTGATATGTCATTTGCAAATATCTTCTCCCATTCTGTAGGTTGTCTTTGAGTTTTGTTGACTGTATCCTTTGCTGTGCAAAAGCTTCTTATCTTGATGAAGTCCCAATAGTTCATTTTTGCTTTTGTTTCTTTTGCCTTCGTGGATGTATCTTGCAAGAAGTTACTATGGCCGAGTTCAAAAAGGGTGTTGCCTGTGTTCTTCTCTAGGATTTTGATGGAATCTTGTCTCACATTTAGATCTTTCATCCATTTTGAGTTTATCTTTGTGTATGGTGAAAGAGAGTGGTCTAGTTTCATTCTTCTGCATGTGGATGTCCAATTTTCCCAGCACCATTTATTGAAGAGACTGTCTTTCTTCCAATGGATAGTCTTTCCTCCTTTATCGAATATTAGTTGCAAATGGTTACTTTTAAAAAATAACTTTCAGGGACACCTGGGTGGCTCAGTGGTTGAGCATCTGCCTTTGGCTCACGTTGTGATCCTGGGGTCCTGGGATTGAGTCCCACATTGGGCTCCTTGCAGGGAACCTGCTTCTCACCCTGCCTCTGTCTCTGCCTCTCTCTGTGTCTCTCATGAATAAATAAAAACTTACCAAAAATAATAACTTCCAGCAATTTCACTGGGGAGTGGATTCTCAGAGTTCCTCACATTACCATGCCAGAAGTAGAACACCAACCAGTTATTTTAAATGCCCTGTTCAATTGTTTTAAGACCTGTAACATATCTGATTCTGGTTCTGATTATTATTTTTTTTTCTTCAGAATGCGTAATTTTTGTCTTTCTCATAATTTTTACCTCAGGGACCTTACACATTCATGCTCTCACTCAGTCTTTAGAAATTCATTAGCAATTTCTTCCTAAATTTTCCTACTGGTCTATATGTTGTTTGGGGGTATCTACCCCAGATAAGCAGACGCTTACTTCCCATTTCTCCCTCCATGAATTTTTCTCTCGATATTAGGATAATTCTATGCCCATGAAATCAGTTCTCTGATAGTTTTAAGAAAAAATGCTGTTTTGCAGTTTATCCAACTTTCTTTTCTGTTGTAGTGTGAATGCCATTATTTTCAGCTCTCCATTTGGAGCTGAAATAAAAAATTGTTTTGTTCATTTTACAAATTAAAGAACATTAGATCTAAAGTTCCTTTTGGTTCCCATAAGCAGTACAAACTCATTTGCTCTAGTGACTTGCAGTGGATAAGGAGTTCGGGCCTATTTTCAGGAACACTTATTTCCTTATTTCAAAAGTTTTTATTTGGTTTGGGAAGATAGTGAGGAAGAAGCAAAGTAGCGATCTCTTCTATTTTTTGTTTCTGAAGATTTTATTTAATTATTTGAGAGAAAGTGACAGAGATAGCAAGATAGGGAGAGAACATGAGGAAACAGGGAGGAGCACAAAGAGGGGAGGAGAGGGAGAAACAGACTCCCCACTGAGCACGGAACCCAAGAAACAGATCTATCCTAGGACCCTGAGATCAGACCTGAGCTGGAGGCAGACCAACTGAGCCACCCAGGTGCCCCAACTATCTCTTATTATATGACTGTCCTTAGCAACATATGTCATTGTCTTTTGACTCAGAGTGACCAGGTGATAGGCTCAATAGTCTCCAGTGAGAAAACTCTTTGTTTTCAGTCACAAAGCTTTGTTTCTTTCTCCCTGTTCTCTTTTCCTTTGGAGTATGAAGAAGAATTTTGTAGGGATGGAAATTAAGCTCCATACCATAGAACTTTAAAGCATTGCTCCCTTTCAGGGCCAGCTACAGTCTGGATTTGACCAGATAATTTGAGTTTGAAGTAGGAAGGTTGAACTCTTCTCTCAGAGTCCAATGGAATAGCCTTCAAAACAATAGGGGTGGGGATTCAATTAGGACAATCACCCAACCAACCAACCTTACTCAGACTCCCAGAAGGACCTTGATTGTGCCTGGGCCTGTTTTGGTGACACTGGTGCAGTACTTCTGATGTTTGAGTCATCCAAGGCCCAAAGTATAGGATACCCCAGGCAAAAGGGACTTAAAAAGACCTGTCATCCTCCAAGTCCAGGAGAAAACAGGTGTTACCACCTGTCTGAATACCTACATCCACTATAGGCATAACCCATGACTTGGTGGCCAAGGCAGTCAGGCTGTGAATTGGCATCAAATGCCTTTTAAAGACATTAATACTGGAAGAAGTGGTGCCATTATGAGCGTTGCTCATACGTCTGTCATCTGAAGAAGCATTACCGTTATTCTGACTTCTTAAAGGATTAGTTGGTTAATAGAGTGAAGATAAAATTCAAATAATTCTGTTTAGGAAAGCAAACTAGTTAAGGATTATTGCCTTAAAGCCAGATGAACCTAAGTTCCAGTAGAGGCCCTTCCCCTTACCAGTATGTGACCTTGCATAAATCACTTATTCTCATTGAGCCTCAGTTCAGTCACCTATATAGAATGTATAATAACATCTCTCTCAGAATTGCTTGTCAGAATCAAAGAGCTAGAAATATGAGAAAAGTGGGCTGTGAACAGCAGTGATTTATATTACTTCTAGACCACAGTGTGGAAAAATGGGTGTGAGATCTCCATGTACTCTTTTCCTCTGTTGCAGTGGTATCATGGTTAGTCTGCATCTATGGGAAACTAGGGAAAGCAGAACCTCACTATCCCCAACTCTCACCAAGTTTGAGAAATTAACCTTTGTTGTGTTAAGCCACTGATCTTTTGGGGTTGGTAGCTAGCCTAGCATAAGCTTAGCCTAAGCTTAGCCTAACCTGACAAATCCACAAATGATTCTCAGAATTAAGCAACAGAATCACTGGAATGCCTGTTAAAATACATATTGGATATGATAAAGCTATACTGGGAGGCAGGCGATAGATATGGGGATTGTGATGGTAAGATAGAACTACTCTGTTGTCACATCAGAATGCCATGGATAATGACTAAAGTTAACAAGTCAGGAAATAGCAATTACAAGTCATACATCTGATAAGAGACTTGTGTCACAATAAACAAAGAACTCTTACAACTTGACAATAAAAAGACAATCAACCCATTTTAAAATGGGTAAAGGATTTAAATAGACATTTTGCCAAAGACGATATACAAATGATCAATAAACACATGAAAAGATGCTCAACGTCATTAGCCATTAGCAAATCAAAACCACAATGGGATTCTACTTTATACGGAGTAAGATGGCTAAAATAAAAAATACAGGCAATGACAAGTGTTAGCAAGGATGTGGAGAAATTGGAATGCTTGTACACTGTGGATGGGACTGTCAAATGCCATAGTTGTTTTGGAAAGTGGTTTGGCAGTTCCTCAAAAAGTTAAGAATAGTGCTACCACATGATAGCAATTCCACCCCTAGGTATAGTCCCAAAGAAATAAAACACATATTTAAATGCAAAAAGTTAACTCTGATGTACATTATATATGAAAGTTGTTAAGAGTAAATCCTAATAGTTCTCCTCACAAAGAGAATTTTTTTTTTTTTTGCTTTTTCTTTTTATCGTATCTATATGAGATGGTGGGCATTAACTACATTTATTGTGGTAATTATTTTACAACATATGTGCAATATATATGATATGTATATAAATCCATATACTATACCCCTTAAACTTACATAGTAATATATGTAAATTATATTTCAATAAAACTGGAAAAATATTTTAACTTTAAAAAACAAAAAAGTGAAAAAAAGTATTTTTGCTTTTTCCAGCAGACATGAATAACTGTATCAAATACTATACACCTGTGCTTACCTTAAAACAGAAAAAACTCAAGTACATATAAATTTAGAGTACCTGTTCATAAAAGGGATCAAAGCATACAAATAAAGTTAAAGCGACTTTGGATATTATCATTAACATGCACTAAAGTTATCTACATAAAAAGCTAAGGCAGAACCATCATTTCTGTATGTATAAGTATTATATTTTGTCTTTTCAATAAAGTTTATTTTATTTTTAAAAGATATTTATTTATTAGAAACACAGAGAGAGAGAGGCAGAGAAATAGGCAGAGGGAGAAGCAGGCTCCATGCAGGGAGCCTGATGTGGGACTCGATCCCAGGACTCCAGGATCACGCCCTGGGTGAAGGCAGGCACCAAACTGCTGAGCCACCCAGAGATCCTCTCAATAAAGTTTATTTTAAAAGGCAAAAAAAAAAAATCCATGTACACAAAGTTTTAGTACTGATACACACTACAATGTGGATGAACCTTGAAAACCTTATGCTACATGAAAGGTTGTATATTGTATGATTCCATATATATATGAAATGTTTAGAATATACAAATCTATAGAGACAAAGTAGATCAGCATTTGCCAGGTGCTAGGGGTAGAGAATGGGAACCCTATTATATGCTAATGGGTATGAGATTTCTTTTTGGGGTGACAGAAATATCCTGGAACTAGATAATGATGAGAGATTCAGAACTCTGTTAATATACCAAAAACTACTAAATTGTACACTTTAAAAGGGTGAGTTTTGTGATATGTAAATTACATCTTAATGAAGCTGTTTAAAAAAAGAAATCACAGCATAAGCATATTTCAGCAATATGGAGGTAAATACTAGAAGAAACCAAAAATGTTTATGGTACTTGTCTCTGGAGGATGAAAATATGGAAAGGCAAGGCAGATTGAAGTTTTTAATAATAAATTATTTTGCACTATTGGATTTTAAAATTTGGTATCCATTTGATAAAAATAAAAATGAACTAAAACCAAGGACACACACACACACACACACACACACACACACACACACATTGTGAAGACCAGTCAAAAGAGATTCTGATATATTGGATCTGAAATGGGAACCAGGATTCTGAATTTTTGACAAAGTAGCTACGTGATTTTTAATGCAGATGGTCTGTTGGCAGCTAGCAAACTTTAAGAAAAACTACTGTATCCAATGTTAAAATCATTAGCAATGAATTGTGATATAATCTCTCTCCTAGTCTGTTTCTTTTGGAGTGGCAAGCTTCAGTTGCTAAATAGTGAAATTATGTGCTCAGGGCTACATATTCAATCAGGGACAGAACTGGACCAAGAATTGAAGTCTTCTGACTTGATAATTAATATATATATTTTAAAACCTCTATTATATGTTTTGAGTACCAAAATCAATAAGATAAATTGTTTGCTTTGAAAACGGCAAGTCTAATGGGGTAATTATGTCTGAAAAATATATTACTTAAAATTTTACAAAGCATTTTTCCACATTTCATGTCAAGGTTAATAAAACTACAGTATGAGAGGAGGGATCTTCTCCAGTTCAGCAGGGAACATAGAGGGGATTCAACTCAGCAGAGACTCTAGGGAAATCAATAGGGTTTTGTTACCTTAAGGATTCCAGCCCACTAGCAGCAGTGGGGCCCTTAGGGGGGTGCAGGACCCATGAGAAGACGCACAGTGCACATCAGACACAGTATTACTCCAAGTAAAGTGGCACCCACCTCTTAGCTTCCAGGACTTATTCCTGGACACAAGTGAGACTTCCTTCAGCCCTCCCCCAAACATCTGACAGAATTCTGGTTCTGCTAGTGCAGGTCAGAGGGTAGAAGTCAGCCCAATGCAGTTTATATACTCAGAACCTCATCTGATCTTCTCCATAGCCCTGGAAGAGAAGTTTTATCCCCATTTCACAGGTGATAAGATTGTTGGTTACAGTAATGCATCTGTAATAACTGCCAGGTTGATTCCTCCAGCTCCGAGTCCCAGAGGTAATATGAGTTTTACACATCATTCCACATTCTGACAAAAGGAATTTTGAGTGTCTCCACTGCCTTAATAAACTTACTGAACTGTTATTTTGATTGCGTGTTATGTATCTTCCCACATTTACAATCTTTTGTTATTTACTTTTTTGACAAAAGTAATGTTTTTTAAGGAAAAAAGCAGAAGATAGAAGATAATCTCTTCCACTGCCACTACACAGAGAAAACCACTATTTCTCTTTTGACCTACTCAGTTTCATAGTTTTCTCTACTTGTGGATGTATCATGTAACTATATATTTTTCAAAAATGGGCTGATGCTGTAGATGCAGTTCAAAAAACTGTTTTTTTATTAATATTTTTACAATGTACCATGAACATTTCTTCCATGCACATGGGTGAAAGTTCCCTACTGAAAGACAGAGTGTCAAAGTTGGGTCAAAAGGCTGCTGGTAACTGAGAGTGACACCTAAAGCAATGTATCAGCATAAGGTTAAAGCACATAGCCTGGCAAATGCCTGCCAGGGAAAGCGAGTTGGCAATATTCCCATCAGAGAAATCAGAATTAAAGGCCAAAGGCATTAAACATATGGAACATCTTCTAAGTCCTTCTGGCCCCTCCCTCCGCCCCTCACCCCCCTGACACCTCGTTGTCCCCTTGGGGCAAACGGATCCTGTACATCTCTTGGCATCCAATGAAAACCACCCATTTTCTGTTTTTTCCTTAACTCTTCCTGAGCCCTTGAAATATCTCCACATTCTCTCATCATCTCCTCACTGCCCAAGTGCCTTTCCTGTAAGTCCTCCTGATAGTCCTTGGGGGAATCATCCGTCCCCCTGTCTGTTTTTCTTTTTGCTTTCCTGGGAACGTAATCTTCAGCTGGGCGCTTTTCAGCAGCCCGTGGCTCACCCTCAGGCTTTGCCTGGGATTCTGGCTTGCCCTCATCTTGTGGTTTTCCCTCATCATTGGACTTGCCCTGCTTTTCTTGTTTTCCATCATCTTCTGGTTGTCCCTCATCATCTGGCTGTCCCTTATTCTGGAGCTTTCCCTCATGCCCTGGCTTCTCCTCTACTTCCAGCTTTTCTTCCTCATCTAATTTTCCTTCATCTTCTGTATCTACTTCATCTTCTGGCTGTCCCTCGATTTCCAGCTTTCCTTCGTTTTCTGGCTTCCGTTCATTTTCTTTGTAGACCTTTTCCATGTTGAGATTCTCCCTCCTTTGCCTGTCCTAGGACACAAAAAAGGAGGACTTAGATTGGGGAAAACAGCTTCTGAAAATAATTGCGTTTATGATTTAGGGTTTTCCTCACCTTATCTCAAATTACAAGTACATTCCTACCCATACATTTTTTTTTTTCCTTTCCTTCTCGCTTCACACGTATTTACATGATGCAACTTTACAGAAACATCCACATGTGCTTCTTTCTTACACTTAAAACTTAGTCTCAACTTACACTGACCTTCAGTAATCCTGGGCCAGTTTCTTTTTTCCCTTGCCTGCAGTTGTGAGACTTCTAAAACTGCAGACAAAACAGAATAATGGCCACTTCTCAGATTTCAGGGCTACTCTATTATCTTCAAGAGGTTTCACAGATGCCACACCTCCTGTCTCTTACTCCCTTGTTCTCCCCTCTGTCATCTCCAGCCATAAAATACCATGTTTCTTCCCTTAGAATCCTGACAGAGGCCATGTATTCTGAGACTGCAGTAGGGTGGCCGGGAGGAGAGTTGGCAGGTAGTAGCGTCTTCAACTTCTTTTTTTTTTTAATGTTTTATTTATTTATTTATTTAGTTATGAGAGACATAGAGAGAAAGAGAGAGAGGCAGAGACACAAGCAGAGGGAGAAGCAGGCTCCATGCAGGGAACCCGATGTGGGACTCGATCCTGGGTCTCCAGGATCAGGCCCTGGGCTGAAGGCAGTGCTAAACCGCTGAGACACCTGGGCTGCCCCTCAACTTCTGCCCAAGCTTAAGTCACTCCTATTCTCAGAGGTCCTGGGACAGTTACGCTCTCCCACTGACCTGTACTGATCCTGCAGGTCTTTCCTCTTCTTGTCTGGGTTGGTGCCCACAACCACAGACCAGAAGACCTGTAGAGAGATGGGAGACAGTGGGTGAATAGAGGGTTGAGAAGTGAATGACTGGCAACTGGGACACTGATTCTTTCACACTATAGTTGTCAAAACTTTCCCAAATCCTGCCACTCTCTTGCCCTTTCCCTAGCTTCTCTGATCCTCCTCTACAGCTCCTCCCTAACAGTCTCCATTCTACTACTGGGCAATGGCAGAGAAAGTTTATTTCCAAAGGGTTTCTTTGTTTCTGAATCCTCTCTCAAATTTCTATCTCACTTGTTCTTGCACTAAAATGAGTGAAGTTTTGAAGTTCATTCAGCATAATGATGTTCAGAAGGCAGATCCTGCTGTACTCCCTTATCTGCCGTCCAAACCTCCCACTCTAGGGTGCCCAGATAACACAAACCACATCACTTCTCTGAAAATGGTGACCGCAGAGTCAGGGGGCAGAGCAAAAATGTCCAGAGCATTCGTGACACCCCTTGCCTCTTTACATACACAGATATACCACGTTTTTCTACAATGCAAGAGATAAATTATTTCCAAATTCAGTAAAAATTTGGGCTCATGCTATCTCCTCTCAGCCCTCCCTAGTTTAGAAGCCGCTCCTCCGCAAAAGGGAGCTGGTCTCCAGACCGAACCTCTGTCCCCCTCCTTTACAGCACCTCCTCCCCTTCTCCCCACCGACATGCAGCCCACCATTTCCGGCTCCAAAATGGACGGAAGGTGAAGAAGAGATGCAGGGAACGAAGGCCCTTCCCACCTCGGGCTCACAGGCTATGCCCTCTCCCGCTGCCCTGCAGAGATCAGGCCATTTCTTCGCTATCGCCATCCCCCTCTCCCGGCCCTCTCCGTCAGACGAAACTCCATAGCCTCCCTCCTAGGAAATCCCAACGGGTACCCATTCTCAACCCCTGGTCCCTCTCCATCTCCTCCCGCCAAGCTCTCCGTTTCTTGCACCAAACCTATGGCCATTGGGGAAGAACGGGGTAGTAAGAATCCAGTCCTGTACCCACTCTGGTCTTTGCCCTCTGCTACTATCCCCACCCTTCACCCCAAGGGTCCGCAGGTGCCTGTGGACTTGTAGCCATTCCAGAGAGATTCCTCCTTCTCCTCGGATTTCTTTCTGCCGTAAACCCACACTGATCCACGGAAATGAGAGACGGTACCCAGACCTCTCCCCAACACTCATACAATTTCCTGCGCCAAAATGAATGGAGGTGGGAGGGGGTGGCATCTGGAAAGCAGCCTCTACCAGTTACCACTCTTGTCCCAGCACCCACCCCGCTTCTCCTCCATCTCCTACTGACCTGCAGGGCTATCCACCAGCTGCCCCTTCGGCTCTTAGTCCGAAATCTTTCTCTACGGAAACAGGGAGCTGGTACCTGGAGGAGAGGGACTTCTGCACACGTCGGCTTCTGATCACGTGAAGGAAACGTCACCAGTGGGCTCGGGTCCTTAGTTCCCCTCCCACCAGCAGAATGTGCGTCAGGAGCCAGCCCACTTTTTCCCTTCCCTAGCCCCTTTCCACCGCCTCGCCGCGCTGTAGTCCCCTCCTCTCACCGCTGGACCCCCTGTCACTCAATTTGGTCTTTACTAATCCCAAAGGTCAAACGTGGCCCCTTCTTCCTGTGATATGTGTTTGTTCTCTCTTATCTGGGAAGGGCTACATCTCCCAAGGCAACCGGCCATTGGTACGTCGCCAAGGAATTTTTTTCTTTCTCTCCTTTGATTTCAAAGCATCTACCCCTCATTCCACTTCTCCGCTCAGCCACTGATGTTCATTTCTCTTCTTCTCCAGACCTTCATAAAATAGGTACGTGGAGGATTGCCAGGCAGGGAAGTATATAGTTGAATGAGGATTTTATTTTCTTCTAAGTAGTTTTTTCCAGTTTTATTTAACTGACTCCTATCAGGTTGGGTTATTCTTATAAGCAAAAAATTAAATACAGCTATTTTCATTTGGGGCAAAGAATGTGTTTAAGATAGAAAAAAAAAATAAAAAAATAAAAAATAAAAAAAGAAAAAAAATCAAACAAGATTACAAAATTAAGTTCATTGCATTAATTATTACTACATGGAAAATGGATTCAATTAGCTACACACAAAATATTTTTCTTAATTTTCATAAATAGGTAGTTCTGTCATGTTCTACTAAAAATGCATGTAATTATTGTGCCCAAACAATCACTGAGTATTAAGTAGACTTTCTGGAATCTCCAGAAAGACACAATATCAGTCTTGAAAATATGGCCTATGGCTATTTTTTTCCCCTATGGCTATTTTCATTCAGAGATTTAGCTGTTGTGCAAAGGCAGCTGAGGATTTGAGGGATGCAGACATGGTCTGATTTTTCCTGTCTTTTCAAGAGGGGAGGAATATGCAATTTTCAGACTCCTCAACCTTCCAGAGCCTCTCACCCTTTACATTCAGGCACCTGACTGTTGCTCACTCCAAAACATTCATGGAGAGATGACCAAGGTGGTGACCTGAGTAAAATGTCTTTGGCTCCTTCCCTCCCTTCCCCAAATTCCCACAGAGGTAAGTCAACCCCAGCAGAGATGGAATGCTGTCTTGACAACTGGAAATCAGAACAAATCCCTTCCAGATCCCTGTAGTAGAGGGTTTCCATGAAGCCTAGAAAAGTGATTGCTGAGAAGAGAGCCTCCGTGCTTCGCTGCTCTCTGCCTCAATTCACAGTGTTCAGGGAAGCTTCTTTGACCCTGTGTGCTACCTACCACTTGACTTAGGAGGTGCACCCTGATGGGTTTCTCAACTTCAGTATTTTCACCTCCAGGGCACCTAAGGAGGAGCTTAGCCATCCTGCAGGGCTGCTGCCTTCCAGTCCATGCCCACCCTTGTCCTCTCTGAGTCAGATTTGTTTCAATGTCTAAGGAAGTCTGATATGCTGACTGTACAGATTGACCTAGACCAGGTGTTCTCAATTGAGGAAGTCTGTGGACCACCTGAAATGATATGCAAGGCTGCATATGTTTAGAAGATAGTAGAGTATGTACACTTATGAAAAGAACTGTACCCTAGGAACCTGAGAAACTATGATACATGAGCAGATTGACATCATGAAGAAGCAGAAGCTATAGGTAAAAACAGAGGAGATGGAGAAGAAGCTACATGGTAGTGAGACAGAAAAAGGAAGAAACAAATAGCAGGTGAGCTATGTTAAAGGGAGAGCACTTACTCCTTGCATTCCAGCATTCTTAACTAGAGAAACCTCTGAATCCCTTGGAATTATATTCAAAATTATGTGCATGTGTGTGTGACTGGGCGAGAGATGTATATTTTTGCTGGGTGTGTGCATTTGCTTAGGATAGGATCCATCAGTATCACTGGATGCTGAGAGGGATATGCAATATAAAAAATGTGAAGGCCAATTGGCCTAAAGAATATACTTATATATATCTTTTTACAAATGAGACTATATTTTTAGGAAAAATTAACAGAACATAAAATTAGCCATTTTATTTTTTATTTTTTTTTTTAATTTTTATTTATTTATGATAGTCACAGAGAGAGAGAGAGAGAGGCAGAGACATAGGCAGAGGGAGAAGCAGGCTCCATGCACCAGGAGCCAGACGTGGGATTCGATCCCGGGTCTCCAGGATCGCGCCCTGGGCCAAAGGCAGGCGCCAAACCACTGCGCCACCCAGGGATCCCGAAATTAGCCATTTTAAAGTACACATGCAGTGACGTATAGTACATTCACAATGTTGTGAAACCATTTCCTCTATATAGTTCCAAAATACTTTCATTAACTCTGAAGGAGACCCCCATACCCATTAAGCAGTCACTCCCAATTTTTCCCCTCCTCCCCTCCCCTAGCAATGACTAATTTGCTGTCTCCATGGAATTACGCATTTTGGATATTTCATATAAATGGAATCATGCAGTATGTGACCTTTTATGTCTGGCTTCTTTGCATAATGTTTTCAAGGTTCATTTATATTATAGCATGTACAGTATTTCATTCCTTTTTATGGCTGAATAGTATTTCATTATATTCCCATATTGTATTTTATTTATCCATTCAAACATTGGTGGATATTTGAGTTGTTTCTACATTTCAACCGTTGTAAATGCTGCCTTAAGCACTTCTGTATAAGTTTTTGCATGGATGTATGTTTTTATTTCTCTTGGGCATATATCTAAGAATGGAATTGCTAGGTCATATGGTAATTCTATGTATAACTTTTTGAGGAAATACCACACTATTCCACTGCAACATTTTGCACTCCTACTAGCAATGCATGAAGATTCCAATTGCTCCACATTCTCAAAAACAATTATTAATTGTTAATTTTTAAAATTTTTGCATTTTCCTAATGACTAATGATATTGAGCATCGTTTCATATATTTATTGGATATTTATATATCTTCTTTGGAAAAATATCTATTCAAGACCTTTGCCCATTTGGGATCCCTGGGTGGCGCAGCGGTTTGGCGCCTGCCTTTGGCCCAGGGCACGATCCTGGAGACCCAGGATCGAGTCCCACGTCGGGCTCCTGGTGCACGGAGCCTGCTTCTCCCTCTGCCTATGTCTCTGCCTCTCTCTCTCTCTCTGTGACTATCATAAATAAATAAAAATAAAAAAAAAGACCTTTGCCCATTTTTAATACTGAGTTGTTTGTCATTTTCCTGTTGAATTGTAAGAGTTCTTCATATATTCTGGATACAAACCTATTCCAGATATATAATTTGCAAATATTTTCTTCCATTTTGTTTCTTCCTTTGCCTTTTTCTTTTTTTTAAATTTTATTTATTTATTCATAAGAGACACACACAGAGAGAGAGAGGCAGAGATGGAGGCAGAGGGATAAGCAGGCTTCATGCAGGGAGCCCAATGTGGGACTCGATCCTGGAACCGCGGGATCTCAACCAGAGCTGAAGGCAGATGCTCAACCACTAAGCCACTCAGGCATCCTGCCTTTTTACTTTCTTGGTAGTGTATTTTTATTCACAGAAGTTTTTAATTTTTATGAAGTCCTATGTGTATATTTTTCTTTTTGTTGTCCTTGCTTTTGGTGTCATATCTGTAAGTCCATTACCAAATCCAAGGACATGAAGATTTACCCCTTTGTTTTCCTTTAAGAGTTTTAAAGTTTTGACTCAAATATGTAGGTATTTGATAATTTTGAGTTAATTTTTATATATGGTATGACTTAATCTTTGTAAATGGCTTTGTAAGATTTAAAGGTTCTTTTGATGGCAGAACACAACACACTGTCACAAAGATAGAAGGCAGAACTCTTTGTTACTTATAGCTACAAAGGAGTGAAGGTTGCCAGGAAGAGTCACATAGGGTTAAGCCTGGATAACAGGAACATACACCACTGTATAAGTTTAAGATATATAGCATGATGGTTTGATATACATATATTGTGAAATGATTACTACAGTAAGTTTAGTTAAGATTCATCATCTCATATAGACACAATAAAAGGAAAAGAAAGTCATTTCACCTTGTGATGAGAACTCTTAGGACCTACTCTCTTAACAAATTTCCTATAAATCATACAGAAGTGTTAACTATGGCCATTATGTGTTACATTACATCCCCATGACTTATTTATTTTATAACTGGAATTTGTGCCTTTTGGCCACTTTTCTCCCATACCTCCACCCCCCACCTCTGGTAACCACAAATCTGATCTCTTTTTCTGAGTTTGGTGGATTTAATGTATGTCCTCAGTGTTTTATAGTTTTCAGTGTGCAGGTCTTGATTATCTTTTGTCAGATTTATCCCTAAGTATTTCATATTTCTGATGCTATTGTAAATGATGTTGTTTTAAATTTTAACCTGCAGTTCATTGCTTGTAGAGGACTGAAAAATTTCCCCCAATATTCATGTCCACCCAGCACTTCAAAATGTGACCTTATTTGTAAATAGGGTCTTTGCAGATATAATTAAGAACTGAGATATAGGATGATACCTGGCTGGCTTAGTTGGTAGAGCATGCAACTCTTGATTTCAGGGTTGTGAGTTTGAGTCTCATGTTGGGTGTGCAGATTACTTAAAAATAAAATATTTTTAAAGAAGGAGAATTGAAAGAGATCATATTGGCTTAGGTAGGCCCTAAATCCAATGGATGTATCCTTAGAAAAGACAAAGAACATATAGACACACAGAAGAGAAGCAGAAATTGGAGTTATGCTATCAAAAGCTAAAGAATGCCTTGGGCCACTAGAAGCTGGAAGAAGTAAGGAAGTACACTTATGTACTAACATTAGTACACTTGTGTACTAAACATTTTACCAAATGTTTATTCATTAGCCACTGAATTGATAATATGTTTTTTCTCTTTTTGTTAATGTGGTGAATTACAATGATTTTCAAATGTTAACACTCTTTGAATTCTTGGGATAAACCTTACCTGGTCATTGTATATTTTATCTTGTATATATAATCGGATTCTATTTTTACTAAAGTTTTATTAAGAATTTTTGCACATATGTTCATAAAGGAGATTAGTTTGTTGTTATATTTCCTTGTAATATAATTGTCTCGTTAGTTATCTGGGTAATTCTAGCCTCATAGGGTGAGTTGGGAGCTATTCCTTCCTCTTTAATTTTCTGAAAGATTTTGCATAGAATTGGTATTATGTAATTTTTAAATGTTTGGTAGAATTACCAGTTAAGCCACCTTGACTTAGAGTTTTCTTTGGAGGAAGTGTTTTATTTTTTATTTTTTTTAATTTTTATTTATTTATGATAGTCACACACAGAGAGAGAGAGAGAGAGGCAGAGACATAGGCAGAGGGAGAAGCAGGCTCCATGCACCGGGAGCGCGACGTGGGATTCGATCCAGGGTCTCCAGGATCGCGCCCTGGGCCAAAGGCAGGCGCCAAACCGCTGCGCCACCCAGGGATCCCTGGAGGAAGTGTTTTAAATAAAATTTCCATTTCTTTTCATGGGAAGCATAGATTAATGTATAGAATTATCAAATCACTATGTTGTACACCTGAAACTAATATAACATTAGAGATCAAATATACATTAAGTAAAAAAACTTTAAAATTTCTATGTATTTAATAGCTGTAGAGCTTTCTTCTATTCTAATACATATGCTCAGTGCTATAAATTTATGCCTGATTGGTCCTTTTGTCATATTTCACAAATTATCATATGTTGAGTTTTCATTTTCATTCAGCTCAAAGTGTCTTATAATTTCTACTTTGATTTCTTCCTTTGGTTATTTAGACATGTATTGTTTGATGTTAATATAAATATTTGGGATTTTCCAGATATTTTTCTGTTATTAGTTTCTTATTTAATTCCATTGTCCTCAGAAGGCATACATTTTATGATTCAAATTCTCTTAACATTACTGAGACTTATTTTATGGCCCTGATTATGGACTATCTTGGAAAACATTCTATGCATAAATGAAACAAATACACATTCTCCTGTTGTTGGTTGCAAGTTCTACCATTGGTCAACTAGATAAGTTGGTTCATAGTGTTCAAGTCATAGATGTACTTGCTGATTGTCTACTTGTTCTATCAATTTTTTAGGGAAGACGTTAAAATCTCTGACTGTAATTGTGGATTTGTCTGTTTCTCCTTGAAGTTCTATCAGTTTTTGCTTCATGTATTTTATTTATTTATTTATTTTTTCCACTTTGGGTTTTTTATTTTTATTTTATTTTATTTATTTATTTATTTTTGCTTCATGTATTTTAAAGCACTGTAATATGTGAATGTTTAGAATTGTCATGTCCTCTTGACAAACTTACCACTTAAAATTAACTTACCACTTTCTATAACTGTAATATCTTTGGTATTATTCTTTGCTCTGAAATTTATTGTATTTGATACAAATATAGACACTCAAGCTTTGATTGATGTTAAGATTGTTCATCTTGGGGCACCTGGATGGCTCAGTGGTTGAGTGTCTGACTTTGGCTCAGGTAGTGATCTTGGGGTCCTGGGATTGAGTCCTGCTTCAGGGAGCCTGCTTCTCCCTCTGCGTTTGTCTCTGCCTCTCTCTGTGTGTCTCTCCTGAATAAATAAAATCTTAAAAAAAGACTGTCCATCTTTTTCCATTCCTTTACTTGTAATCAGTTAGTATCTTTAAATTTAAAATAAGGTGTTTAGGGATCCCTGGGTGGCGCAGCGGTTTGGCGCCTGCCTTTGGCCCAGGGCGCGATCCTGGAGACCCGGGATCGAATCCCACGTCGGGCTCCTGGCATGGAGCCTGCTTCTCCCTCTGCCTGTGTCTCTGCCCCTCTCTCTCTGTGTGACTATCATAAATAAATAAAAATTAAAAATAAAATAAAATAAGGTGTTTATAGGCAGCATATATTTTCCTTCCTTTTCTATATAATCTGACAATCTCTTCTTTATAATTTTTTTTAATTTATTTTTTATTGGTGTTCAATTTACTAACATACAGAATAACCCCCAGTGCCCGTCACCCATTCACTCCCACCCCCCGCCCTCCTCCCCTTCTACCACCCCTAGTTCGTTTCCCAGAGTTAGCAGTCTTTACGTTCTGTCTCCCTTTCTGATATTTCCCACACATTTCTTCTCCCTTCCCTTATATTCCCTTTCACTATTATTTATATTCCCCAAATGAATGAGAACATATAATGTTTGTCCTTCTCCGACTGACTTACTTCTTCTTTATAATTAAGGTATTTATATCATTTACATTAATGTGATTATTGATACTGATACGTTTGGGTTTAAATCAACCTTCTTGTTATTTGTTTCCATGTGTCCCATCTGCTCTTTTTTCTTTTTCCTCTAACATTTTTGATTGACTATTTTGAAGATTCCATTTTATTTCATATCTTGGTTCATCAGCTACAACTTTTTTCATGATTAAGTTTTATAATATACATTTTTTAACATTTCAGAATCTACCTTCAAGCGATATTAATGTGTAGAATAAGAACTTCAAAATGCTGTACTTTCATTTCCCTCTCCGGATCTTTGTGCTATGATTAACATACATTTTACTTCTACGTATATTACAAATCCTACAATACACAGCAAGCTTGGGGCAATCAGAATGCTCATATTATTTGTTTCTACTTTATTGTTTTTAAGATTTTATTTAATTATTTGAGAGAGAGAGAGAGCACAGAGGGAGAGGGAGAGAGACAAGCAGACTCCCCTCTGAGCAGGGACACCAATGTGGGACTTGATCCCAGGACTCTGGAATCATGACCTGAGCCAAAGGCAGACGCTTTACCAACCGAGCCCCTCAGGCGCCCCTGTTTGTACATTCTCAAGGAACTTTCCCCTCCACTGCCTAATGTTAAATAACTCAAAATTGATGTTTCATGTATTTTGTCCAGGTTTTAGTTGTTTCAGTTAGGAAGATAAATCCAGACCCTGTTATTCCATTTTCATTTGAAGCATAAATGTAGCTTGGTGTTTTAAATAATAATTAATCATGATGGTTTTATTTCACCTCTAACCAAAGTTTCGTTTGCTCTCTGGACTTCCTGGAAAAGAGTCCAGGGTCTGTGTATTCTCCCTGCTCTTTGACTACAAAGTTCAAATTGCACTGCTTTCTTTGGCCACAAGGTGGCTCTTAAATTTATTTTCTGAATTTCCTTCAATTGACTTGATTTTTAAATTTTAGAAAAAATAAAGTAATATTTTTATTCAAAACTCATAAGACATTATCTGCATAATTATCTTAATTTTGTTAGAAATACAGAAGGATTCAAAGATGTGCATACTTATCATTTGCTGAATACCAGTAAAAACATACTTACTGTGCTGAGTTTTTCATTCACCAAGTATCTACTAGATGTACATGATGTACTAAACCTTCAGTGGCCCAATGCATGTCAACATCTAAAACTTCTTTTTTATACATCCTTTTTTTAAAGGATTTTATTTATTTATTCATGATAGACACACGTGGGGCAGGGGGTAGGCAGAGACACAGGCAGAGGGAGAAGCAGGCTCCATGCAGGAAGCCTGATGCGGGACTCAATCCCGTGACTCCAGAAGGCAGGTGCTAAACTGTGAGCCACCCAGGGATCTTTTTTTTTTTTTTGAGAACCAAGGCACAATACCTAATCTCACTGCCTTCTCTTGGCTAAAACTTGTAGGCATTTATGGGGAGAATTTGTGCACCCTTTTGTGGACAATGATCACTCTTTGGGAGAAAAGGAGGCTCACAACGTAACATATAGAAATGATGTAAATAGGCAATTGCAGTCAGAAACTTAACTATGGCTATTCCCCTGGAAGGAACCTCATGCCCTGTTCCTTAACTGGCTTTTGCTCCCTTTCAACTGTATGTTGTCTGAACATTTTATCTGGAGCCTGGCTATTAACATACTACTTGCTCAGATGCCCCTTCAGATCCAAACACTATTAAGAACCAAGGGAAGCTAGTTAATAGCAGTCTCTATTTCTCTCTCTCCAGAAACTAGGATCCTAAACCGATCCTTCTCTGAGGTTAACAAGGCAACTTTGATCTGCCTTACATGGAAAAGATATACATTTTTCTGGGCAAATGCATGCCTAAACTTCTATTACAATATGCTATGAGTTCACATGTGAGTTTCCAGTTTTTCTTCAAGAAGGAACTGCTGAATATTGTTAGGCCAATGAAGCCACAATGCTTCTGTTTTCCAGGAAAGCTGATGCTAATGTTGACAATCAAGTGTAGGAAGTATGGTAGGGCATACGTTTCTCTCTTCATCAGTCTTCCCGCCTTTTCAACTCTAGCCTTCATCTTTATAAACTTCCATCCTGCATGAACGTGCCTTGCGTTTCAAGCACCTGGAGGAGGGAGGGCTTTGGAATTGCTTAGGCATCTGATTCGTGACGTCTGGTTTTGCTGAGTTATATGATGTTTTCACCTGCCTATCCATTTTTCCCTTTGGTTTCATAACTGCTATTGTGATGTTATATTCCAGAGCAGGGTTTGGCAAACTTTTCTATTAGGGTCGGATAATAAATATGTAGGCTTTGCAGGTAGGCCATACTGTTTTTTTCACAACTAAACTCTGCTATTGTAGTGCATAAACAGCCACAGACAATATGTGAATTCCTACGTATGGTTATATTCCAATAAAACCTTATTTATGGACAGCAAAAATTGGTTTTCAAATAATTTTTACATGTCAAAAAATATTCTTGATTTTTTTAACCATTTAAAAACGTGAAACTTAATCTTAGCTCATTTGCCACAAAACTAAGCAATAGGCCAAATTTGGCTCATGGGCTGTGGTTTGCCAACTTCTGTTTTAGGATCCTAACTTCTCAGGCACTTGGGCAGGTCAGTCAGTTTAGCGTTTGCCTTTGGCTCAGGTCATGATCCTAGGGTCCTGGGATCAACTCTGCTCTGTAGGGAGTCAGTTTCTCCCTCTCCGTCTGCCCCTCCCCCTAACTTGCGCTCTATCTCTCAAATAAATACATAAATCTTAAAAAAAAATTCTAACTTCTCAGTTTATTTCCACACAAGACTGTCTTCATACATAGTATATATCTCATCTACATAACACACTTCAAAGCAATTTCATTTCTCAAGTTCTTTTGGGACACTTAAACCCAATAATCCTTTAATGGACTTCCCATAATTACCCACATTTGGGTACCCACTGAATTCATGGACATAATCTTCTGGCATCCAGAAGATTCAATGTAAGTTAGTTAAGTTAGTTCTTTCTTTACATTCATAGATTTCAGGGGGATGGGAGGAGGAAGGACTGTCTCAGACTGAACGTGAGCTTTGTCCCCATACACATCTTTATACATAGTCTAATGAACTAAGGTTTCTGTTTTTAAAGATTTATTCATGAAAGACAGAGAGAGAGAGGCAGAGACATAGGCAGAGGGAGAAGCAGGCTCCTCACAAGAGGCTGATGTGGGACTTGATCTGGGATTCCAGGATCACAACCTGAGCTGAAGGCAGCTGCCCTACCGCTGAGCCACCCAGGTGTCCCACTAAAGAGGTTTCCTGGAAAAGAACTCTATGCTTAAGGAAAGAGAGAACTAGACAGATGAGGTCTCTTCATGAAGCTAAAAAGGGAGAGGGGACTTATTCACACTTTTACAGAAGAGTGAGGACTCAATTGGAGTGTTCCAGAAAAAAATCAGTGGCTTTTTCACCTTGAGGATTCCTGAACATCAATACCCAGGGAAGAAGATGGGAATGGGGTACAGAAGCAGAGGAATATTGGTACCTACCCCTAAGTCCACATAAAGACCTGACTTTGGAAACTTCCCCAAGCAGCTGAAGGGAATATGTAAATGTTGGGTCATGCACATTCCAGTGAGAACAAGAACTTGGAGAAAGCTTACAAACATACTGCTTCATCAAGTACACAAGGCAGCTCTTGGGAGTTGTTATCATCTTGATTAGGTACCATTTTTTTGATGATTCTTAGAGATGATTCTCTCATCATTATTAGGTTTATATGTTTAAATAGGTGATCCAGAGGTAAGCTACAACTGAAATTGTATCACAAATGTTTAGATAAGTGCTCATATTGCTTTTACCAGGGGGCCAAGCCCTTTCACCAGGTAAAAGCAATGAGAAAATATAGTTATTTGTAATTCTATCATAAAAAGATAAACATGTTAACTTTTTATTTTATATACTTAGACTGTTTGTTCATATATAAAATCTAGAAGATTTGAAGTAACAGAATACAGAGAATGTCTTTTAAACTGCTTTATTAACTCCACAATATATAATGAACATCTTGCCATGCAATAGGGTAAAACTCCCCTGCTGACAGAATCTTACAGATTGGGTCAAAATACAACATTCAATTAGAAGCTGGTCATAGGAGGCCCATAAGAGACATATAACACTAAAAGGTTTACAACAAAGGTACATTGAGAACATGTAAATTTAGGAAGCAGGTGTGCCTTCCTATTTAACTTCAGGGAAAACGTCAGGATTCAAGGCATAAGGCAAAACTCATCATGATGGTCATGGTGAGGAGGGTCAGTGCTAACTGCCCGCAGACTATGACTCAATTGCTTTTCCCTCAGCTTTTCCATCAGCTGTCTCATCTCCTCCCCAATCCTTTCCATATTCTCTTCTCTCATCCTTCCCTGTGGTTCTCCAAGCCACTGAATCACATCCCACCTATACTGCAGGATGGGCTGCCTAACACGGAACCGCCTACGATTTACTCGAGGCACACAATATTCTCCAGCTTCCAAAGGGAGGGCTAAGGACTCTCCTTTATTAGCAACTTGCTCCTTTTCATTCTTCTTTTCGTTTTCCTGCTGGGCACTTTCCATGTTGACACTTTTCACCACTTGTTTCTCTTTGGACGCCATTGCTCCTAAAAGACAAAAGAGCAATGATTTTCTTAGTGGGCTGATCAGCACCGAGGACAGAGGCCCTACTATGCACATTCCAAGATTCAAAGCCCTGGATCTCTTCAGTTTTTTAAAATTTCATTTTCCCACCTGAGAGGCTCCCTACGCCCTCCAGGGGGCCCCCGGTCCGAGCCCCCCTCCCGCCCCCGTCGCTCCCCTCCCCGCCCCCCCCCCCACCCAAAGCCCACCATTTTCCCTGCCGATCCCTTCCCAGGCCTCTGCAGGCACCAAGATGGAGGACGCGCTGGGGCGGGGGGAGGGGTAGGGAATTTGGGGCCTCAGGGTTTTCCACACGTTCCCCGCACGCCCCCTCTACTGTCCCCCACACCGACCTGGGCCTATCCTTGCAGTCTCCTCCTCCTCCTCCGGATTCTCGCCGCGAGTGCGCCGCCGCAACACTTGGACCAGCACACCTGCAGAGGGCCGGGGTGGCAGCAGGGGGGCTGCGGCGGCCGAACGCTTCGCGCGGACCCGACGCTACCCAGCCCCTCACGGGCCCCCCACGGCCCTGCCCCCACCCCCACCCCCAGCCGCCCCATCCCCCGCGCTGACCACCATTTTCTACACCAAGAAGGACCGGCGCGGCGCGGTGCGGGGCGGGGCGGGGCGAGAGGCAGGTGATGCCGAAGGGTCAGCGCCTCACCACAGCCCGGCGCTCCGCCTACCATTTTCTGCAGCCAAACGCGGGCCGCGGTGGGGCGGGAGGCTGCGGTCCCCCCGCCGCTTCGCCCCGGGGCTGCGGCACCCCGGTGGGCTCCGCGGCCCGTGTGGGCTCTCCCACACCAAGCCCAGGGATCGCTCCCCGTCCGCCGGGTCCCTTACCTGCTCCCCCTCCGCCTCCTACTCTTTGGGGCCGCCCCTGGTCCGCCGCCTTCAGGGCCACCGGGAGCAGGTACCGACGAGCGGGCGGGCGAGCGAGCGAGCGAGCGAGCGAGCGAGCGAAGGCCGGGTCTGGCGCTACAGCGAGGCGCGCGAGTCAGCGTTGGCGGGTCACGTGAGGCCTTCGTCACTGCTCGGGGCACCGCCCCCATGCCGTGTGGGCTGCTGCCCGCGAGGTGGCGTTCGGCGGGGCCGCTAGCACAGCTCGCCTCTGCTGCCGCGTCCTTCTTAAGCAGCACCAGCCTGGGCTCTGTGACTCTCCCTTTGTGTATTCCTGGGCCTTTCTCTGCCTGCTGGGGAAGGGCAATATTTTCTCAGGGGCCTGTTGGCCATTCCCAGTTTTTCTCTGGGGACTTGCCTCTTCCTATCCTCTGCTCCAAGAATATGCTTTCTTCCACTTGCTGTGCTGTCTGCTGCCAGTGCTCTCCATTTTCCCTCCACTAAGATGCATAGAAGAGATGTGTCAGGAAAAAGAGTCAGGAGAGTGGATTTTTAAGAATTCTTAGTATCTGTTTTGTTCCTTTTATATTAAGCCCCCCCCAAAACAATATACTTTTTTTAAAGAAACTATATTTTAATTTTAAAATTAAAGTTGAGGACAAAAACCCAACCACCTGTTTCTTCTGCTAAGTCACTATATAAATATAGACTCTACAGGCAGCGTCTTTTTTTAGAACTTGGAAGAAAACACGGCAGCTGATGGCTCCTCTTGTTAGGGGCTCCCAGACACATGAGGCCCTTCCATAGGGTGAGCTAACGAGTCAGTAGTGCCCCAGAGTCTTAATGAATTTTCAGAATTAAAACACCAGCAATGAAAATTCCTTAACAAATTTCAGGCTCAAAAGGTAATATGTAGGTCTTTATTTTTTTTTTTTTTTTTTTTTTTTTTTTTTTTTTTTTTTTTGCAAATCACATGATTTAGAGAATCCTAACGTATCTACAATAAATGTACTATAGAACTAGTACTTTAATTCAGTGGAGTTGCAGCTATAGATGGATATAAAAAAAAACTCCATTGTATTCCTGTATGCTAGTGATGAACAATTGGAAATTGAAAATGTGTTTTGGATAGATACAGATGTAAAGATACAATATAAAGATTAATGTAAAATACATGAAGGTCCAGGATTAGGAAACTTAGTACTGTTAAACTATCAATTCTCTCCAAATTCATCTATAAATTTAGTGTAGTAAAAATAAAAATTTTAGCAGGCTTCTTTGTATAACTTGACAAAATTACCCCAAATTTATATGGAAATGAAAAGGACCTAGTATAGACAATGATTTTGAAAAAACAGCACAGATGTGGAAAACTATATTATCTGATTTCCAGACTGAGGTTGTAGTAATAAAGGTAGTGTAGTAATGGAGTATACATAGACACTGAATTTAAAATTAAAAGCTTCTGCTCTGTGAAAGATATGGTTAAGAAAATGAGGGGCTCCTGAATAGCTCAGTTCATTAAGCGTCTGCCTTCGGCTCAGGCTCAGGTCCTGATCTCGGTCCTGGGATGGAGCCCCCCATTGGGTTCCCTGCTCAGTGGGGAGCCTGCTTCTCCCTCTCCCTCTACCACTTCCCCTATTTGTGCTCTCTCTCACTCTCTTTCTCAAATAAATTTAAAAATCCTTTAAAAAAAAACCTTAAAAAAAAGAAAATGACGTGGGAAGCTCATCAATATGTGTAACCAAAAAAGTTTATATCCAGCAGATATATAAAGACCTTCTAAAATTCAAAATAAGGCAAACAATGCAATGAAAAATGATCAAAAGATTTCAATAAGCATTTCACTAAAGTACATGTACAAATCACCAAAGAGCTCATGGAAAGCTGCTTGATGTCATTAATCACCAGGAAAATATAAAACAAGCAAACAAATATAAACAATGAATTACCACAACATGACCATCAGAATTGATAAAATTAAAAAGTCTGATAATCCTAGATTGTCAGATATGCACAGATATCTAAAAGATATTTTGAAGATATGGAAAAACTGGAAATCTCATTCCTCATTTGTTGCTGATGAGAAGTTCAACCACTTTGAAAGACTTTTTGATAGTTGCTTAAAAAGTTAAATTTATACTTACCATATGTCCAAGAAATTCCACTCTCAGGAATCTTCCCAAACAGAATTTAAACCATATTTCCTCAAAAAGATTTGTGTAGGAATGTTCATGGCAATTTCATCTAGATAGCCACGAAGTGGATACAATCCAAATGTCCATCAACAAGTAAATGTATAAACATTGTGATGTATTCATGTGTTAGGGTACTACAGAGCAACAAAAAGGAACAAACTACTGGTAGAAGCAATAACATAGATAAATCCCAAAAAACATATTATACTCAGGGAAAGATATCAGACACAAAAGACTGCATTCTGTTTGATTCCATTTATATGAAGTTTTGGAAGAGGCAAAACTAGTTAATATTGATATAAATTGGATGAAATCAGTGTTTGCCTGGCTTGAAGGTTGGAATTTTTCTGAGTTTAAAGGAGGAGTAACAGAACTTTCTCAGGTGAGGGAAATGCTCTGTGTCTTGATGGGGTAGTGACTCCATTGGTGAATACATTTGTTGAAAACATTGAACTGTATAGTTAAAATGTATGCATCTTATTGCATGTAAATTATATCCAATAAAGTTGATTAATAATCAAAATAAATCTAATTAAATACTTGCAAGACCATTACACTAAGAATTATAAAATAATTTTGAGAAACATTAAAGAAGACCTAAATAAGGATAGATATATACTGGGTTCATGTATTGAAAGACTCAATATTTTAAGGTTGTCAATTATTCCCAAATTGATCTATGAACTCAATGCAATCCATATAAAGATCCCAGTCAGTTATTTTTTGTTGACAGGCAGATTCCAACTATATATGTGAAAATACAAAAAAAAAATGTAGCCAAAAGAACCCTGAAGAAGGGAGCACCAAAACTTTCACCAGTAGATACCAAATTTAATACAATGCTACAGTGAGTAAATTATGAATAATGTGATATTGTCTCAAAGATGAATTTACATACTCATGCATGTACAGACCTGTGAAACATACCTACACATACTGTTGCTTGATTTATGGCAAAGGTGACACTATAGTCAAATGGGGAAAGGATTTTTTTCCTAAGAAGTGGTGGTAGCAGATCAGTTGGGTATCCATATGTGAAAAAATGTATGTCAACTCTACCCTAAGTAATACACTAAATAAACTCCCAATGAATTGCAGATCTAAATGGGAAAGGTGAAAATATCATTCTACAGGAATGACAAGAACACAGAGGAAATTATCTTCTTAACTTTGGAATAGGCAGTATTCTTCTCTTTTTCAATTTAAAATTTTTAAATTTTTTTATTTTTATTTTTTTAATTTTTAAAAATTTTTAAAAAGATTTTATTTATTTATTCACGAGAGACACACAGAGAGAGGCAGAGACACAGGCAGACGGAGAAGCAGGCTCCATGCAGGGAGCCTGACGTGGGACTTGATCCCAGGTCTCCAGGATCAGGCCCTGGGCTGAAGGCGGCGCTAAACCGCTGAGCCACCCAGGCTGCCCTTTCTTTTTTTCAAAAAATTTTTTAAACCTATTTTGAAATTTTATTTATTTATTCATGACAGAGAGAGAGAGAAAGAGAGAGAGGCAGAGGGAGAAGCAGGCTCCATGCAGGGAGCCCAACGTGGGACTCGATCCCAGGTCTCCAGGATCACACTCCAGGCTAAAGGCAGCGCCAAACCGCTGAGCCACCGGGGCTGTCCTTTTTTCAATTTTTTATTTAAATTCTAGTTAGTTGAGACGCCTGGGTGGCACAGCGGTTGAGTGCCAGCCTTTGGCTCAGGGCGTGGTCCCGTTGTCCTGGGATGGAGTCCCACATCGGGCTTCCTGCATGGAGCCTGCTTCTGCCTCTGCCTATGGCTCTGCCTCTCTCTCTCTCTCTCTCTCTCTCTCTCTCTCTCTCTCTGTCTCTCATTAATAAATAAATAAAATTTTAAATTCTAGTTAGTTAACATACAGTGCAGTGTTGGTTTCAGGAGTAGAATTCAGTGATTCATTAGTTATATATAACACCCAGCGCTCATCATATCAAATGCCCTCTTTTCTTTTCTTTTTTTTTTTTTTAAGATTTCACTTATTTAGGGACACCTGGGTGGCTCAGCGGTTGAGTGCCTGCCTTCTGCCTGGGGTGTGATCCCGGATTCCCACATCGAGTCCCACATCGGGCTCCCTGCGTGGAGCCTGGTTCTCTCTCTGCCCATGTCTCCACCTCTCTGTCTTTGTGTCTCTCATGAATAAATAAATAAAGTCTTTTAAAAAAAGATTTTACTTAAAAAAAAAATAAAAAAAATAAAAAAACAATAAAAAAAAATAAAAAAAATAATAAAAAAAATAAAAATAAAAAAAATAAAAAATAAAAAAATAAAAAATAATAAAAAAAATAAAAAAAAAAAAAGATTTTATTTATTTGAGAAAGAGGGTACACACGAGTAGGGATGGGGGCAGAGGGAGAGGGAGAGTAGCAGACTCCCTGCTGAGCAGGGAGCTCAATATGGGGCTTGATCTCAGAACCCCTCAGATCATGACCTGAGCCAAAGCCAGACACTTAATTGACTGGGCGACCCAGGCGTCCCTGAAGTCCCCTCCTTAATACCAAAGACCCATCTATCCCATTCCCCACCCATGTCCCTCCATCACCCCTCAGTTTGTTCTCTGTATTTAAGAATCTCTTATGGTTTGTTTCTCTCTCTCCCCCCCCATATGTTCATCTCTTTTGTTTCTTAAATTCTACATATAAATAAAATCATATGTCTTTCTCTGACTTATTTTTGCCTAGCATAATACATTCCAGCTCCATCCCCTACTCGCCAATGGCAAGATATCATTCTTTTTGATGGCTGAGTAATATTCCATTGTGTATATATACCACATCTTCTTTATCCATTCATCGTTGGTGGACATTTGGGTTCTTTCTTTAGTTTGGCAATTGTTGATAATACTGCTTTGAATATTGGGTGCATGTATCCCTTGGAATCTTGGTTTTTTTTTTTTGTATCCTTTGGGTAAATATCTAATAGTGCAATTGCTGGATCATAGGGTAGTTTTATTTTTAACTTTTTTGAGGAAGATCCATACTGTTTTCCAGGGTGGCTGCACCAGTTTACATTCCCACCAATACTGCAAGAGAGTTCCATTTTCTCCACATCTTCACCAACATCTGTTGTCTCCTGTGTTGTTAATTTTAGACATTCTGACAGATGTCAAGTGGTATCTCATCGTGGTTTTGATTTGTATTTCTCTGATGGTAAGTGATGTTGAGCATCTTTTCATGTGTTTGTTAGCCACCTGGATGTCTTCTCTGGAAAAGTGTTATTCATATCCTCTGCCCATTTCTTAACTGGATTATTTGTTTTTTGGATGTTGAGTTTGGTAAGTTCTTTATAGATGTTCGATACTAACCCTTTATCTGTTATGTCATTTGCAAGTATCTTTTTCCATTCTTTAGGCTGCCTTTTAGTTTTGTTTATTGTTTCCTTCGTTGTGCAGAATGTGTTTATATTCATCAAGTCCAAAGAGTTCATTTTTGCTTTTGTTTCCCTTGAATAGGCAGTAATCTTAAAGAGGACGCAAAAAGCACTAATTATGAAGGATAAAAATGATTGTAAATTGCACTTTATTAATACCAGAAATTTCTGTTCATCAAAAAACACCGTTAAAAGAATAAGGACGCAAGCCACAAACTAGGAAAAGATATAAGGAACGCATATATTTGACAAATGGCTCATATATATAATGTATAAAGAATTCTTACAAATTAGTTTTAAAAAGAGACAATCCAATTAAAAAATGGGCAAACACCTTAAAACAGCACTTCAAAAAACAGAATATCCTAATGGCTAATAAATTCATAGAATATGTTCAACTTCATTAGTTTACAGAGAAATACAAGTTAAAACCAGCATGTCATACTACTAACCCCCCTCCCCAGACAAACAAAATGTCTAAAACAATAAAGACAGAAAGTGTCAAGTGTTTATGTGGTACAACAGGAACTTGCCCTACCACTTAGGAAAACTCTTTGGTACAATATACAAAGGTGAACATATGCATACTTTACGACCAAGCAATCTCACTCTAGTTATACCCATAAACCAATGTGTGCATTGGTTTACCAAACATTTACTCATACGTTTATAATACTTTTTATGTTGCCAGAATTTAGCACATACCCACATGTTCTTCATCAGGAAAATATATAAATAAATCGTATATTTACACAGTGGGAAGTTACTCAGTAATAAAAATGTACAAATTACAACTACATGCAGTATGGATGAATACCGTAAAGATAATGTTGAGATAAATAAGCCAAAGTGAAAAAGAGTAATGTATATGAGTTTTATGAGTTTAAACAAAGGCAAAACTTTGATGTTAGAATTCAAGGTAGTGGTATCCTTGAATAATGAGTGGAACAGAGTTTCTACAGTGTTGGTTATGGTCTGGGGGTTTTTCTTACATTTTCTTTAAAGTACTGCTTAAATGGTTTTAGTTTGTAAAATGTCACTGAGCTAGGTACTCATGATTTGGTCACTTTTACATATGTATTTATTTTTTTATTATTTTCTTTTTTAAAGATTTTATTTATTTATTCACAAGAGACACAGAGAGAGAGAGAGAGAGGCAGAGACATAGGCAGAGGGAGGAGAAGCAAGCTCCATGCAGGGAGCCCAATGTGGGACTCCTCGATCCTGGGACTCTAGGATCCTGCCCTGAGCTGAAAGCAGATGCTCAATCTCTGAGCCACCCACGCATCCCTACATACGTATTTTATACTTTATTTAAAAGTTCCCTTAAGCTAGCATCCAAGATCTATAAAGAATTTATTAAACTCAACAGCAAAGAAACAAACAATCCAATCATGAAATGGGCAAAAGACATGAACAGAAATTTCACCAAAGAAGACATACACATGGCCAATGAGCACATGAGAAAATGCTCTGCATCACTTGCCATCAGGGAAATACAAATCAAAACCACAATGAGATACCACCTCACCCCAGTGAGAATGGGGAAAATTAACAAGGCAGGAAACAACAAGTGTTGGAGAGGATGTGAAGAAAGGGGAACCCTCTTGCACTGTTGGTGGGAATGTGAACTGGTACAGCCACTCTGGAAAACTGTGTGGGGGTTCCTCAAAGAGTTAAAAATAGAGCTACTCTTCGACCCAGCAATTGCACTGCTGGGGATTTACCCCAAAGATACAGATGCAGTGAAAAGCCAAGCCACAAGCACCCCAATGTTTATAGCAGCAATGTCCACAATAGCCAAACTGTGGAAGGAGCCTTGGTGTCCACTGAAAGATGAATGGATAAAGAAGATGTGGTCTATGTATACAATGGAATATTACTCAGCCATTAGAAATGACAAATACCCACCATTTGCTTCAACGTGGATGGAACTGGAGGGTATTATGCTGAGTGAAATAAGTCAATCGGAGAAGGACAAACATTATATGGTCTCATTCATTTGGGGAATATAGTGAAAGGGAATAAAGGGGAAAGGAGAAAAAATGAGTGGGAAATATCAGAAAGGGAGACAGAACATGAAAGACTCCTAACTCTGGGAAACGAACTAGGGGTGGTGGAAAGGGAGGTGGGGCGGGGGGTGGGGGTGACTGGGTGATGGACACTGAGGTGGGCACTTGACGGGATGAGCCCTGGGTGTTATTCTATATGTTGGCAAATTGAACACCAATAAAAAATAAATTTATAAAAAAAAGAAGATGTGGTTTATATATACAATGGAATATTCCTCAGCCATTAGAAACGACGAATACCCACAATTTGCTTCAGCGTAGATAGAACTGGAGGATATTATGCTGAGTGAAGTAAGTCAATCAGAGAAGGACAAACATATGGTTTCACTCATACGGGGAACATAAAAAATAGTGAATGGGATTATACGGGAAAGGAGAGAAAATGAGTGGAAAAATCAGAGAGGGTGACAGAACATGAGAGACTCCTAACTCTGGGAAATGAACAAGGGGTAGTGGAAAGGGAGGTGGGTCGGCAGATGGGGTGACTGGGTGTCTGGCACTGAAGGCAGCACTTGACGGGATGAACATTGGGTGTTATGCTAAATGTTGGCAAATCGAACTCCAATAAAAAATATACAAAAAATATATAAAAAACTAAAAGTTCCCTTAAGGCAAAACAAACTAACATCATCTTTATTATGGTAAATTGTTAAACTTACAAAAAAATTCTCACACTATTGGTGGGGATGTAATTTGGTATATTCTTTCTGGAGAGCTATTTGACAGTAATTATTAAAAGTCTTAGAAATGAGAGGAGGTGTGTGGGGGAATGGGGTAACTGGGTGATGGGCATTAAAAAGGGCATGTGATGTGATGAACATTGGATGTTATATACAACCGATGAATTATTGAAAACTACATCTGAAACTAATGATGTACTATATGTTGGCAAATGGAATTTAAATTAAAAAAAGAAAAAACAAAGTCTTAGAAATGCTCATACTATTTGATGTAATAATTTAATTGTTTACATTCCAACATACTTAAAAAAATCATACATGTGTTTGGAGATTTACACATAAGGATATTAATTATAGTAAAACAAATATAAGTAAAGTAATTGAAAAACATGAGCAAAAATATAAGCAAAAAATGAAAAATACAGATTAGTTGCCTTAAACAAATCATTGCCTATTAGTATAAGTGAGTTCTGTAAAACAAGAAAAATATCCTGTATATACAATGGAATATTATTCATACACAAAAAGGAATGAAATCTTGCCATTTACAATAACATGAAGCTAGGGAAACAATGCTAAGTGAAATAAGTCCTTCAGAGAAAGATAAATACTATATGATTTCACTCATATGTGGAATTTAAGAAACAAAACAAATGAGCAGAGGGGAAAAAGAGAGAAAGAGAGAGAAAGAGAAACCAAGAAACAGACTCTTAATTTAGAGAACAAACAGATAGTTACCAGAGGGGAGGTAGGTGGAGGGATGAGTGAATAGGTGGTGGGGATTAAGGAGTGCACGTGTGTTGTGATGAACACCAGGTGATGTATGAAAGTGTTGAATCATTATATTGTACATTTGAAACTAGTATAACATTATGTTAACTATACTGGAATTAAAATAAAAAGATTAATTAAAAATAAGTACATAAATATATAACTTGATTAAAGAAAAAGAAAGAAAAAATCCCACATCTCATATTTCATTGCAAAGAATTTGGGCACAAAGACAGCCTTGGCTGCAAGGGAGGCTGGGGAATGTTAGTTTCTAGTTCAGTGATCAAGAGTTCTTTGAAAAAAAAAAAAAGAGTTCTTTGAAAACTTTGGGGAAAAGAATCTTATTACTTAGAAGAAGATGGGCTGGGATGCCTGGGTGGCTCAGCCTTTGGCTCAGGGCGTGATCCTGGATTCCCTGGATGGAGTCCCACATCGGATGGAGTCCAGCATCGGGCTTCTTGCATGAAGCCTGCTTCTCCTCCCTCTGCCTGTGTCTCTGCCTCTCTCTGTGTGTCTCTCATGAATAAATAAATAAAATCTTTTTTAAAAAAAGAAGAAAATGGGGAAAATTGTTATTGGGGAAAATAAACCACCTTGGCTAAAAGGAGTAATAGCAATAAGGTGGCACTTATAAGTCAAAATTTGGCAAAGTTGTTCATTTATTTATCTGAAATACATCCACACACAACTCAGTTCAGTGCAAAGCATAAGGTTTTTTAATTCATATCTAAGAACAATCAACTGGGTGAATATCATTATAGTATAAAGATAACTTGATCATTCATATTTGTTATAACTTTGTTATAGTTATTTTTGTGAGCATCACTGATAATTTCCTTAGTATGGATGCTTAGGAATGGATCTGTAGAGTCAATGGGGAACCTATATTTTAAATCACATGCCACAGTTCCATAAAGAAATGTTAATATATTTGGATTCTATTATCTGAAAATAAGTGAGAAAGCCCTTGAGGAAGTACAGAGCACATATTTCCTGACTTCGTATCATAAAGAGCTTGCACTGAACCTGCTTTGCAATCATAGACTGTTAATAGACAAGCACCTCTAAGGAGGAGCAAGTGAACTTGTACCCACAAAGCAGCATGAGACAGGATAGAGTGATTAATGGTAAAGACAGGGCTGGGCTTGGGTTCAGTCAGATAGTTCTTTTCTCTCTTTCCTACCTTACTACTAGGTCATTCCTACTTTCTGAGGCCCAGGTCAAGGTCTTTTTCCTCCTTGAGATTTTCTCTATTTCAGGCCAACCTAGCCACTTGTTCTAGTTTCTATTGATCAGACAGTTCACCCTTTTGTTCAGTTGTCTCCAAATGGCCCCATGTGAAAGGGTATTTGGCCTACCAGAGACAGTATATGTTTCACCAATGTTGTGCATTTCTCTGAGACCTAGCCATTATCATTCAGAGCATATAAGGCAGTGCTGGGCATGTGAAGTGCACCCCAAAATAACTCTTAAGTGAACAAAGGTGGGAGAAAACATAGGGACATTTTCAGACAGTCCTCATTCTAAAGATTTTTAAAAATTTATTCATGAGAGACACACACACAGAGGCAGAGACATAGGCAGAGGGAGAAGCAGTCTAGTTTCCCGCAGGGAGCCCCATCCCAGAACTCCAGGATCACGCCCTGAACTGAAGGCAGACACTCAACCATTGAGCCACCCAGGCGTCCCAAGACAGTCCTCATTCTAAAACTTGTGTCCATCCCTGATTGAACACTAACCAGCTATGTAACCTTGAACACCTTACTTAAATCTCTCAAAAGGGGAGGAGGAGAGGATAGAGGGAGGAACATCAGAGAATTGTCTGCCCTAATAGTTCAGATAAAAGGTCATAAGGACCTGAAACAGGATAATGATGAATTCGGCTGTCACAGTGAAGAAAGACAGAGTCTTACTGGCTAAGGAAGGGGTGAGAATCAGACAAGACTGACATTTCAAGAAAGAGCCACTAGACAAACTAGCATGGATGGTTGCATTAATTAATATTAAGAGTATGGGATCTCAAAGATAACTATAAAATATCAACAGAAGACTTGAAAGTCAAGTTGGTCCTAGTCACCAAATGGTATCTGGATAAGGGCAAAATGTTAGAGTCAATATTTTATTCTCTTGGATATCATTGCCAACTTACAGGAATTAACAAAGAGGATCAGGTGGAACTGTAAATAGGCAGTTAGAAAATCTAGACTCTGGGAAAGTCTACTAGTCAAACAGCTCAAGTTCTTCCATAGATAATTTTCAAGAAAAAGAAAGAAATGGAGCAAAAATCTGTACATTAGTAGGGACCTTAAATAAATATAAACATTTTTAAAGAGCAAGACTAAACTATAATGTCTAGGTATGCATACTTGGAAGATAAGGACAAAGAAACCAAAGAATGTGATTACTGCAAAAGTCAGGATAGTGGTTACTTTTCAAGGTAAAAAAGGGAAGCTTCAATTAGGATGGGGCAAATAGGGGCACCTGGGTGGCTCAGTCGTTTAGCAGCTGCCTTTGTCTCAGGTGGTGATCCCAGGGTTCTGGGATCTGGGATCCAGTTTCACATTGCATTCCCGCAGGGAGCCTGCTTCTCTCTCTGCCTATGTCTCTGCCTCTCTGTGTCCCTCATGAATAAATAAATAAAATCTTTTTTTTTAAAAGGGATGGAGCATATAGAGGAGCTTCTGGGGTGGCTGGAAGTTTTATTTATTGATCTGAGTTATGGTTATTAAGAGTGCTCACCTTATACTATTTCACTAATGTTTACATTTTTTATGTTTCTGGGTTATATTTTGTAATAAAATACTTTAAAACTCATAAGATTTCTTTTCGTCTACAGAAGTATGATCTAAGACACCATTTCAAAACTCAACGTGATAGACACCAAGAGCAGTAATGGTGAGATCCTAGAGTTTACTACTCACCTCATAATTAAAAAGTTTCATAGTTTTAGGGTTTTTTTTTAAAGGGTTTATTTATTTATTCATGAGAGACACACAGAGAGAGGCAGAGACGTAGGCAGAGGGAGAAACAGGCTCCCCATGGGGAGCCCGATGTGGGACTTGGTCCCAGGACCCGGGGATCACGCCCTGAGCTGAAGGTACATGCTCAACCACTGAGCCACCCAGGTGCCCCCATAGTTTTAGGTTTTATATTCACGTGTATGATCAATTTCAAATTATTTTTTTTTTGTGCATGAGGTGAAGATCACAGATACCCTGTGAGGAGATATCTTGGCAACTTTGTTGAAAACCAATTGACCCAAGCGTGAGTGAGGCAGGCGAGCGAGCAGCCTGCCCACCGGCCGCCGCCGCTTCCCCTCCATTAGCAGGAGCCCTGCAGACTAGCCGCCCCAACACCACCCTCGTCGTCAGGCAGCGAAGGCAGCGCGCGCCTACCTGGGGGAGCGAGAGCGAGAGAACCCGCGAGCGCCTAGTGGAGGAAGCTGGCCCCCGCGAGCGCGCCTGCGCACAAGTGGCGTGAGGGGAAGTCTATGCCCTCACTCTACGCCTTCCCTTCTCCATCTCTCCGCTCCCTCCCCACCCCCCAACCGCGGAGCAGAGCCACTTTGACTTTGGAGGCCAAAGTCAGTAAAAAGGAGCTCCACTCCAACCACCACGGGACCATGGAGACCTCAGAAAAAGAACAGCAAGAAGCAATTGAACATACTGATGAAGTACAAAATGAAATAGACAGACTTAATGAACAAATCAGTGAGGAGATTTTGAAACTAGAACAGAAATATAACAAACTCCGCCAACCATTTTTTCAGAAGAGGTCAGAATTGATGGCCCAAATCCCCAATTTTTGGGTGACAACATTTGTCAACCATCCACAAGTGTCTGCACTGCTTGGGGAGGAGGATGAAGAGGCGATGCATTATTTGACAAGAGTTGAAGTGACAGAATTTGAAGATATTAAATCAGGTTTTTATTTTGATGAAAATCCTTACTTCGAAAATAAAGTTCTCTCTAAAGAATTGCATCTGAATGAGAGTGGTGATCCATCCTCAAAGTCCACTGAAATCAAATGGAAATCTGGAAAGGATTTGACGAAATGTTCAAGTCAAACATAGAATAAAGCCAGCAGGAAGAGGCAGCAGGAGGAACCAGAGAGCTTCTTCACTTGGTTTACTGACCATTCTGATGCAGGTGCAGATGACTTAGGAGAGGTCATCAAAGATGATATTTGGCTAAATCCATTACAGTACTACTTGGTTCCCGATATGGATGATGAAGATACCTGATTTATTTATTTTTAATTATGTTTTTTGTGCTGTTGATGTCATATATAAGAAACCATTGTCTAAGTTAAGGTCACAAAGATTTATGCTTATGTTCTCTTCTAAGGGTTTTATAGTTTTGTTTCTTACACTTAGGTCTGTGATTCATTTTGAGTTAATTTTTGTATATGGTGAGAGTTCAGCTTTATTCTCTTGCAAGTGGTATCCTGTTCTCCCAGTACAATTTGTTGAAAATTTGATTTTTTTCCCCATCAAATTATCTTGGTGCCATTCTAAAAATCAAATGACGATAATATATGGGCTTATTTCTGGAGTTTCAATTCTATTCCATTGACTTGTGTGTATATCCTTTGCCAGTACCATCCTGTTTTGATTATTATAGACTTGTACTAAGATTTGAAATCAAGAAGTGTAATTCCTCCATCTTTGTTCTTCTTTGACAAGATTATTTTCGTTATTCTAGGTTCCTTGTAATGCTATTATGTATTTGAAAGTCTACTTTTTCATTTATTCATAAAAGGTAATTAAGCTTTTGGTAGAGATTGCATTGAATCTGTAGATCTCTTTGAGAAATATTGCCGTTTTAACAATTTAATCCTCCAATCTATGAATATGGAATGTCTTTCTATTTACTTAGGTCTTTACTGTATTTCAATAATTCTCTGTAATTTCAGAGTATAAGATTTACACTTTTTTGTTAAATGTCTTCCTAAGTATTTTTTTGATGATACTGTAAATAGAATTTTTCCTTAATTTCCTTTTCAGATTGTTTGTCATCGGTATATATAAACACTACTGGTTTTGTGTGTTGATCTTATACCCTGCAGCTTTGAATTCATTTATTACCTCTGGTACCTTTCTTGTGGATTTTTTAATGATTTCCTATGTGTAAGATCCTGTTGCCTGCAAATAGAGATGGATTCATTTCTCCCTTTCCAATCTGGATACTTTTGATTTCATGGGTTTTTTTTTGCCTAATTGTCCTGTCCGGAACCGCCAATACAATGTTGACTAGAAGTGGTGAAAGCAGGCATCTTTGTCTTGTTCCTGTTCATAAGAGGAAAGCATTCATTCTTTTGCCAGCAACCATAATGTTAGCTGTGGGTTTTTCTTATATGTCCTTCATCAGGTTGAGGATATTTCCTCTATTTCTACTTTTTTGAGAGTTTTCTTCATTATTATGAAGAGCTGTTGTATTTTTTTAAAAAAAAACATCCTTGTGCTGTTCACTAAAATAAAATGATGAAATGAAATGGTAATGTGGTGGGTTTTTTTATTCTATTAATATGATGCATACATATATTGACTTTCTTGAGATTAACTCTGCTTGGTCATGGTATATAATTCTTAAATGTTTTTAAATTCAGCTTGCTAGTATTTTATTGAGGGTATCTGCATCTATATCATAAAAGTCATTGATCTGTAGTTTTTTAATTTTTATTTATTTATTCAGAGAGAGAGAGAGAGAGAGGCAGAGGCACAGGCAGAGAGAGAAGCAGGCTCCACGCAGGGAGCCCGACGCGGGACCCCGCGTCTCCAGGATCACACCTCCGACTGCAGGCGGCGCTAAACCGCTGCGCCACCGGGGCTGCCCTGATCTGTAGTTTTCTTGTGATGTCATTGTCAGGTTTGGGGATCTATCTATTTGCATAATTTACTTTTTCTCATCCTTTTACTTTTAACTTATATGTACCTTTGAGTATAAAGTTTTTCGTCTGTAGAAAGTATTTTGATAAAGTATTTTGTTTTTATATCCAATTTTACAATCTCTTTCCTAGATTGTTTAATCTACTTACATTTAATGTTATTATTGGTAGAATTGTATTCACATCTACCATATTTCTTTTGTTTTATATATCTTTCAAGTCTTTTTGTTCCTTTTTTCCTACTTTACAGCTTCCTTTTGCATTAAGTATTTTTTTATTATAACATTTTTGTTTTTTTTTTGATATTTTTTACTATATATTTTTATTTATTTTCTTAGTGCTTACCCCTGGTGTTACCATATACGCCTATCAAGATTTACTTCACATTTATATTAACTTAATTCCAGTGTAACATAGTTATGTTACTTCTATATAATTCTATTCCCTCTTCTTTTTTGTATAGTTATTGTTATACATATTACATCTAAATATGTTAGAAACCCAAAAATACATAGTTATAATTATGACAATATAATTTTATGCCTACTATATAAAAGCTGAGAAAAGAAAGGCCAAAAAGTATGTTGCAGAGTTTGCTATGTTGACCTTCTTATTTCCCATTTCTTGTTGTCTTCATTTGTTCCTGTAAATTCAAGTTACCTCATGGTGTTGTTTACTTAGTCCAATACAAATGGGCATACCTTTAGTCAAAAATCTAAAGCAATCATAGAGCTCATCTTGATTGCTTCTCTTCTGTCAGGGACCACACTGTCATGCTCTCAGTTGTGTAGAGTCTGAAAACAATTGTAGTTGTTTGATATATTTGTCCAGTGATAAGGTTTTTTTAAAGATTTTATTTATTTATTCATGACAGACACACACACAGAGAGAGAGAGAGAGAGAGAGAGAGAGGCAGAGACATAGGCAGAGTGAGAAGCAGGCTCCATACAGGGAGCCTGATGTGGGACTGGATCCTGGGATTCCAGGATCATGCCCTGAGCCAAAGGCAGACGCTCAACCACTGAGCCTCCCCAAAGTCCCAGTTATCAGGTTCTTCAAGGCAGAAGTATATGCCTGATCCCTGTCTGTCCATAATTTTTGTCATTTTTTTATTTTTGTATATTTTGTACAATTCTAGAACAGATTGCTTATAGATTCCCTTCACCCCATGTAAAGTCATATTGTAAAAGGAACCACCAAGTTAGCCAGGTGTCTACCTAACCCACAGGGAAATTCACCCATTCTTGCCATAGCAAAAGTAGGAGTAAACTATGTCTCTATTTTCACCTTGCCATCCCTTTTGGATCAACAAGATAAGCAGTGATCTAACTGGAGATTGTACACCAGTATCCGCTTCTTACAGACCTCTCTCTGTATATGATTCTCTTAGAGCTTCCACTTCCACTTGGTTTTTTATTTTATTTATTTATTATTTTTAAAGATCCACTTGGTTTAAAAGAGGGAGGAATCTATAGTCTTGCTCTTATCCATGAAAAAGTGATAGAATTGACTTTCACTGTGTGCCAACTCTGGAGTCATAGTACCTTATTCAAAATTCTATATCCACTATTTCCTGTGTGACTTTGGGCAAGCTACTTAACCTCTGTACTCCTTAGTTTCCTAATAATAGCATTATAAGTATTAATTCAGTTAGTATATGTAAAGTGCTTAGAAGAATTAGGCAATAACTAAGAAGTATTATATAAGTTGTAAGTATCACTGGTGTTGTTACAATGAACAATACTGACCTCCCCACAAGGTCAATGGCTCCCACATTTCTTTACTTCTTATGCTTACCTGTCTCCTTATCCTGACTTGGGGAAGGGAAGACTAGGGTGATTGTTGCAGGTGGTAGAGGTGGCTTAGATGCCTTTTGTCAAACTTTTGTGAAGGTATCTGGTCCCAATTGTTGGAGTTTCTTTTTATGATACATAATGCCTCTTTGTCCTCATCTATGAGTCACATCAGTCAATCCTAGGCAAACAAGTCAAATCTAATTCAATATCTTACTTTGCCTGCATTTGCATGTATTTTCATACTAGCTTTTACTTAGAAATGGAGATGTAGGGATGCATGAGTTGCTTAATTGGTTAAGCACCTGACTCTTGGTTTCAGCTCAGGTAGGCTCAGGTCATGATCTTAAGGTTATAAGATGGAGCCCCATGATTCCACTTTCAGCAGGAAGTCTGCTTGAGATTCTCTCCCTCTCCCTTTCTCCCTCTTCCCCCCCACTCTAAAATAATAAACAAATAAATCTTTAAGAAAAAAAATGGAGATGTATTCCATGAAATGTTCAGAAGATCAACTAAAGATGTTCCTACCTAGTAAGATTGTTGGAGGATGAAATAAAATAATTCAGGGCAATAATATGATCATATATGTTGATTGGAATCATCATTCTATTGAAAAGTGGAAAGATGTAAGGCAAAAAGACCAGTAAATATTGTGGTTGTCCATGAGTTTATGGCTGTTTGCATTAGAGGAGTGGTAGTAGAGCCACAGTGGGAACTGAAAGGGTTCCTGAGAACCTTAGTAGGTAATCATTGAGACCTGTCATTTATTTGGGCATTTGGTATTATTTAGTCATGTACTAAAGGTTTTATATAAATTATATCATTTAATTCTGATAACTCTATGAAGAATTAGCCTAATTTTATAAATGAGACACAGGGAAGTTTTAATATCCAAGTTTTAGAGCCCAGGTTATACATTAGGCAAGTAAATGCAATTAATTCAAACTCAGATCTATTCAAATCTAAGCTTCTTACCACAATGCTAAAATCTTCAGCACCTGGGTTCTTCCAGCTATTTGAAAACCATGATTCTAACCATCTGCATGAAAAGCTGCTTTCAGAGGATTCAGGAATTCCCCATCCTATCAATAAATCTTATGCCTCTATCACAACTTAGCATTTCTTAGTAACTGTGACAACAATGCTGCACTCTTCTTAATACCTCTTCTCTTTCTTCTAAGTATTTTCTGGAGCCATTTGCCTCAACCTGGTTAGTGGCAACTTTGCATTCATATTGAGCTATAGTCTTCCTAAAAAACAAGTTTTAAGAGCACATCCTTCTTTCAAAGGAAACAGTCAACAAAACTAAAAGACAACCTACAGAATGGGAGAAGATATTTGCAAATGTCTTATCAGATAAAGAGCTAGTAACCAAAATCTATAAAGAACTTATCCAGCTCAGCACCCAAAAAATCCCCAGAAAATCCAGTCAAGAAATGGGCAGAAGACATGAACAGATATTTCTTCAAAGAAGACATACAAATGGTCAACAGATACATGAAAAAATGCTCCACATTACTCAGCATCAGGGAAATACAAATCAAAACTACAATGAGATACCACCTCATACCAGTCAGAATGGCTACAATTACGAACTTAGGAGACAACAGATGTTGGCGAGGATGCAGAGAAAGTGGAACCATCTTACACTGTTGGTGGGACTGCAAACTGGTGCAGCCACTCTGGAAAACAGTATGGAGGTTCCTCAAACAGTTAAAAATAGAGTTACCCTAAGAACCAGCAATGTATTACACTACTAGTTATTTACCCAAAGGATACAGGCATAGTGATTCAAAAGGGTACATGCACCCTAATATTTATAGCAGCAATGTCCATAATAGCCAAAATATGGAAAGAGCCCAGATGTCCATTGATAGATGAATAGATAAAGAAGATGTGGTATATATAATGGAATATTAGTCATTAAAAAGAATGAAATCTTGCCATTTGTAGTGACATGGATGGAACTAGAGGGTATTATGCTAAGCGAGTAAGTCAGTGAGAAAAAGATAAATATCATACGATTTCATTCATATATGGAATTTAAGAAGCAAAACAGATGAACATAGAGGAAGGGAAGGAAAAATAAAATAGAGGGAGGCAAATGATAGTAGACACTTAACTATAGGAAACAAACTGAGGGATGCTGGAAGGAAGGTGGGTGGGGGAATGGGGTAACTGTGTGATGGGCATTAAGGAGGGCATTGGAAGAAATTAATGAGCCTGGGTGTTGTATGCAACTGATAAATTACTGAATTTTGCCTCTGAAACTAACAATGCAGTATATGTTAATTGAATTCAAATAAAATAAAAAAAAAAAAAAAAAAAAAGAAATCAAAGGAGGGGGATCCCTGGGTGGCTCAGTGGTTTAGCGCCTGCCTTCGGCCCAGGGTGTGATCCTGGAGTCCTGGGATCGAGTCCCACATTGGGCTCCCTTACATGGAGCCTGCTTCTCCCTCTGCCTGTGTTTCTGCCTCTCTCTCTCTCTCTCTCTTTCTCTCTCTCTCTCTCATGAATAAATAAAATCTTTGAAAAAAATCAAAGGAAAAAAGAACACATCCCTCTTTCTGTTGTCTATATTTCAAACTAACATATCGACAACTAATCCACTTAGATTACTACCAAAATCCTTAGCAACAAAAAATTTACTGTGATTCATGACTAAATGTGTCCAGTTACTGTTGGTCCTAATTCCTCAGTGTGGCTGAATGACGTATAAGAAAACATAAATAGGATGATGGTGTCTGGGAGAAATGAAAAACTATTTGATTCTCAATAAGAATATTGAGGCCTCAATATTCCAAAAGATGGGGCCTTTTGGATACAGAAAATAAAGAAATAAAACTGTATAGTGCAAACTGAGAGAGAAGACATGATACTGAGATCAAACTAGTAAAGTTTTATGACGGATTTTTGAAGTCTGAAAATCTAAGGGTGAAGTGCTGTTGGTTTATGACCTCAGTAGTTCTCCTAATGAAAGGGCCTTACACGCCCAGGGCTCCCCAGAAGGTTAGTAGCTTCCAGCTGCCCTGTATATTTTAAACTTCCAAAAATGTGTCTGCCTGGAGGGTCTATATTTATCTTATGACTCGGCAGCAGAAACAGGTGCCTAGGTCTTTTTTCCCTCCCATCTTGAGTCTTTTTCCAAATGTACTTATTGTTATTGTATTTCTGATTAATAAAAGAATATAATAAGTTGATGGAAAAAATGGAAGAGTAGGAAATTATCAGAAAAAAAGTAAAAATAACACAATCTCAATCATTACTTCCTTTTCTAATTTATCCTACCCCCTCTAATTTGATTTTAGAATTGAACAGAAAGGCAAATAAATGGTGGCTATTGATGACAGGGGAGGGGTGGGTGGGTGCACAGGAAACTGGTACCTTTCTGTTTTGTAGCTTAGAAGAGGATGAGTAATCCTCTTAATACAACTACTAAAAAGTCACAATGGTTAATATGACCGTAAGAAAATGCAGCCCCTCTCTGGTAATCAGAGAAAGGCAAATTCCAACCACAAGGAGAAGGGGCCACTCTTGACCTCTGTAATCAGCAGTGAGAAAAATAAGTGGCAGAGCCTGGTGTGGGGAGGTGAGAGGTTGGTAAGTCGTTCTACTTCTGCAGCACAGCTGATGGGAGGGGAAAGTGGGGACCAGAGTTGGAGGATGACATAATCCTCACGTGACCAGGAGCTGCCACAAAGTCCTTATATTCCCCGGCTTCTTTCTCCTCTGGGTACCAGCTCCTTACTGTCCTGTAGCCGTTTGTGTTGTGACCAAGAGAAGGAGGACTTAAATTCCTTAAATCTCAGAAGGTTGGTTTCAGGAAACCGCTGGGACCCCTGGGGTGGTAGTGGCTGAATCTAGTGACTGGAATAGGTCTAGGCTCACTTTCCCCAAACCCCTGCAAACTCATTGGGAGATGATTGTATTTTTTGAAAGGACGGTGGTTTGGGAGTAGGTGGAAGTCTCCTGAGATTTAGTGATAGTTTAGAAATAAACGGCTTCTCTCAGACTGGCAAGCTTTCCGTTATCCTCTTTCTCCAATTCCGTTGAGGAAATGAGGTGTGGGCTGTTGTGTGGAGAACGGCTAGAATCCTGAGGTGGAGGCAGAAATTTAGACAAAATTTCAAAATATTTCCTCATTCAATGCCTGCCTGTGGGTCGTGCGGGGGGGTGGGGTGGGAGGGGGCAAGGGGACAGCAGCCCTCGCAATGACTAGGCCAGAGAGTGAGGGGTGGGGGGTGGGGACAGGGATTCAGGAGGAAGGGATAGGGACCCGAGGGGAACCAGGACGTAGGAAATTTGGGGCGACGACGGTCGTGAGGATCCCGGACTCAAGATAACAGTGTCTTGTCTCTGGGGCTGGTGGATCCCCCGAGAGCTCCCTCCTCCTCGCCGCCTTCCTTTCTGCCTGCAGGTCCAAGGGTCTGTGTTCACAGACACCTCGAGGCAAGAAAAAGAGGAAACTCTCCCGAATCATCACAGGTGAGTGTGAGAGAGGCACTTAGCCCGGGTCTCTGAGGGTGGGGTTTGGGAAGGGCAAGAGCTGGGTAAAATTTACGGCCTCACAGCTCAACTACCGTTCTGCTCCCTTTCTCCCGCGTCAGTCAGAGAGGCCATTAGCCTTGTCTGCTGGGGAAATGGTGGGTTGCAGAAGGAGGGGAAAGGAGGCGGAGTGGTGGGGATGTGGGAGGTAGGGGAGGCATCTCTAACTTCAGAGGGCTGGACCTATGTGACAGGGTTGGGAGATTAGGCGGGTTATCTTGCTAAAGATACTTACTTGTCAGAAACGGACAAACCTGAATCAAAAGAAACAAGCTATTTGCTCTACATTTTCTCCCCGGACTTAAGCTGGAAGCAACATCATGCAAAAACCCTGCAAAGAAAATGAAGGAAAGCCCAAGTGCAGCGTGCCAAAGAGAGAGGAAGAACGCCCCTGTGGGGAATTTGAACGTCAGCAAACAGAAGGGAATTTTAGGCAAAGGCTGCTTCAGTCTCTCGAGGAATTTAAAGAGGACATAGACTATAGGCACTTTAAGGATGAAGAAATGACAAGGGAGGGAGATGAGATGGAAAGGTGTTTGGAAGAGATAAGGGGTCTGAGAAAGAAATTTAGGGCTCTGCATTCTAACCATAGTCATTCTCGGGACCGTCCTTACCCCTTTTAATGCATTTCTCTCCTGAATTCAACTATTTTCTGTTATTAATATTACCACCATCGACTTCCTTTTGTTTGCATTTTCTTGCTAAATATTGCACCATTTTACGCCTATCCTTCAATGTTCCTTTGATTTGCATATGACTCCGGTTACCAACATCTCATCTTTTGACCCAATCTCATTCATTTAATAAGGATGTTTCATTCATTTGCATGGGAAGATGCTCATTGTATATTGTAAAGTAAAAATAATACATTGCAAAACTGTGTGTGTATATGTGTGTATATATATATGCACTTTATATGTACATTTATATATGACATAATGCATAAAAGTCTGAATTATTATACACCAAAACGTTAACAGTGAACCTCTGTGTGATCTGTATTTAATTTTTTGCCTATCTGCATCTTCTCATTTTCCAAAAAATGAATCTATATGTGTGTGTATGTGTGTGTATTGTGTCACAAAAAACCTAAAATGAACAGACACACAAAAAACTTGTCAATCACCGTTGAAGGGCAGTAAAACACTTAATAAACTCTTGACAACAGAACTATAAAAATGAAATGTAAACTTCAAATTACCTCTGGATCTCTTAGCCAGAGGAATAAAACTGGCGGTTATCACAGATATACTTGCTTAAGACTCAATCCTTTTCGAGGGGAAATCATTTGCCTCACAGGGCTGCTGTGAGGAAGAAATGAGGTGACTGAGCTGTGGCTTGGTGGACTCTTGTTCCCGCCTGTGCATACAGAACCCCAACCCACTACAGAACATCAGTTATCTGAGGGAGGGCCCTGACACTTACCTGTGCTCAGGGGCAAGTCCATTAGTATGCAGGGCAGTGGGGACTTCCATGGCAGTCCTCTGCTGTTGAGCCCCACCCTCCTCCCCTGGGTTTTGCCATGCCTGCTGGGCACTGCTGCCTCTTTTGCTGGGTCCTTTGCTGTCTGCTGGCCCTCACTGCTCCTGGAACACTGGAGTCCTTGGATGTCAAAACCCACTCACTCCTGGAGTCCCCAGTGGGTTGAACCCCCACTCTGTCTTCCAAAGCCTCTGCTTTATAGTGACTCTTAAACAAGTGAGACTGCTCTAGGATTGCTTGGGCCACAGTGCCTTGCACGGTTCTTAGCAAACAGCCCCTTCTGTTTTCAATCCTAGGACCTCTCCTCTAAATCGGAGTCAGGCACGATGAGGCCATTTTGGGAGTTGGACCAAGGTACAAGTTTGAATTTAAACAATGCTGTAATCAGAGTTGCCTTGGGTCTAAGGACTAAGGTTTTGTCCTCCTTCTCTTGTGAGATGATCTCTCCCTTGAAGGCTCCTGGGAGGCCTGAACTGCTGGTTCAGAAGAAAATCAGGGGACATATAAATTGCACAAAACAATGTAGAAAATAGTTCTAGGAAAGCAATCCCCATCTTTCTATCACTTTTCTTTCGTGAAACATGTAAAAATTCTTTGTAAGACTATAATATATATAATATATAAATATATATAGAAATATATATATTTTATTGTACAATATGTATTGTATATATATTTCATTCATATGTATGTGTATATATTTTTTAGTCTTACAAAAGACATGTATATACACACATATATACTTACATATGTGTATTTATATTACATACATGCATATATATGTATATTACATACATACATATATCTGTGTATATATACACACTTAAGCATTATTTCCTAATTGGATTTCTTTTATTTTGCATCTCAAAGTAAGCACCATATCATATATTTAATTATATTTCTTTTTGATTAGTGACTTACATATAGTAAGTATTTAATAAATGTTTACTTAATTAGAATCTAGTGTTCCTGGCCCAGTTTTACCTTTGATTGCATAAAATTGGCAATAATCTACTTCACTACAAACTGTAACTTGAATTTTTAAATGGGACCCAACAGGAAAGGGATTATTTCCAATATTCAGTCTATAAAGTTATTGTAAAATTGTATAACTGATGTCTCAAACAGCTCCTTATAATCATCTGGAGTGCTTATTAAATATGCAATATTTTGACACATATGTCCCCATACACACTGATACTCTTAGAAACACTCTGAATCAGAATCTCTGCATTTGGTTCTGGCCCTCCATTGGGGTTTCCCATGAAATCATGGTCTCCATTATTGCTTCATATACTCTCACCATAGTCCCTGTTTCAGCTGAGCAGTGCAGAAGTCTCCTTATAATCAAAGAGCCAAATGGTTTACAATTCATAACTAAGGGCTCCTGAAAGTCAGAATCGTGGTTCTAGCCTGAAAATTCTAACAAGTAAATCTATGTGAATAATAAACTTTATTTGGCCATGGTAGGAGGTGAAGAACCAAATGAAAACTAAAATAAAAAAACAAATTTGCCTATCAAATAGGCAAACGTTTGCTTACAATACTCAATTTTATTGAGGATATAGGCATTCTCATACTCAATGAGAGAGTAAATTGCTACATCCATTTTTTTGCTTCTATTCAAAATAAGTACCAAAAACTGTATGTACTGCATATACCACGGCTCAACAATTCTACTATTTAAAATTTCTCCTAAGAAAATAATCATATTGGTGAGCAAATGTTTAGCTATAAATATTTTATTTAAGGGTGTCACATATTTGCAAGAATTTTTTAAAACCTAAGAATCAAGTACATGTACTATCCAATCAGAAGGAAATGAATATAGATTCCTATTCACCACACACACAAAAATACATCCCAGGTGGATTGAAGATGAAAATGTGAAAACATGGAGTACCTGGCTGGCTCAGGTGGTGGAACATATGACTCTGAATTCAGGGTTGTGAGTTCAAGCGCCACATTGGGTGTAGTGATTACTTATAAATAAAATCTTTAAAAAAGAGAGAAAGAAAGTAAATGTGAAGAACAAGAATAAAATATTACAATGAAAATTAACTAACATGTACAATCTTGTGATGCTTGTGATGCAATCTTCTTTTTTTTTAAAGATTTATTTGTATTTATGATAGACATAGAGAGAGAGGGAGAGGCAGAGACACAGGCAAAGGGAGAAGCAGGCTCCATGCCGGGAGCCCGACGCGGGACTCGATCCCGGGACTCCGGGATCGGGCCCTGGGCCAAAAGCAGGTGCTAAACCGCTGGGCCACCCAGGGATTCCCTGATGCAATCTTCTTAAGCATGAAAAAAGTCCAGAAGTTATAAAGGAAAAAAATATAAAAGGCCCAAAGATAGGAAATATCCTGTGAGGAAATATTTTCAATACCATGACAGATAATGGGAAAATATATAACCTCAATAGCTTTTACAGATGGAAAAGAAAAAAAATAAACAAACCAGTAAAAATATGTACATATCACATGACCCAGCACTTGCACTGCTTTGTGTTACCATAGAGATATACGTACACACACCCACAGGAAAGCATAGATGGATGTTTATTGTGTTATTGTTTGTAAGTGCCAATATATTAGAAATAGCCAAGGTCATCAAAAGGGAGATATCAAATAAAGAGTGTCCTATCTATGCCAAGAAAACTACGCAATAGTTCCAAAGAATGAGATTCTTATATTGAAGCATCTTCAGGAATATTATTAGGTAAAGACAATATATATCTTAGGGTGCCTGAGTGGCTCAGTCAGTTAAGCATCTGCCTTTTTTTATTTTTATAAATTCATTTTTTATTGGTGTTCAATTTAAGCATCTGCCTTTGGCTCAGGTCATGACCTTAGGTTAAGTTCCATGATCTCAGCCCCTGGTTGTACACCATGCTCAGCAGAGAGTCTGCTTCTCCCTTTGCCCCTCCTCCCCACTGCCCATGCTCTTTCTCTCAAATAAATAAATAAAATCTTTAAAAAAACCAATATGCATTTTTACTTTGCTATTGTCACAAATATTATTGTCATAAATAATGGATTACATTATTTTATTATTATTATCATTTATTTTATTATTCATTTTAACATACTGCTTTAACCATACCTCCAATTTCAATCTGCTCCCTACAATTAAACACTTATCAGTTTGATGGATAACTCAAAAATTGATGTATTTCTGTTTTTCATTTTAATTGAATACCCTAATATTACATTGTGACTTTCAGGAGCCCTTAATTAGAAATCATAAACCATTATAAGGAGACTCCTGTACAACTCAACTGAAACAGAATGTATGGTAAGTGTGCATTTTAATGTAGCTTTATAATTATTGTTATATGCATTTGTCTTTTAAGACGTATAGGGAAAAAAAGGAATTGTAAACCAAATATGAAAAACTACTTGCTTTTTTAAAAAAAGATTTTATTTATTTATTCATGAAAGACACAGAGAAAGAGAGAGAGAGAGGCAGAGACACAGGCAGAGGGAGAAGCAGGCTCCACGCAGGGAGCCCGATGTGGGACTCCATCCCAGGTCTCCAGGATCAGGCCCTGGGCTGAAGGCGGCGCTAAACTGCTGAGCCACCAGGGCTACCCCAAACTACTTGCTTTTATATTTACCTCTGTAGCTACCTTTACATTTGTTATTTATTTAGTTAGTTAGTTTTTATTTTTGTGTGTATGTTTCTGGTTATTTTATGATTGTTATTATTTTAAATCAAATTTCTTCTATAATAATTGACATACAATACAGTTCCTCCATTTTAAGTGAATACTTTGTTGAGTTTTGGCAAATGTATGCACAAAGAGTAGCCACCACTTCAGTACGATATAGAACATTTCCATAAAATTTCTGGAGTGATCGAAATGCTGTTTATTTCTTCACATGACTTTAAGTTACTTGTGTCTCTTTTTCTCAGCATAGAAGTCTTATAGGACTTTCCAAACTTCCATAAATACAAATACAAATAAGTCTATTTTCTATAGTATGAATGTACCTTATGTTATTAAAATCATTCCCGTTACTCAACATTTATGTTATTTCTGTGTTTTCCCACTAAAAACAATGCTGTCTGCAAAGAAAATGTTTACACATGTATTCAAATTACTATATTTCTATAGAATAAACTCTGAAAAGTACAATTGCCTGATCAAAATATCTCTTACATTTCCCAATCTCCCTTGCCCATATAGTTGGGACCACCAAATGTAATATAAGACACTTCTTTTTTTAAAAGATCTTATTTATTTATTCATGAAAGACACAGAGAGAGAGAGGCAGAGACACAGGCAGAGGGAGAAGCAGACTCCATGCAGGGAGCCTGACATGGGACTTGATCCCGGGTCTCCAGGATCAGGCCCTGGGCCAAAGGCAGCGCTAAACCACTGAGCCACCCGGGCTGCCTCTAATATAAGACACTTCTAAGGCTTTTACAATTCTGGGTGACCTTTCCATCTTCTTTCAGTAACCTTGGAAACCATGTGTGCCATCTGGAACACATGATTGTGTTCCTAGATACCTGAATAATCAATGGAGCAGAGCCATGCAGGAGAACCAATAACTCTCATTAAACTATGACATGAATGAGTAATAACTTGCCTTAAATCTACTGAGATAGGCTAGTTCATCTTAATATACTGCTTTACCCACACCTCCAATTTCAATCCCCTCCCCACAATTAAACATTTATCAGTTTGATGGATATTCACCTAGAAATATATATATTTCTGTTTTGTATATACAAATATTATTATATTACATAATATTATTATAATATTATATATTATATAATATTATAATTATATAATATATATTATAATTATTATAATATTATAATATTATATCTATTGCCCTATTATATAATATTACATCTATTGCCCTATTGTTTTTACTTAACAATATTCCTGGAGATGCATCAGTATAACAATCTCATTCCTTTTAATTATTGTGTAGTTATATACACAATAATTATTATAATATTATAATATAATATTATATTATATAATATTATATAATATATTATATATATTATATTACATCTATTGCCCTATTGTTTTTACTTAACAATATTATAATATTGTTATCATTATAACATCTATTATAATATTATAATTAATTATAATTATAATAATTACATCTATTATAATATATACTATTATAATATACATTATAATATTACATTATAATATTATTATAATATTACATCTATTGCCCTATTGTTTTTACTTAACAATATTCCTGGAGATGCATCAGTATAACAATCTCATTCCTTTTAATTATTGTGTAGTTTTCTTATTTGACTTTTTCCTTTTGATGACTTAAACTATTTCCAACATTTTGGTTCTTTTAAGCAATGCCATAAAAACATTTATCTATGCTTTCCTGTGTACCTGTGTGCCTATATCTCCATGTAATAAAAAATAGTGATATGATATGCACATATTTTATTGGTTTGTTTATTTATCACAATGCATACCACGAATATATTCATCACCTCCAAAGTCCTGATAAATATTGATGGAAAAATCCTCAACAAAATACTAGCAAACTAAGCCAGCAGAATGTTAAAAGGATTTTACATCGTGATGGATTGAGGTTTACTCACAAAATTCAAGGGTGATTCAGTATATGAATATCAATGTCAGGGGCACCTGGGTGACTCAGTGGTTGAGCATCTGCCTTTGGCTCAAGTCGTGATCCCAGGACCCTGAGATCCAGTCCCTCATTGGGGTCCCCATGGGGACCCTGCTTCTCCCTCTGCCTATGTCTCTGCCTCTCTCTCTGTGTCTTTCATGAACAAATAAATAAAAAAAAACCGATGTCAAAATCTTATATTGCATTAATTTAAGAAAAGAAAAAAAACACATTATCAACTCAATTGTTACAGAAAAAAGCAGTTGACAAACTCCAATACCCTTTCATAATAAAAGCACTCAACAAACTAGGAATATAAGAAGTTTGTCTCAACATAATAAAGGGCATTTATGAAAAACTCAATGGTAGATTATATTTTATACTGAAAGATTGAAAGCTTTCCATCTGAGATCACAAATGAGACAACGATGTTTGCTTTTATCTGTTTTGTACTGGAAGTTCTAGCCAGAGAAATTAGGCAAGAAAAAAATAACTGAATCTAAATTAGAAAGAAAGAAGCAAAATTATCTTTATTTGCCAATGACATGATCTTATATACAAAAATAAAGAATATGCAAGAAGTTAACTAGGACTAATAAATAAACTTGGCAAATTGGAGGATATAAGATCAGCTATCCCAAATTGGTTGTATTTCTATACACTAGGAATGAGCAACAATTTTGTGTACAAAAGCACAAAATAGAAAACAATACTTAAAAATAAATTTAACCAAGGTATCTCAAGATTTGTACACTGAAAATTACAAAATTGTTGAAAGTAATTAAATAAGATCTAAATAAATGGAGATGTCCTATGTTCATAGATTGGAAGACTCAATATTTGTTAAGATGACAATAATTCCCAAAGCAAGCAAAGGATTGAATGCAATTCCTATCAAAATAGGAAAAATTTGGGGTGCCTGAGTGGCTCAGTCAGTTAAGTGTCTCCCTTGGGCTCAGGTCCTGATTTCTGGGTCTTGGGATGGAGTCCCATGTTGGCTCCCTGAACAGGGAGCCTGATTCTCCCTCTCTCTCTGACCCTCCTCCCCATTTGTGCTCTCTCTGTCTCAAATAAATACATAAATATAATCTTAAAAAAAGAGAATTCTATTTTCCAGAAAAGGAAAACGTGAGAGTAAAATTCATATGGAATTGCAAGAAATCCCAAATAGACAAAACATATTGAAAAAAATTAGGAAAACTCACATTTTTATTTTTTTTATTTTTTATTTTTTTTAAAACTCACATTTTTAAATTTTAAAATCTTACCAATTTATAGTAATCAAAACAGTGTACTACTAGCATAAGAATAAACCTGTAGATCAATGAAATAGGACTGAGAGTCAGAAATAAACCCATACATCTATTGTCAATTAATTTTGGACAAGAGTGACAAGTCCATTCAATGGGAGAAAGAATAAGCTCTTCAAACAAATGGTGATGAGACAACTGGATATCCACATGCACAAGAAATAAATTAGACCCCTACCTCATGTTATTCCAAAAGTAAACCAAAAATGGGTTAAAGACATAAATATAAGAGCCAAAACCACAAAATGTTTGGGAGAAAACTGGGACTAAATCTTCATGACCTTATATTTGGCAATGGATTCTTAAAAATGACAACAAAAGCATCATCCAAAAAAAAGGCAAAATGAAACAACAAATAAATTGGATTTCATCAAAATTAAAAACTTTATGCAACAAAAGACATAATAAAATGTCTTTTCAATAAAATGAAAAGACAATCTACAAAAACAGGAGAAATATTTGTAAATCATATATCTGATAGGGTCTAGTATCCAGAATATATAAAGAACTACTACAACTCAACAACAAAAAGACAATCCAATTAAAAAATCATCAAAGGACTTTTATAGACATGTCTCCAAAAAAAAATACAGTTGGCTCAAAGAAACACAGAAATGTCTTCAAAATTATTAGCCGTTAGGGAAATGCGACTCAAAACCATAGGGAGATTCCACTTTAAACACACTAGAATGGCTCTAATCCATAAGACTTAAAATAACGTGTTGAGGACACAGAGAAATTTTAACCCTTATAAATTGCTAGTGGTAATGTAAAATGGCACAGCATCTATAGAAAACAGTTTGGCGGGCAGCCCGGGTGGCTCAGTGGTTTAGTGCTGCCTTCAGTCCAGGGCATGATCCTGGAGACCCGGGATCAAGTCCCACATCAGGCTCCCTGCATGGAGCCTGCTTCTCCCTCTGCCTGTGTCTCTGCCTCTCTCTCTCTCTCTCTCTCTCTCTCTTTCTCTCTCTCTCTTTCTCTCTCTCTGTGACTCTATGAATGAATAAATTTAAAAAAAGAAAAGAAAAAAAACAGTTTGGCAGTTCCTCAAAAAGTTAAACATAGGATTACTATATGATCAAATAATTCCATTCCTAGGAATGAGCCCCAAAGTACTTAAAATAGGTATTCAAACAATAATTATACACAAATGTTTATAGCAGCACTATTAATAGTTTAAGGATGGAAACAACCCAAATGTTTATCAACTGAGTTCATAAACAAAAGGTAGTATATTCATACAGTGAAATATTATTCAGCCCTAAAAAGGAACAAAGTACTGATAACATGCTACAACATAGATGAACCTTGAAAAAATTATGCTAAGTGAAAGAAACCAAACATGAACGGTCACATATTGGATGATTCCATTTATATCAAATGTCAAGAATATGTAAATCCATAACACAAAAAACAAATTAGTGGTTGCCAGGGCTGGAGACAAGACAGAATGGATAAATTGGTAAAAGACATCGTTTGTTGGTATAATAAAAATGTTTTGGAACCAGACAGAAACGAACATTATGCAACAATGTGAATATTCTAAATGTCATTGAAAATTATACACTTAAAACAGTTAATTTTATTTTATGTGAATTTCACATCAATGCAAAAATTAAACACATTTTAATTATTAGAAATATTTCAAAATTTTGCTCCTAAGAGGTTGTACCAATTAACAGTTGCATTGACAATGTGTGAGAGTATCTATTCCCCCTCACCATTGCCAGGACTATGTTAAATATCTTTTTGATCTTACGTCTTTCCAGAATAACCCAGCTCATAAAGACTGCTACTTTCTCTAAACCATTTTTTTGTCCTTTACCTTGCAGTTCCTAATCATCATCTAAACATGTTCACGTCAATGGGTTTTACCTACTTTGCCAAAACATAATTTCCAACAGTCAGTTGTGTCCTCTTAAACCTACCTCAGTGCTAGAAATATAGTGAGTGCTTTCTATTTGTGTTTTTTACATTTAGAACCATGGACATATAACCCTGTTGTATATATTATTCTAAATTTTCAGAGGAAAAACTGAGGTTCAAAAATTTTATGCCACACCTTTTAACTCTGGAATGTGTCAAGCCTGAGTTTCTAGCTCCAATTTATCTATTTTTCCATGTGTCCTCCCCAGGAATTGATAAGACTTAGTTATCAGTATCTATACAATCACATTTTGTTGGTCATTCTATGTTGTGCGTATATGGTTTACTTAATGGCACTCCCTGATGAGGATGAGGATGGCAATGAACTCTTGTCCCTCAAATTGAGAAGTCTGCATCCAGGAACTATGTGGATTGGCTGGTGTCCAAGTCAGCATGGCATAGAGCAACATGCATTTAAAAAATTATTTATCTTTGTCTGCTGAATTTGAAAGGCTATCTTTATCATATTCTAAAAACCAAGTTGTTCCTAGATCTGTGTCAGCCTTCAAATGCTATTCTTTAGTTTTTTTCTCTATTCTCGGGAAGTCACTTTTTAAAATGTATTAACTTATTTGGCAGTACAAGTTTGCCTTTATTATTTATTTTCATCAATTTCTTGGCCCCTTATGAGTATATGCAATTCAGAGGAATTTTGAACAATATTTTTAAGTTCCAAAATACATTCCTTGTGATTAAAATTAAAATTGAGATGAATTTATGCATAATTGACATATTTTACAGTAATAATGACTGTGGAAAAGACTCCCATTTTCTAAATAACTTAAAGATGTGCTTTTTGTTTGTTCTCTCAGCATTCCACGGTAACAAGACCGCAAGCTGCTAAAAGCTCATATGTAAATAACTCAAATTTCCTTTTTTTATCCTGGAGAAGGTAATGGTTTCTTACCCACTATATCATTCCCTTAAAAAAAAATTTCCAACAGTACCTATCTCACAGGACTATGGGAGAAAGAAATAAAATACTGAGTTAGCAGTGATTTTATAAGATTTCGTATTTTGAAAAAAATAATCCTTTAGATAGGAACAACACATGATTTATATAGTAAGGACAGCAGGTAACTTTTCACAGTATTCCAAGGAAGAGGTGATTGGGACATGGGAGGGAAGGGGAATGTATTGAACCTGAACCAGGGCAATAACAGACAGTAGGATTAGGGGGAAAAGTAGACAGAGGTGGAAGATTATTAAAAGATTGGGTTCTCAGGAACTGGTTATCGAGATTGAGGGAAGTGAGAGAACAAAAGTGAAGGATAATATCCAGGTTTCTGACTTTGGCATTTAAAAGTATGTTGGCATTATTCATTTAGACAGAAAATATGGTAGTGGCTTAAGTGTGTAGTGTTAGAAGAGTTGGAGAGGAAAATTAGTTTTATTTATTTATTTTTTGCATTTTTAATTTAAAAATGTTTCCGCGCCAAACCGCTGTGCCACCCAGGGATCCCTGTTTCCTTTTTAAAAAAATTTAATTCTTGTATACTTAACATGCAGTGCCATATTGTTTTTTAATTTTCTACTTAAAATTTTAATTTTAATTCCAGTCAGTTAACATACAGTATTACATTAGTTTTAGGTATGCAATATAGTAATTTAACAGTTCCATACATCACCTTGTGCTTATCAACATTATACAGTGCGTGATTAGTTCAGGTTTACAATACAGTGATTCAGCAATTTTATTTTACTTTTTTTTTGATTCAGCAATTTTATACATTACTTAGTGCTCATCATGATGAGTGTACTCTTAATCCCCTTCACCTATGTCACCCATCCTCCCACACACCTCTCCTTTGGTAACCATCAATTTTTAAAAGATTTTATCTATTCATTCGTGAGAGACACACACAGAGAGACAGAGACACAAGCAGAGGGAGAAGCAGGCCCCCTGCATGGAGCCCAATGTGGGGATTATATCACACCTTGAGCTAAAGGCAGACACTCAACTGCTGAGCCACCCAGGCATCCCTTCTGCCCATTTTTTTTAAGATTTTATTTATTCCAAAAAAAAAAAAGATTTTATTTATTCCTGAGAGACACAGAGAAAGAGGCAGAAACACAGGCAAAGGGAGATGTGGGACTCAATCCCAGGGCCCAGGAGCATGCCCTGAGCTGAAGGCAGACACTAAACCACTGAGCCATCCAGGTGCCCCTGCCCATTTTTAAATTGTATTATTTGTTTTTGTGGTGTTGAGTTGTATCAATTTTTTATGTATTTTGGATACTAAGTCTTTATCAGATATCTCATTTGCAAATATCTTCTGCCATTCAGTAGATTGTCTTTTTGTTTTGTTTCCTTTGCTGTGCAGAAACTTTCATTTTGATGTAGTCTCAATAGTTCACTTTTGCTTTTTTTTTTTATCTTGCCTCAGGAGACATATCTAGAAAAATGTTGCCATGGCCAATGTCAGAGAAATTAGTGCCTGTGCTCTTTTCTAGGATTTCTATGATTTTGAGTCTCACACTTAGGTCTTTAATCCATTTTATTTTTGTGTATGGTGTAAGACAGTGGTCCAGTTTTAGTTTTCTGAATGTAGCTGTTCAGTTTTCCCAGCACCATTTGTTAAAGAGAGTACTATATTTTCCCCATTGTATATTCTTTCTGCCTTTGTTGAAGATTAATTGACCACAAAATCGTGGGTTTATGGGTTTATGGCCTCTCTATCCTGTTCCACTGATCTATGTGTCTATTTTTGTTCCAATATCATACTGTTTTGACTACTTCAGCTTTGTAGTAAAACTTGAAATCTGGGATTGTGATGCCTCTAGTTTTGTTCTTGTTTTTTAAGATTGCCGTAGCTATTTGAGGTCTTCTGTAGTTCCATACAAATTTTAGGATTATTTGTTCTAGTTCTGTGAAAAATGCTGTTGAGATTTTGATAAGAATTGCATTAAATCTATAGACTGCTTTTGACATTTTTACAATATTTCCTCTTCCATTTCATGAGCATAGAATATCTTCCCATTTGTTTATGCCATCTTTAATTTCTTTCATTAGTATTTTATAGTTTTCAGAGTACAGGTCTTTCACCTCCTTGGTTAATTTTATATTCCTAGGTATTTTTTAATTTTTGGTGCAATTGTAAATGGGATTGCTTTCTTGATTTCTCTTTCTGCTGCTTCATTATTAGTGTATAGAAATGAAATGGATTTGTATACATTGATTTTGTATCCTGCAGCATTACTGAGGTCATTTGTCAGTTCTAGTAGTTTTTTGGTGGAGTCTTTAGGGTTTTCTATATATAGTTTTATGTCATCTGCAAATAGTGAAAGTTTTACTTTTTCCTTACCAATTTGGATGCCTTTTATTTCTTTTCCTTGTCTGATTGCCGTGGCTAGAACTTACAGTATTTTGTTGAATGAAAGTGGTGAAGGGGCACTAGGGTTGCTCAGTGGTTGAGTGTCTGCCTTCAGCTCAGGTCACGATCCTGGGGTCCTGGGATTGAGCCCTGCATCATGTAGGGGCTCGCTGCTCAGTGGGGAGTCTGCCTCTCCCTGTACCTGTTCTCCTCTCCATTGCTCATGCTCTCTCTATCAAATAGATAAATAAATAAAATCTTCCAAAAAATAAAAGTAGTGAGAATGAACATCCTTGTCTTGTTCCTGACCATAGAGGAAACGCTCGCAGTTTTTCTCCATTGAGTATGATATTCACTGTGGGTTTTTCATATATGACATTTATTGAGATATGTTCCCACTAAATCTACTCTCTCTCTCTCATAGATATATATATTTCATATATATATATGAAAAGTTTCATGCTTTTTAAAAATGATGGCTATTGTGAGCAATCAATATTTATTGAGCATGCTAGCACATGCAGAAAGCTGTTATTGATTGTCTAGCCAATAAAAATTGTTTTGTCAGTATTTGAAACAGTATATGCCATACTACAGAGTGGTTTTTTTCAGAGGTCTAGTTCAGCTCACTAGGCAGGGAGCTTACACGAATGGGGCAAAACAATGTATTAGGAATAAGTAAGTATATGTCTTACCTGTAACCTGTCCATATTTCGTATATAACCACACCTTGGAGATATTGCAGGTTTGGTTCCAGACCACTGCAATAAAGCAAATACTGAATAAAGCAAGTCAAATGAATTTTTTGTTTTCCCAGTGAAGATAAAAGTTTATGTTTATGTTCTACTGTAGTCCATCAAATGTGCAATAGTATTATGTCCAGAAGTATGTACATACCTAATTAAAAATACTTCCTTACCAAAAGGTGCTAACCATCATCTTTGCTTTCAGTGATTCATAATTTCATTGCTAGTGAAGGATCTTGCTTCAGTGTTGGCTGTTGACTGCTCAGAGTGATGGTTGCTGAAATTTGGAGTGGCTGTGGTAATTTCTTAAAATAGACAGCAATGAGAAGTTTGCCACATTGATTGACTTTTTCTTTTATGAACAATTTATCTGTCACATGTAATAGCATTTTTCCCTCAGTAGAACTTCTTTCAAAATTGGAGTTCATCCTCTCAAACTCTGCTGCTGCTTTATCAAGTAAAATTATGTAATATTCTAAATCTTTTGTTTTCATTTCAACAATCTTCACAGCATCTTCACCAGGAGTAGTTTCCATCTCAAGAAACCACTTTCTTTGCTCATCTAGAAGAAGCAACTCTTCATTCATTAAAGTTTTATCATAAGGTTGCAGCAATTCAGGCTCCACCTCTAATTCTAGTTCTCTTACTATTTCTACCACATCTGCAATTACTTCCTCTGCTGAAATCTTGAACCCTTCAAAGTCGTCCATGAGGTTTGGAATTGTTGATATTTTGACCTCTTCCTATGAATCACTAATGTTCTTCATGGCATCTAGAATGGTAAATCCTTGCCAGGATTCAACTTACTTTGTCCAGATCCATCAGAAGAATCACTCTGGCAGCTACAGCCTCATAAAATGTATTTCTTAAATCATAAGGCTTGTAAGTGGAAATTACCCCTTGATCCACGGACTGCAAAATGGATGTTGCATTAGCAAGCATGAAAACATGAATCTTATTTTACATCTCCATCAGCTTTTGGGTGACCATGTTCATTGTCAATGGGCAGTAATATTTTGAAAGGAATCTTTTTTCTTAGGAGTAGGTCTCAATTGTGAGCTTCAAATATTTAGTAAACCATATTGTAAACAGATGTGGTGTCATTCAGGCTTTGTTGTTCCATTGATAGAGCACAGGCAGAGTAGATTTAGCATGATTCTTAAGTGCCTTAATATTTTCAGAATGGTACATGAGTTTTGGCTTCAGCTTAGTTACCAGCTACCTACCAAGAGAGCCAGCATGTCTTTTGAAGCTTTGACCAGGCATTGACTTCTCCTCTCTAGCTATGAAAATCTTAGATGGCATCTTCTTCCAATAGAAGGCTATTTTGTCTACATTGAAAATCTATTATTTAGTGTAGCCATATTCATTAGTTATATTACCTAGATCTTCTGGATAACTTGCTGCAGCTTCTATAACAGTACTTGCTCCTTTATCTTGTACTTTCATGTTATGGAAACAACTTCTTTCTTTAAACCTCATAAACCAACCTCTGCTAAGCTTCAAATTTTTCTTCTGCAGCTTCCTTACCTCTCCCAGACTTCATAGAATTGAAAAGACTTAGACCTTTGCTCTGGATTAGACTTTGTCTTTAGGGAATATTGTTCTGATTTGTTATTCTATCCAGACCCTCTAAAACTTTATTCATATTAACAATAGGCTGTTTTGCTTTCTTATCACTCACATGTTCACTGGAATAGCATCGTTAATTTCCTCCAAAAGCTTTTCCTTTGCATTTACAACTTGGCTAATTGTTTGGTGCAAGAGGCCTAACTTTCAGGCTATCTTGACTTTTGACATGCCTTCCTTACTAAGCTTAATAATAACTTGCTCTTGATTTAAAATAGAGACGAACAACTCTTCCTTTCACCTGAACATGTAGAGGCCATTGTAGGGTTATTAACTGGCTTAATTTCAATATTGTTATGTTTCAGGGAATAGAAAGTCCTGAGGAGAGGGAGAGAGATGGGGAACAGCTGGTTGTTGGAGTAGTCAAAACACACTTACATTTATGAATTAAATTTGTGGTCTTATATGGGTACAGTTTGTGGCAACCCAAAACAATTATAATAATAACAGCAAAGATTACTAATCATGGATCACTGTAACAAATATAATAATAATAATAATGAAAAAGCTTGAAATATTACAAAAATCTACCAAAATGTGACACAAAGTGAAGAAATGCTGTTGAAAAATGAAGCTGGGGCAGGGGGGCTCCTGGGTGGCTCAGTCAGTTAGGTGTCTGCATTCGCCTCTGATCATGATCTGGAATCCTGGCATTGAGCCCAGTGCCAAGCTCCTCGCTCAGCGAGGAGTCTGCTTCACCTTTGATCCTTTCCCTTTTCATGTTCTCTCTCACTCTCTCAAATAAAGGATTAAAATCTTTTTTTAAAAGGGGGGATATCTGGGTGGCTTAGTGGTTGAGCATCTGCTTTTGGCTCATGTTATGATCCCAGGGTCCTGGGATTGAGTCCTGCATCAGGCTCCCCACAAGAAAAGAGACATCTGCCTATGTCTCTGCCTCTCTCTGTGTGTCTCTTATGAATAAATAAATAAAATATTTTTTAAAAAATGGCCACTTTGAAATCTTTTTATATTCAATCTGACATCTGATTGTTCTCACAACACGCTATTTATGTTGCCTTCTCTTTCCTGTGTATGGCTCTCATATTCCTCTTTCTTCGCATTGACAAAGACTTTTTCTTTTTTTCAAGATTTTATTTATTTATTTGAGAGAGAGCATGAGCAAGGGAGGAGGGGAGAAGGGCAGAGGGAGAGAAAGAAGCAGGCTCCCCACTGAGCAGGGAGCATGACCTGGGGCTTAATCCCAGGACCCTGAGATCTCAAACTGAGTTGAAGGCAGATGCTTAACCAGCTGAGCCACCCAGGTGCCTGACAAGAATTTTTTTTTTTTGACCAAAGTTTAATCAGGCTTTTTTGAGCTCTCTTCTTCTTCTTTTTTTTTTTTAAAGATTTATTTATTTATTCTATAGAAAAATAAGGAGGGACCAGCAGAGGGAGATGGAGAAAGAGAATCTCAAGCAGACTCCCTGATGTGCACAGAGCCCTATGTAGGGCTCAATCTCATAACCCTGAGATCATGAACTGAGCTGAAATCAAGAGTCAGAAGCTTAACCAACTGAGCCATCCAGGTGCTGCAGGCCCTCTTCTTGATTAGGCCTTGTCCTTGGACTGTCAAGATTAGTTTTAGCAAAGAATCCTGTTCATTCCAGTTTTAGCAAGAATCCTGCTAAGCTAGTTTAGCAAGAATTCTTCTACCCTTTAAATTTAATTAAGTTCCTCTTTATCCACCCTTGATATCTAATCAAGTTCCTGTTAGTAATTGTAATCCAATGACTTTTTCTCCCTGTCTATTCATTATAAAAATCCTCTGCTATCCCTGTTGTAGTTGTAGTTAAACTCAATTTCATAAAAAAAAAATCTTCCTGTCATATGCAACTCTGTACAATGCAATTTTTCTTTGACAGAATATTTTGTACTTTGGTGAAATCTGCACAGTTTAGGTAATATATTTTAACATCTTTGAATACTAATTTGCCTTCCCATCTTCTGCACTATTTATTTTGGTTGTTGTTTGCTTGCTTGCTTTGTGGCTTGATGAGGTTATGTTAGTGAAGCTATTTTCCCCACTGTGTGAACATTTTGGTATCATTCCTCAGGATGTGTGTACATGTGTCCCTTTGCACCCTCTGACTGCTCTGTTCTCAACAAAGCCCTGGGGCATAAAATCAGAAGTCTGATCCAATTAAATTAAGTCAGGTATATTTTTTGAAGTCAGTCTTTGAAGTTTATTCTGATCCCCCAATAGACTCTTAATTACCCATTCTCCCCTTAATTTTCTCTGGTGTACTAACTGGCCTAAAGTTTAACTTGTTGCTTTTATTTAAGGGAAGCTACTGTTTTCTAGTGTAAGTTTAAGCTTGATCTTCCCCAGATTGTTTCAAAATGAATCCTCTCTTTTGGAGAGAGCATAGAAGCTCTCTTTTTTATGGGCTACTTCTCTACCTGGGCAAAAACTGTGAGCTACTCCAGGCAGGGCTGTAGCCTCTGGCTTTATTTATTCATTTATTCATTTATTTTCATTGCTTCTCCTGGTATGAAACCTCTGCTCTAAGAGGAATCCATGATGAGGGTAATCAAGACCCATTTATTCTTGGTCTACTCTGTTGGGTAAAGCCTTTGTAGTGAGTGATTACTAGAAGGGAATTCATGACTTCTTGGTCACAGTCGCTAAGAATTTAACTTCTTCAACTGTAATTTGGAGGGGATAAGAAGTGCTGGTGATCTGCCTTCCAGTGAGATGTAAACTTTGACTGGGAACTGAGGGGGAAAGAATCCCTGTAATTTTGGCTGTGCCTCCCAAGTAGAGTTTCTGTTAAGATGAGCTGGGGATGAAGAAGAAGGAGGGAGCAGGTCCTGGTTCAAATGCCAGGAACTCTTATTGTTTTGCTCAAGTTTTGGTAGATTTTTCTTGAATAAATGTTTATTCATATGCTATTTTCCCCTAGGACAATTCCTAAAGACATTATTAAATAGTTGGGTTTTTAAATAGTTTTCATCTGATCTGCTTGTTTAACTGTTGAGTGGGTCTTCATAGCTCTTCCTGTTATCACCACAAAAGTGGCCATTATGTCAAATTTTTAAATTGCAATTCAATTCATTTAATAGATATAGTATTGGTCAGATTTTCTATTTCTTCTTTTTTTTCATTTTAGTAAGCTATGTTTTTACATAAATTCATAGATTTAATCTAAATTTTAAAAATTTATTGTAATGAAATTGTTCATATTATTATTACATTTTTAAAATCTGTAGAATATATACTGTTCTTCTTTCTTTTATCCTTGGCATTTATATTGTGTCTTCTCTATTTTGCTTGAACAATTTCATTAGAGGGTTTTGATTTTATTAGTATTTACATGCAATTAACATTTGTCTGTTTCTTTATTTTGTATGTTTCATTTCTCTTTAATTAATTTCTATTCTTAGTTATTTTTTAAGAATTGTGTGGATTTATATTGTTCCCCCCAAAAAACTGGACAAGCAAACTTAAGATTATTGATATTTTTCAGTCTTTCTTATATTCTAATATATCCATTTAAAGGCATAGAATTTATTAAGCATAGATAGCTGCCTCCCACAGGTTTGCATGTGTTGTGTTTTCATCATCACTCAAAGATAATACTAAATTTGATGGTAATTTCTGCTTTTATTTATGAATTATTGAGAAATGTATTGCTTAATTTCCAAACACTTTGAATGCTTTTGTTGTTATTCATTTGTTAATTATTATCTTTATTCATCTGTCATCATAGAACATATTCTGGATTATCTTAATATTTTAAAATTTGTTGCTACTTTGTGAATTTAAGCAAATGTCCTGTTTGCACTAGAAAAAAATGCGTATTCTGCAATTTTAGTTTATATTGCTCTATATATGTAAATTAGGTCAGATTGTTAGTCTTGTTACTTAAATCTTTATTACTTCTGCTGATTTTTTTCTAATTATTCTATCAATTAATTTTTTTAACTTCCACACCTACTTTTTTTTTAAATTGAGGTTCGATTTGCCAACATATAGTATAACACCCAGTGCTCATCCCATCAAGTTCCCTCCTCAGTGCCTATCACCCAGTTACCCCATCCCCCCACCCACCACCCCTCCCTTCGGCTACACTTTGCGCGTTTACCAGAGTTAGGATATCAATTATTTAAGGAGGTATATTTACATTTCCCACAATAACTTTAGATTTCTCTATTTTTACTTTTATTTCTGATATTTTTTGTATTATATATTTTGAAGCAATGTTATTGGAAGCATACTGATTTACCATTTTAGTACCTTCCTATTAGATTGATAATTTTATCATCATAAAATATATCTATCTCTAATAATATTTCTTGGCTTATGGCTTACTTTGTTGGATATTTTCATAGCTACACCAGCTTTCCTTTGGTTATAGTATGCATGTATATATTTTTCTACATTTTGACTCAATCTTTCTGTGTCCTTAAATTTACGTTGTCTCTTTAAGCAGCATATGATTTATTACTTTTATCAAGTGTGATTTGAAGTGCTCAGTCTATTTATATTCACTCTAATTATTGATCTTTTTGTGCTTATGTCTCTCATCTTACTATTTGTTTTCTATCTGACCCTCCTGTTCTAGGTTCCTACTGATTAAATTAGACAACAAAGGCAACTTGTGGATCCCCTTAAACTTATGTTCAAAATTAAATGCACATATATGTGTAGGGATGGTTGAATCCATTTATTCAAGGTGACTGTATGTGATAAAGAGAGAGTCTATAACTCTCATTAGTTTAGGAAGAGAGTTTATGATATAAAAAAAGTGAGAGTCACACGACTAATAAGAGCAGAGTGTGGATTTGGTTCTAATGCATGGACTCTTACCAAGTATCCTGAGGCATGGGTAAATTTTTGATATCCTTACTGATATTTTTCTGATTGTACTATTAGTTACCAAGAAATTTCTGTTTTCCTTTCTCACCATGATTGTGGATTATAGATATACTCATCCTTTTTTTTATACTCATCCTTTTATTCTGGTTTTTATTTTTTGCTTTATGTCTTTAGATGCATATAAATTAGGTATTACAATACAATCCTGGTGGATCGATCTTTTTTCTTTATTAAATATCCCTCTTTATAAATGCCCGTTGCCTTGAATTCTATCTTGATTAGTATTTAAAAAGCAACAGCAGCTTCTTTAATAGGCACAATTTGCATAATACACATTTTTAAATTAAGTTTTAATTCCAATATAGTTAATGTATAGTGTTTTATTAGTTTCAGGTGTACAACATAGTGAATCAACAATTTTATACATTACTCACTGCTCATCATGGTAAGTGTACTCTTTAATCCCCGTCACCTATTTCACCCATCCTTCTGCCCACTTTCTGGTAACTATCAGTTTGTTCTCTATAGCTAAGAGTCTCTTTCTTGACAAATATCATATGATTGATTTGTTTCTCTTTTTTCTTTCCTCATTTGTTTTCTTTCTTAAATTCCACCTATGAGTGAAATCATATGGTATTTATCTTTCTCTGACTTATTTTGCTTAGCATTCTACTCTCTAGGTCCACCCATGTCCTTGCAAATGGCAAGATATCATTATTTTTATTGCTGAGTAATATTCCATTGTATACATATACCACATCTTCTTTATCCATTCATCAGTCGATAGGCACTTGGACTGTTTCCATAATTCAACTATTGTAGATAATTCTGCTAAAAACATTGGGCTGCATGTATCCCTTTGAATTGGCATTTTTGTATTCTTTGGGTATATACCTAGCAGTGCAATTGCTGGTTTATAGGGTAGTTCTATTTTTAACTTTCTGAGGAAATTCTATACTGTTTTCCAGAGTGGCTGCACCAGTTTGCATTCCCACCAACAATGCAAGAAGGTTCTCCTTTCTTCACATCCTTGCCGCCGACAGCTGTTCTTCCTTATGTTGTTGATTTTAGCCATTCTAACAGGTGTGAGGTAATATCTCATTGTGGCTTTGATTTGCATTTCTCTGATGATAAATGATGTTGATCATCTTTTCATGTGTCTGTAGGCCACCTGGATGTCTTCTTTGGGGAAATTTCTATTCATGTTTTCTGCCCATATTTAAATTTGATTATTCATTTTGGGGGTATTGAGTTGTAGAAGTTCTTTATATGTTTTGAATACTAAACCTTTATCAGTTATGTCATGTGCAAATATCATGGTTTGGTTTCATTCTTTTGCATATAGCCGTCCAGTTTTCCTAAATGTTTTTTGTTTTCTATTGTATATTCTTTCCTGCTTTGTCAAAGATTAATTGATCATATAATTGTGGGTTCATTTCTGGATTTTTTGTTCTGTTCTATTGATCTATATGTCTATTTTTGTGCCAGTACCATACTGTTTTGATCACTACAGCTTTATAATATAACTTGAAGTCTGGAATTGTGATGCCTCCAGCTTCACTTTTCTCTTTCAAAGTTGTTTAGAGTATTCAGGTTATTTTTTGGTTCCATACAAATTTTAGGATGTTTGTTCTAGCTCTGTGAAAAATACTATTTGTATTTTGATAGAAATTGTGATAAATATGTAGATTGCTTTGGGCAGTATAGATATTTTTAACAATATTTGTCCTTCCAATCCACAAATTTGGAATGTCTTTCCATTTCTTTGGGTCATTTTCAACTTCTTTTATCAGTGTTTTATAGTTTTCAGAGTACAGTTTTTCACCGCTTTGGTTAGATTTATTCCTAGGTATCTTGTTGGCTTTGGTGCAATTGTAAATGGGATTGATCCCCTTAATTTCTCTTTATGCTGCTTCATTATTCGAGTGTAGAAATGCAACAGATTTCTTTACATTGATTTTATATCTTGCAACTTTACTGAATCTGTTGACCAGTTCTAGCAGTGTTTTAGTGGAGTCTTTTGGGTTTTCTACATAGAGCATCATATTATCTTCAAATAGTGGAAGTTTTACTTCTTCCATGCTAATTTGGATGCCTTTTATTTTTTTTGTTGTTGTCTGATTACTGTGGCTAGGACTTCCAGTACTATGTTAAAAATAACAGTGATGAGAGTGGAAATCCCTGTCTTGTTCCTGACTGTAGAGGAAAATATCTCCATTTTTGCCCATTGAAGATGATATTAGCTGTGGGTTTTTCATATATGGCCTTTATTATGTTGAGGTATGTTCCCTTTAAACCTACTTTGTTGAGGGTTATTTCATGAATGGTTGTTGTACTTTGTTAAATGCGTTGTCTTCATTTTGAATATCGTTATTATTTCCATTATTTTCTGCATATTCCAAATTAATGTGATGATATACATTCAGAGTTGCTTTAATCTCAATAAGATTGGAACTGTACAATAAAATAAAATATAAAAACCTGACATCGAAATACATAACAACAAAAAATTTGCCTTTAATTACACATCCATTTCAAATGTCACCAGTGGTGAATTTCTTTGTCTCTTTGTATTTGTATATGCACATTACCATATATATTTATACACCTAACTTTCTAGACTATTAGATTGCAGAATCAGCAACACACACCTTGATTGATTCAGAAACACCTCCTTTAAGAAAAAATAAAATCACATAAAATCTACATGTGTATTTTTATATCTTCTAATATGAGAAATGTTGAAGGATTTAAAAAAATAGATACTAACATAGAATAAGACAATTTAGGTCATGTGATAGGTCATTGCTAGGATCTCTGACATTTTGATATATTTCCTTGCAGTCTTTCTCTAAGCATAAAATTTGTACTTATAGACTAAATGTGACCCCCTGTAAAATTAATATGTTGAAAGTTAATCCCCACCCTGATGGTAACTAGAGGTTGGGGCTTTGGGAAGTGATTAAATCCTGAGGGTGGAGCCCTTGAGAATGGGATTGATGCCCCTATAATAGAGGCCCCAGAATGCTCCCTTGCTCTTTACACGATATGGAAAGCAAGAAGACTTGAAACATGAAGTGGACCCTCTCCAAATGCCAAATCTTCCAGGACCTTATCTTGGACTTCCCAGAGTCCAGTACTATGAGAAATGAATTTCTGTTATTTAAGTCACCCAACCTATGGTATTTTTGTTATTGCAGCCCAAATGCACTAAGTCAATACTCAATATAATTGTATTTCTACTGTACTACCAGTGGTTCTCCAGTGTTAGTCCACATTAGAATCTCTCAGGGGAGCATGATAATAATGTGTGTTTTGGGGCCAATTAGAAGAGTGTTTAATTCATGGAATATAGGAAGGAGTGTCAAAGTCTATATTGATAGCAAGAGAGATAAAAAAACTCTAAAGCAGGCAGTCTTTGTAACACACTGTGAAAATCAAATTAAGTTTTATTCATGTTTTAATTTGGCATGCCATCCGGACTCTACTAGGCTCCTTAGGAAATGCAAGTCTGCCTCTAGAGAAATAAAATTACTTACTAGCTGTTCTTTAGTTAAGAGTTAAAACTGGATCAAGGACTTAAGTTTCCCCACAGAGTCATAATGTGCATAGTGAATATTTATTCAACATTCACAATGTGTCAAACATCGCAATAGGCACAAGAGTATAAGGTTGATAAAGAAATGTACTTGCTATAAGAATGACACAATTTTGCAGAGGAGTAATTTATAACATTTTTATGGATTTTTTAATCTTACAAAATATTTAAAACTCCTTCACATAGATTAGGTTTTGGGGGTGTTACTCTATTTTAATCTAAGAAGGTGAAAAATCTCTGTAATTTAACACTTCATGTATGCCAGTTGCTCTAGAAGGTGGATCTGCCTAGAAGTCACTTTTGGCAAGACATAGGAGACATAAAAAGCCAATGTTGTCACCCTCTGAAGATTATTCTTGAAATTTCCATTACTAAAATATATAGAAAACCAACATAGTCTTTATTATAATTAAGATCACAAAGGACTGGCTTCAACTGTTCAGGCTATCATTTTATTTTATACATCATTTACTTTATTAATGAAGTCTCATATTCATGTGTTGACCCAGCACTCTCCATCCAAATGGAATGTCTGAGTCTCTAGAGAGCAGAGGACCAATAAGTAAAACTGTAAAGGTCTATTTTTACTAAGACCTTGGCTAAGATACTTAAATTACTGAGGCACATTTGTGTGGTATCCACCTTCACAAGTGTGACAGTGATCTCACAGAAATCAGTGGGGTTTGTCACCTTGAAGACTCCAACACATCAACCACTGTCAGCAGAAAGAAAAAGATGAAGAAGTGACAGTAGTATTTAGAAGACATGGCAGAATCCAGGGAAGGGTGGCACCAACTTTTCAGCTGCCTGAACTTGTTCCTGGGCACAAGTTAGATATCTCTCGGCCCTCTCTGAGTATCTCTGTGGTTAGGGGTTCTGAAAAAGTCGGGTGGGATCCAAGCCAACACAGTTCACACATTCAATACCTCATCTGATCTACTCAGCATCTCTGGGAGACAAAGAGTATTCCCTTTTCACAGGTAACAAGGATGACCCTTTAAATTCATGGTAATAAATATGAGAGAATGCTAAATAATGTGAAATGCACTTTCTTTTCCTTTCAACCAATTTTTAATTTTGTATTTCTTTTTTCTTTTTATTTTACTTTATTTTGTTCTTCAGTTTTTGTGTATTTTTTATTGGACTTTGATTTGCCAACATATAGCATAACACCCAGTGCTCATCCCCTCAAGTGCCCCCCTCAGTGCCCATCACCCAGTCACCCCTACCCCCGCCCACCTCCCTTTCCACAACCCCTTGTTCGTTTCCCAGAGTTAGGAGTCTTTCATGTTTTGTCACCCTCACTGATATTTCCCACTCATTTTCTCTCCTTTCCCCTTTATTCCCTTTCACTATTTTTTATATTCCCCAAATGAATAAGACCATATAATGTTTGTCCTTCTCCGATTGACTTGCTTCACTCAGCATAATACCCTCCAGTTCCATCCACGTTGAAGCAAATGGTGGGTGTTTGTCGTTTCTAATGGCTGAGTAATATTTCATTGTATACATAAACCACATCTTCTTTATCCATTCATCTTTCAATGGACACCGAGGCTCCTTCCACAGTGTGGCTATTGTGGACATTGCTGCTATAAACATCGGGGTGCAGGTGTCCTGGTGTTTCACTGCATCTGTATCTTTGGGGTAAATCCCCAGTAGTGCAACTGCTGGGTCGTAGGACAGTACTATTTTTAACTCTTTGAGGAACCTCCACACAGTTTTCCAGAGTGGCTGTACCAGTTCACATTCCCACCAACCGTGCAAAAGGGTGCCCCTTTCTCCACATCCTCTCCAATATTTATTGTTTCCTGTCTTGTTAATTTTCACCATTCTCACTGGGGTGAGGAGGTATCTCATTGCGGTTTTGATTTGCATTTCCATGATGGCAAGTGATGCAGAGCGTTTTCTCATGTGCTTGTTGGCCAGGTCTATGTCTTCCTCTGTGAAATTTCTGTTCATGTCTTTTGCCCATTTCATGATTAGATTGTTTGTTTCTTGGCTGTTGAGTTTCATAAGTTCTTTATAGATCTTGGATACTAGCCCTTTATCTGATATGTAACTTACAAATATCTTCTCCCATTCTGTAGGTTGTCTTTTAGTTTTGTTGACGGTTTCTTTTGCTGGGCAGAAGCTTTTGATCTTGATGAAGTCCCAATAATTCATTTTTGCTTTTGTTTCCCTTGACTTCATAGATGTATCTTGCAAGAAGTTGCTGTGGCCAAGTTAAAAAAGGCTGTTGCCTGTGTTCTCCTCTAGGATCTTGATGGATTCTTGTCTCACATTTAGATCTTTCGTCCATTTTGAGTTTATCTTTGTGTATGGTGTAAGAGAATGGTCTAGTTTAATTCTTCTGCACGTGGCTGTCCAATTTTCCCAGCACCATTTATTAAAGAGCCTGTCCTTTTTCTAGTGGATAGCCTTTCCTGCTTTGTCAAATATTAGTTGACCATAGAGTTGAGGGCCCATTTCTGGATTCTCTATTCTGTTCCATTGATCTATGTGTCTGTTTTTGTGCCAGTACTACACTGTCTTGATGATCACAGCTTGGTAGTACAACCTGAAATCTGGCATTGTGATGCTCTGGTTTTCTTTTTCAATATTCCCCTGGCTATTTGGGGTCTTTTCTGATTCCACACAAATCTTAAGATCATTTGTTCCAAGTCTCTGAAGAAAGTCCATGGTATTTTGATAGGGATTGCATTAAATGTGTAAATTGCCCTGGGTAGCACTGACATTGTCACAATATTAATTCTGCCAATCCATGAGCATGGAATATTTTTCCATCTCTTTGTGTCTTCCTCAATTTCTTTCAGAAGTGTTATGTAGTTTTTAGGGTATAGATCCTTTACCTCATTGGTTAGATTTATTCCTAGGTATCTTATGATTTTGGATGCAATTGTAAATGGGATTGACTCCTTAATTTCTCTTTCTTCAGTTTCATTGTTAGTGTATAGAAATGCCAATGATTTCTGGGCATTGATTTTGTATCCTGCCACATTGCTGAATTGCTGTATGAGTTCTAGCAATCTTGAGGTGGAGTCTTTTGGATTTTCTATGTACAGTATCATGTCATCTGCAAAGAGGGAGAGTTTGACTTCTTTGCCAATTTTATTTCTTCTTGTTGCCTGATTGCTGAGGCTAGGACTTCTAGTACTATGTTGAATAGCAGTGGTGAGAGTGGAAAAAATCATCTATATGTTGGTATATTGAACTCCAGTAAAAAAATATATACAAAAAATATATATTTTTCCCACCTGAGAGGACTCTTGCGCCCTCTAGTGGGCATCCAGCCACAGCACCTCCCTCCTGCTCTCTTTTTTTTCTCTCCTCTTTCCTCTCCTCTGAAGCTCACCATCTGTAGGTCCTTCCCCTGGACTACTGCAAGCACCAAAAGGGAAGACCCAGAGGGAATCCTCAGAAAGTGTCTGTTCCCATCTCCACCATTGTTCCTCCCCCTGACTTGAGCCTATCCTTTTAGTCTCCCCTCTCCTCCCAACGGTATGCATTCTCGCTGGGAGGTGCACAGCCCTGACCTGCAGACCCTTAGATCTGCAGATGAAAGGAATGGGAGGATCCCTGGCAGCTGCAGTGGAGAGGTCACTGCAGACCTGCCACTTGCCCCTTATCTCCCAGCACCCTGTGTTCCAACTTTGTCACTCCTTATATTCCCTCTTTCTCCAAAGCCACCCTCTGCCACCAGTACTCCTGGTCTTTTTCTTTCTTTTTTTTCTTTTTTCCCTCCTGGTCTTTTCAATACCCACAATGATGAAAGAGGGGATGCTACTTAAAATAGAACTTTTACATTCTGGTCTCTCTGTTGCCATCTCCTGTGATTCGTATCCACACTCCTACCAAAATGTTTTGCATCAAATAGGCATGGAACACAGGGAGCAGGGCTTGTGAAACTTGAAAGTGTTCCAGAGTATACTTGTATCTCCATATTCATATACTGCTTGCCACCAGGACCACCCACGTTGAACTGGATTAAGGAGGGGGTGTCAAGAACGAAGACTGATCAATTTGGTTCTGCCTTCAGCTGCCAGCCATCCTGGTGCCAGAGTTAGCCAGCTCTCTCAAGTCGGAACCCAATACCCAGTGCGTTCCTGGACATTCCTTGACCTGAAGTTTTTCCTCCTCTGCAACAGGAATCATTATCCAGAGGGTACAAAACAAGAAAGGGACTTGGGCCCAGATAGACAACAGTCACGTAACAGCCACGTCACAGTAGGGTATTAGGCTTCCAATCCTCCCTCCTACTCAGGCAGGGCAGCGGGGAAACTTTCATCCCCACCTCTTCCCGGCACGCTGGATCTGGAATGTCTCTTTTTCCACCTTGGCATTTCAGGAGGCCAGATATCGTCTTTGGCTTTCCCTAATCATCAGCAACAGGCAGAATTTTCTCTTGGAGTTACTGTCCATTTGCAATTCTTGTGAAATTATCCCTCTTTCCTGTTTCCCCTGCCCTCCAATAGGTTCCTTCTCCTGGTCTACTCTCATTATTGTCATTATTCTTCTCCTGAGGCCCTTGCTTGCACCGAAATGGCCATAAATTTAGGTATCAGGAAAGGAGGCTGGGAGTGTAAAGTGGCACATTAACTTTTTCTATGTACTTTTCTGTTCCATTTTTTAAATGCTTTGTTTTTACTTTACAGAAATACAATATTTACACTTGGGTGAGGAAAAGAATGAGTATCTCAAGATTTCTCTTTTCCCAGGAATGCCTTGTTATTTGACTAAGTTAACTTACAACCAATAGAAAATATTTTGTATCAGCTACAAATGAAAGGGCAAAATTTTAAAACATGCTAATTGTTCACAAGATTTAAGATGTTCTCCTTGGGGAGAAAAGTAATGTACAATAAAAAATAAAATTTTCTACTAAATAGGAAATCCTTTGTCATGTTTGTATTTGTCACTTAGAAAATGTTCTAATAATGCTTCTGAAATAGTTTTTTTTTGAAAATACAGGTTAGCTTGACAATTTTAAGCCTAAAATTTTCAAAGACAAATCAACATTTTACATGTTCAGTAAATTGATCCCTGTAGAGCCTAAGTGTCTTATTTTTGTCCTGTTTTAGAGAAATGATCTATTGTTTCCACTTCTGAGAGTTTTTAATCTTCATAAATAATTGTCTTGGCTATATTCTGTTGTTACAAGGATGAAGCCTGCTAGGCTCTGACCTTTCACCTCCTTACCTGCAGGGAACTCCAGACTAGCATTGCTGCAGGGTTGCTGCCTGCCATTCCATCTCTACCATGGTAGCCCCTCAGCCAGAATTACGCCAGTTTTTAAGCAACTCTCACCCACTAACCATATCAAATTCTTTTTTTTTCCTGGTTGGGGAGCCGAGGGAGAAGGAGAAAGAATCTTTGAGCAGGCTCCATACCCAGTGCAGAGCCTGATGGAGGGCTTGATCTCACAACTCTGAAATCATGACCTGAGCCAAAATTAAGAGTCATCAAGAGTCAGAGGCTTAACTGACTGACCCACCCAGGTGCCCCTCACTTACTGACCATATCAATTAACCTAGACCAGGTGTTCTCAACCCAGGAAGTCTATGGACCACCTGGAATTCTAAGCAAGTTTGTACATGTTTGGGGCTAGTGAGGTACATGAAATTTTGTGGGAAAAGTTTGTACCTTAGGAACCTGAGAAAGCTTCACACATTAGCAGGGTGACATTATGACAAAGCTGAAACTATGAAGTAGAGCCAAGATGTAGCAAGAGAAGGGGATATGAAAGGAAGGAAGAATGAGACAGCAGCTGAGCCAAGTTAATGGCAGAGCACCATAGTATGCTGGTCTTGGCTCCTAGAGAGGAGCCAAGTTTTCCATGAGAAGCTGGCTATTGGTTCTCAGATTCCCTTAATATCATAGTGCTCTTTATTGCCCCAAAAATGCTCACCATGGATCCTGCTTCAGCTACGTTAGCCTAAGTATTTATTCCTTAAAACCAACAAGACTAAGTGAAACAATAGTTATCTGTAATAAAATGTTCTTAATAATCAACAAAATTACAGTAGTTATCACTACCTGAAAACTGGTGAAAAGACATCAAAAAGTTACCAAAGACGACATCTATATGGAGAACAAATATAAGTTATTCAGACCCACTAGTGGTCGAATTATACAAATTAAAATGTCAAGGTACTCTTATTCACCTGTCAACCTGAGCAATATATTTTTTTAAATATACTATCCATTTTATGTGAGGTTATTCACATGGACTGTCAGTACACTAGTAAATTGGTTAAATAATCTTCCAGGCCCTTTGGTAATATAGATTAAAAATTCATAAGATTTTTCAAACTTTTAGACCTAGCCATTTCAATTTTTGAATTATTTTCCTTAGGGAATGATTATGATTTTGTGCAAAGTTTTCAGTGATGACTTGGCTTATGATAGAAAAAAAACAGAGGAACCCTAAATATTAAGCAACAGGGAATTGACTAAATTGCTGTTAATTTTAACATGATGAGGTACAATAATAAGTTTAACATGATGAAGTACAATGCTAATAAGTTTGAGTTATCTTAAAAATATGTATTTAATTGCTTTGTGTGGGTAATTCAGATAAACTGCAAAGAGTTTGGAAAACATCTAAGAATTATGGACATAAAAATTTAAAAATCCATATTCCCATAAAACATACTATAAATTTAAATACTTTGTTATGATAACAAAATACTTTTTTATGATTTTCCAAACCCCACTAGCATTGCAGCTTTTGTTAATATGCTATGAAGTAGGAATCTAAATATTTCAAAGTTAAATTTGACTAGGTGGGATTTCACTTTATATGCTGCTTTTATAATCCAGCCAGATGCAACTCCATTGCACTAACACATCCAATCAGGAATGATAATTGAGAAGAAAAATCTGAAAGAGACACATGGATTTTTGTTGACAATACCTAGTAAGCACCAGATTAATATTTGTTGATTGAATAAGTGGATAAAGTATATGTTTGAGAGTCATCAGATAAATGAAACTGAGAGAAAAATTTTCAGTTTTCTTTCCTTCTATATGTATTTTTAAATATAAATAGGATGATTTTATACATATTGTTTAAAAATCTGCTTTTATTTATTTATTTTAATAATAAATTTATTTTTTATTGGTGTTCAATTTGCCAACATACAGAATAACACCCAGTGCTCATCCCGTCAAGTGCCCAACTCAGTGCCCGTCACCCATTCACCACCACTCCCCGCCCTCCTCCCCTTCCACCACCCCTAGTTCTTTCCCACAGTTAGGAGTCTTTTTTTTTTTTTTAATTTTTTTTTAATTTTTATTTATTTATGATAGTCATCAGAGAGAGAGAGAGAGGCAGAGACACAGGCAGAGGGAGAAGCAGGCTCCATGCACCGGGAGCCCGACGTGGGATTCGATCCCGGGTCTCCAGGATAGTGCCCCGGGCCAAAGGCAAGCGCCAAACCGCTGCGCCACCCAGGGATCCCTAGTTAGGAGTCTTTATGTTCTGTCTCCCTTTCTGATATTTCCTACTCATTTCTTCTCTCTTCCCTTCTATTCCCTTTCACTATTATTTATAGTCCCCAAATGAATGAGAACATATAATGTTTGTCCTTCTCCGATTGACTTATTTCACTCAGCATAATACCCTCCAGTTCCATCCACGTTGAAGCAAATGGTGGGTATTTGTCATTTCTAATGGCTGAGTAATGTTCCATTGTATACATAAACCACATCTTCTTTATCCATTCATCTTTCGATGGACACCGAGGCTCCTTCCAGTTTGGCTATCGTGGCCATTGCTGCTATAAACATCGGGGTGCAGGTGTCCCGGCGTTTCATTGCATCTGTATCTTTGGGGTAAATCCCCAACAGTGCAATTGCTGGGTCCTAGGGCAGGTTTATTTTTAACTCTTTGAGGAACCTCCACACAGTTTTCCAGAGTGGCTGTACCAGTTCACATTCCCATCAACACTGTAAGAGGGTTCCCTTTTCTCCGCATCCTCTCCAACAATTGTGGTTTCCTGCCTTGTTAATTTTCCCCATTCTCACTGGTGTGAGGTGGTATCTCATTGTGGTTTTGATTTGTATTTCCCTGATGGCAAGTGATGCAGAGCATTTTCTCATGTGCTCATTGGCCATGTGTATGTCTTCTTTGGTGAAATTTCTGTTCATGTCTTTTGCCCATTTCATGATTGGATTGTTTGTTTCTTTGCTGCTGAGTTTCATAAGTTCTTTATAGATCTTGGAATCTAGCCCTTTATCTGATACGTCATTTGCAAATATCTTCTCCCATTCTGTAGGTTGTCTTTGAGTTTTGTGGACTGTATCCTTTGCTGTGCAAAAGCTTCTTAATCTTGATGAAGTCCCAATAGTTCATTTTTGCTTTTGTTTCTTTTGCCTTCGTGGATGTATCTTGCAAGAAGTTACTGTGGCCGAGTTCAAAAAGGGTGTTGCCTGTGTTCTCCTCTAGGATTTTGATGATTCTTGTCTCACATTTAGATCTTTCATCCATTTTGAGTTTATCTTTGTGTATGGTGAAAGAGAGTGGTCTAGTTTCATTCTTCTGCATGTGGATGTCCAATTTTCCCAGCACCATTTATTGAAGAGACTGTCTTTCTTCCAATGGATAGTCTTTCCTCCTTTATCGAATATTAGTTGACCATAAAGTCGAGGGTCCACTTCTGGATTCTCTATTCTGTTCCATTGATCTATGTGTCTGTTTTTGTGCCAGTACCACACTGTCTTGATGACCACAGCTTTGTAGTACAACCTGAAATCTGGCATTGTGATGCCCCCAGCTATGGTTTTCCTTTTTAAAATTCCACTGGCAAAAAATAAAAAAATAAAAAAATAAAATAAAATAAAATTCCGTTGGCTATTCAGTGAAAAATCTGCTTCTAAATAATAATATTTATTGTGTTTATTTGCAAAAGTAAAGCATTTTCACTGGAAAAAAGCGGTCAAGGAACTATAGATAATGTTTGTCAAGCAGAGCCAGAAATACAATCCTTTCTTTTTCATTTCATATGTATTTTTATTTTTTAAAAGATTTATTTATTCATGAGAGAGAGAGAGAGAGAGAGAGAGAGAGAGAGGCAGAGACACAGGCAGAGGGAGAACCAGACTCCCTGAAGGAAACCTGATGTGGGACTCGATCCCATGTCTCCAGGATCACGCCCTGAGCCAAAGGCAGCGCTAAACCGCTGAGCCACCCGGGCTGCCCTCATGTGTATTTTTAAAATAATTGATTGGAGGGGGTGCCTGGGTGGATCAGTCAGTTAAGCATCTGATTCTTGATCTCAGCCCAGGTCCTGATCTCAGGGTTGTGAGTTCAAGCCTCATGCTGGACTCCACACTGGGCATGAAGCCTACTTTTAAAAAAAGAATTGGTGAATTAGTAACTAAAATTATTTTATAATCTGCTTAAAATATTTTATTATTGCTAACCATATTACTTTTCCTGGTAAAACATTATCCTAGAAAGAAAGGTTTCTTGGCAGGTAAAATTTAGGGAATAGGTTCCTCCTTTCTTATGTATGACTAGTACTACAGATTGACTATCTCAAACTTAGATTGGAGAAGACATAGAGCAATAAGAAGAGCTTCATTTTAATGCATACTAGTCACAAACATGGCAAAGGAACCAAATGTGAGGCATTCAACCATTGCAAGGACCCTACACCTTAAATAGGTAGTGGAGCTATTAAATCAGATCCTACTCCTACACAAGAAATACATATGTGAAATATGTGCTACAAAATAATATTGTACTGCTTGCAGACTATTTTTTATTATAGAAGTTACACACACCCACTGAGAAAATGTAAAAGAATCTACAAAGAAGTATATAAAAAAAAGTCTAAGTCACCCATAAGCCCACCAACCATACTCACTCCTAATATTTTGGTGTATATTGTTCCATAATATTTTCTATAAATACATACATATAAATATCTATGCACATATTACTTTTTAAAATTAGATCCTCTGCAAGTTACATTTTGTAAAAATCTGCCTTTTTCACACACCAATATATTATTAAAATACTTTCATTTCAATAAATATATGGTTGACTTATGTTTTTAAGATATTTTATTTCTTCTGCATGTTTTCAAGGGTTTGTCTCATTTTTCTGAATATTATTAATACACGACTATTAAAGATAAAATTTAAATATATAAATGCAACACTTAGAAAGTAAAAGTTGCCAAGGCACCTGGGTGGTTCAGTGGTTGAGTGTCTGCCTTTGGCTCAGGTCATGATCCCAGGCTCCTGGAATGGAGTCCTGCAACGGGCTCCCCCACAAGGAGCTTGCTCCTCCTTCTGCCTGTCTCTGCCTTTCTCTCTGTGTCTTTCATGAATAAATGAATAAAATCTTAAAAAAAAAGAAAAGTCGCCTTTATACTAAATACTCATTCTCAAATACACCCTATGGGAATAGCTCAGTATATATTCATTCACAGTTCTACTATGATACAGAAATACATTAAGACCCCACAATAACATGACTTTGAATATAATATGGTGGACAATGGGGTATGGGGAGAGATGGAAATGGAAGGATGACATTTAAGCACCAGTGCTAGGGCACCTGGGTGGCTCAGTGGATTGGGCCTCTGCCTTCAGCTCAGGTTGTGATCCCAGGGTCCAGGGATCGGGCCCTGCATCAGGCTCCCTCCTCAGTGAGGAGTCTGCTTTTCCCTCTCCCTCTGCCCCTCTCCCTGTTCATCCTATCTCTCTCACACTCTCTCTCTCATGTGCTATCTCTCTCTCAGATAAATAAATAAAAACAAAATATTTAAATAAAAATATTTTTTTAAAAAGCACACGTGCTGAGTAAACAACTGTTACAAGATGGCCACAGAACTCAGCTGAGTCCCTGATGGATTTGGGTTGTGCATCCAGCTAAACCAAACAGGCTCACATCTGTCATTCATTCATCTCTCAATAATACAACTTGAAATTTTATAGGAATCAACTTTGTGGACTTTAGAAATGTTATGGTACAATTTAATTATATATTTATATTTTAAATGCCCCCAAATAAATATCTGTATGTTATGACAGAAATGTAGTACTGTGTATATTAACTTTCAATATTATATATACATAATTACATAATATTGATAATAATTGATTATATATAACATATATAATTTTTATATTATATATAACATATATATATAACATATGTAATCAATTATTATATATACATACATATATAATAATGGTTACTTTCCATTTATAAATGGTACACACCATTGGTGTAATTTGAATTGTTTTATTTTTTTAAGATTTTATTTATTTATTCATAGAGACACACAGAGAGAGAGAGAAAGAGAGAGAGAGAGGCAGAGACATAGGCAGAGGGAGAAGCAGGCTCCATGCAAGGAGCCTGACGTGGGACTCGATCCCAAGTCTCCAGGATCAACCCCAGGCTGCAGGCGGTGCTAAACTGCTGTGCCACGGGAGCTGCCTAATTTGAATTGTTTTAAAAGAATCATGAAGGTTGCTTTCTTTATTGTCTATCAAAATTACCTGGGAGAATTCTTTTTTTTTAATTTATTTTTTATTGGTGTTCAATTGACTAACATACAGAATAACCCCCAGTGCCCGTCACCCATTCACTCCCACCCCCCGCCCTCCTCCCCTTCTACCACCCCTAGTTCGTTTCCCAGAGTTAGCAGTCTTTACGTTCTGTCTCCCTTTCTGATATTTCCCACACATTTCTTCTCCCTTCCCTTATATTCCCTTTCACTATTATTTATATTCCCCAAATGAATAAGAACATATAATGTTTGTCCTTCTCCGACTGACTTACTTCACTCAGCATAATACCCTCCAGTTCCATCCACGTTGAAGCAAATGGTGGGTATTTGTCATTTCTAATAGCTGAGTAATATTCCATTGTATACATAAACCACATCTTCTTTATCCATTCATCTTTCGTTGGACACCGAGGCTCCTTCCACAGTTTGGCTATCGTGGCCATTGCTGCTATAAACATCGGGGTGCAGGTGTCCCGGCGTTTCATTGCATTTGTATCTTTGGGGTAAATCCCCAACAGTGCAATTGCTGGGTCATAGGGCAGGTCTATTTTTAACTCTTTGAGGAACCTCCACACAGTTTTCCAGAGTGGCTGCACCAGTTCACATTCGCACCAACAGTGCAAGAGGGTTCCCTTTTCTCCGCATCCTCTCCAACATTTGTTGTTTCCTGCCTTGTTAATTTTCCCCATTCTCACTGGTGTGAGGTGGTATCTCATTGTGGTTTTGACTTGTATTTCCCTGATGGCAAGTGATGCAGAGCATTTTCTCATGTGCATGTTGGCCATGTCTATGTCTTCCTCTATGAGATTTCTCTTCATGTCTTTTGCCCATTTCATGATTGGGTTGTTTGTTTCTTTGGTGTTGAGTTTAATAAGTTCTTTATAAATCTTGGAAACTAGCCCTTTATCTGATATGTCATTTGCAAATATCTTCTCCCATTCTGTAGGTTGTCTTTGAGTTTTGTTGACTGTATCCTTTGTTGTGCAAAATCTTCTTATCTTGATGAAGTCCCAATAGTTAATTTTTGCTTTTGTTTCTTTTGCCTTTGTGGATGTATCTTGCAAGAAGTTACTGTGGCCGAGTTCAAAAAGGGTGTTGCCTGTGTTCTTCTCTAGGATTTTGATGATTCTTGTCTCACATTTAGATCTTTCATCCATTTTGAGTTTATCTTTGTGTATGGTGAAAGAGAGTGGTCTAGTTTCATTCTTCTGCATGTGGATGTCCAATTTTCCCAGCACCATTTATTGAAGAGACTGTCTTTCTTCCAATGGATAGTCTTTCCTCCTTTATCGAATATTAGTTGCCCATAAAGTTCAGGGTCCACTTCTGGATTCTCTATTCTGTTCCACTGATCTATGTGTCTGTTTTTGTGCCAGTATCACACTGTCTTGATGACCACAGCTTTGTAGTACAACCTGAAATCTGGCATTGTGATGCCCCCAGATATGGTTTTCTTTTTTAAAATTCCCCTAGCTATTCGGGGTCTTTTCTGATTCCACACAAATCTTAAAATAATTTGTTCTAACTCTCTGAAGAAAGTCCATGGTATTTTGAAAGGGATTGCATTAAACGTGTATATTGCCCTGGGTAACATTGACATTTTCACAATATTAATTCTGCCAATCCATGAGCATGGAATATTTTTCCATCTCTTTGTGTCTTCCTCAATTTCTTTCAGAAGTGTTCTATAGTTTTGAGGGTATAGATCCTTTACATTTTTGGTTAGTTTTATTCCTAGGTATCTTCTGCTTTTGGGTGCAATTGTAAATGGGATTGACTCCTTAATTTCTCTTTCTTCAGTCTCATTGTTAGTGTATAGAAATGCCACTGATTTCTGGGCATTGATTTTGTATCCTGCCACGCTACCGAATTGCTGTATGAATTCTAGCAATCTTGGGGTGGAGACTTTGGGTTTTCTATGTAGAGTATCATGTCATCAGCGAAGAGGGAGAGTTTGACTTCTTCTTTGCCAATTTGAATGCCTTTAATGTCTTTTTGTTGTCTGATTGCTGAGGCTAGGACTTCCAGTACTATGTTGAATAGCAGTGGTGAGAGTGGACATCCCTGTCTTCTTCCTGATCTTAGGGGAAAGGCTCCCAGTGCTTCCCCATTGAGAATGATATTTGCTGTGGATGTTTCATAGATGGCTTTTAAGATGTTGAGGAATGTTCCCTCTATCCCTACACTCTGAAGAGTTTTGATCAGAAATGGATGCTGTATTTTGTCAAATGCTTTCTCTGCATCTAATGAGAGGATCATATGGTTCTTGGTTTTTCTCTTGCTGATATGATGAATCACATTGATTGTTTTACGGGTGTTGAACCAGCCTTGTGTCCCGAGAATAAATCCTACTTGGTCATGGTGAATAATTTTCTTAATGTACTGTTGGATCCTATTGGCCAGTATCTTGTTGAGAATTTTTGCATCCATGTTCATCAGGGATATTGGTCTGAAATTCTCCTTTTTGGTGGGGTCTTTGTCTGGTTTTGGAATTAAGGTGATGCTGGCCTCATAGAACGAATTTGGAAGTACTCCATCTCTTACTATCTTTCCAAACAGCTTTAGGAGAATAGGTATGGTTTCTTCTTTAAACGTTTGATAAAATTCCCCTGGGAAGCCATCTGGCCCTGGACTCTTGTGTCTTGGGAGGTTTTTGATGACTGCTTCAATTTCCTCCCTGGTTATTGGCCTGTTAAGGTTTTCTATTTCTTCCTGTTCCAGTTTTGGTAGTTTGTGGCTTTCCAGGAATGCATCCATTTCTTCTAGATTGCCTAATTTATTGGCGCATAGCTGTTCATAATATGTTTTTAAAATCGTTTGTATTTCCTTGGTGTTGGTAGTGATCTCTCCTTTCTCATTCATGATTTTATTAATTTGAGTCTTCTCTCTCTTCTTTTTAATAAGGCTGGCTAATGGTTTATCTATCTTATTAATTCTTTCAATGAACCAACTCCTGGTTCTGTTGATCTGTTCCACAGTTCTTCTGGTCTCGATTTCGTTGAGTTCTGCTCGAATCTTTATTAACTCCCTTCTTCTCCTGGATGTAGGATCTATTTGCTGTTTTTTCTCTAGCTCCTTTATGTGTAAGGTTAGCTTTTGTATTTGAGTTCTTTCCAGTTTTTGAATGGATGCTTGTATTGCGATGTATTTCCCCCTTAGGACTGCTTTTGCTGCATCCCAAAGATTTTGAACGGTTGTATCTTCATTCTCATTAGTTTCCATGAATCTTTTTAATTCTTCCTTAATTTCCTGGTTGACCCTTTCATCTTTTAGCAGGATGGTCCTTAACCTCCACGTGTTTGAAGTCCTTCCAAACTTCTTGTTGTGATTTAGTTCTAATTTCAAGGCATTATGGTCTGAGAATATGCAGGGGATGATCCCAATCTTTTGGTATTGGTTCAGACCCGATTTGTGACCCAGTATGTGGTCTATTCTGGAGACAGTTCCATGTGCACTTGAGAAGAATGTGTATTCAGTTGAGTTAGGGTGTAAAGTTCTGTAGATATCTGTGAAATCCATCTGGTCCAGTGTATCATTTAAAGCTCTCGTTTCTTTGGAGATGTTGTGCTTAGAAGACCTATCGAGTATAGAAAGAGCTAGATTGAAGTCACCAAGTATAAGAGTATTATTATCTAAATATTTCTTCACTTTGGTTAATAATTGATTTATATATTAGGCAGGTCCCACATTCGGGGCATATATACTGAGGATTGTTAAGTCCTCTTGTTGAATAGATCCTTTAAGTATGATATAGTGTCCCTCTTCATCTCTCACTACAGTCTTCGGGGTAAATTTTCGTTTATCTGATATAAGGATGGCTACCCCTGCTTTCTTTTGAGGACCATTCGAATGGTAAATGGTTCTCCAACCTTTTATTTTCAGGCTGTAGGTGTCCTTCTGTCTAAAACGAGTCTCTTGTAGACAGCAAATAGATCGGTCTTGCTTTTTTACCCAGTCTGAAACCCTGCGTCTTTTGATGGGGTCATTACGCCCGTTCACATTCAGAGTTACTATTGAGAGATATGAGTTTAGTGTCATTGTGATATCTATTCAGTCCTTGTTTTTGTGGATTGTTCCACTGAACCTCTTCTTAAAGGGGAATTTTAAGAGTCCCCCTTAAAATTTCTTGCAGAGCTGGTTTGGAGGTCACATATTCTTTCAGTTCCTGCCTGTCTTGGAAGCTCTTTATCTCTCCTTCCATTTTGAATGAGAGCCTTGCTGGATAAAGTAATCTTGGTTGCATGTTCTTCTCATTTAGGACCCTGAATACATCCTGCCAGCCTTTTCTGGCCTGCCAGGTCTCTGTGGAGAGGTCTGCTGTTACCCTAATACTCCTCCCCATAAAAGTCAGGGATTTCTTGTCTCTTGCTGCTTTAAGGATCTTCTCTTTATCTTTGGAATTTGCAAGCTTCACTATTAAATGTCGAGGTGTTGAACGGTTTTTATTGATTTTAGGGGGGGGGATCTCTCTATTTCCTGGATCTGAATGCCTGTTTCCCTTCCCAGATTAGGAAAGTTTTCAGCTAGAATTTGTTCAAATACATATTCTGGCCCTCTGTCCCTTTCGGCACCCTCGGGAACACCAATTAAACGTAGGTTTTTCTTCCTCAGGCTGTCGTTTATTTCCCTTAATCTATCTTCATGGTCTTTTAATTGTTTGTCTCTTTTTTCCTCAGTTTCCCTCTTTGCTATCAACTTGTCTTCTATGTCACTCACTCGTTCTTCCACCTCGTTAACCCTCGTCGTTAGGACTTCTAGTTTGGATTGCATCTCATTCAATTGATTTTTAATTTCTGCCTGATTAGCTCTAAATTCTGCAGTCATGAAGTCTCCTGAGTCCTTTATGCTTTTTTCTAGAGCCACCAGTAGCTGTATAATAGTGCTTCTGAATTGGCTTTCTGACATTGAATTGTAATCCAGATTTTGTAACTCTGTGGGAGAGAGGACTGTTTCTGATTCTTTCTTTTGAGGTGAGGTTTTCCTTCTAGTCATTTTGCTCAGTTCAGAGTGGCCAAAAGCAAGTTGTATTGGGAAAAGGAGAAAAAGAGAGAGAGAGAAAGAAGGAAAGAAAAGAGAGAAAAAAAAGGAAGAAAAAAACGAAAAAAAGAAGAAAAAGAGAAAGAAAAAGAAAGAAAGGAGAAAAAGGGGGGTGGGGGAAGGAAACAAATCAAAAAGCAAAACAAACAAACAAACAAAAGAACCACGGGGGAGTATCTTCTGATTCTGTGTACTTTAAGTCCCTTGACTTCCCCTGGAACCTGTATGTCTAGCTGGTCTTCTGGGGGAGGGGCCTGTTGTGCTGATTTTCAGGTGTTAGCACTTGGGGGAGCTGCTCTGCCCCTGCCTGGTGCAGGGCTCAGTGGGGGTTGTTTACCCCGCGGGGCCCCAGGAGCAACAGCCCTAGTGGCGGGGCCAGCTCTGGAAACCTGGATTCAGCTCCGGCAGGAACTCCGGAGCTCTCTGTCTGCAGGGCCTGGAGGCTCCGGGCGGGGCCGCTGATCTGCTCAGCTCGGGGCAGGAGCTTCCTTGCGGTCCTGGGCCCTCCGGGCCTCTGCCTGTCCCGGGGGGAGGCCGGATCCTGGGCTGTGTCCCGGGGCCCTGTGCTCCGGGACCTGCGCTGTTGGATTCATGCTCCCACCCCGCAGCCCCCTCCGCGGAGCCGCGGCCCGAGCCCCCCCCACAGCTGCTCCTGGAACCGCGCAGCCCCCTCCGCACGGAGCCTCTTCCTCTGCCCGAGCCCCTCCGAGCTGTTCCCGGGGCCGCGCAGCCCCCTCTGCGGAGCCGCCGCCTGAGCCCCTCCGAGCTGCTCCGGGTCCCACCGGGTCCCGCCGTGCGCGCTGCAGCCCTTAGGGAGCTCGGCGCACTTTCCTGGGTGCGCAGTTGCTCTGTTAGTGTCCCAGGGAACCCGAGGGCATCCTCGCCCTTCTGGGGTCCTGCTCCACCTCCCTGGGAGCCCCTTTCCTCCCGGGAAGGTTGGTGCAGCTCCTGCGTCTCCGGGACGGGGCTCTCCTGTCCTGGGGACACTCGCCCCGGCCTCAGCCCGGCTCCTCGCGGGGCCCCTCCCCCTTGGATGCCTTTTGTTTCTTTATTTCTTTTTCCCCGTCTTCCTACCTTGATAGAAGCGCGAACTCTTCTCACTGTAGCATTCCAGGTGTTCTCTCTTTAATTCTCAGGCCGAATTCATAGATTTTCAGGATAATTTGAAGGTTTTCTAGGTAATTTGGTGGAGACAGGTGATTTGGAGACCCTACTCTTCCACCATCTTGCCCCTCCTACCTGGGAGAATTCTTGATGAGAAGATGCACACGCATGTGTGAATGTGCATGTGCACATGCTTGGGTGCATATCTGCTATTGACTAGAACAATTCTCTTTCTGTTCCTTCATTTCTGCTTTTGGCTTGTGGCTTCTGTTTGTATATTCAAGTCCAAGTCAAAGGATTGATGCTAGGAAGTCAGGTCTATGAAGTTTGATGTGGTAAATCATTGCGACTACCATTAAATATTTTCCTGGGATGCGTACCTAAGAATGGATTTACCCACTCAAGGCAATGCATATTTTAAATACTTAGCAATTGCTTCAGTATGTACTATTCAGAAAGCTTGGCCAATTCAGGTTCTATGACCTGGAAATAAGAGAAAAAGTCCTTGGGAGAGAGCGCAGAACATGTCAAGAAGTTGTTACATTGAACCTGCTTTCAGATAGTAGACACCATCAATAGACTTAAATTCCCCTAAGGAGGAGCAAGTGGACTTCTACCCAGCAAGGCAGCATAAGACAGGCCAGGGTGATAATAAGGCCACAGGGCCTAGGTTCAGTGAGACTACTCTTCTTTCTTCCCACCCTTTATCTAGGTCCTGTGTACCCTTTGAGGCACAGGTCAAGGTTTTGTTTTTTTTTTTCTTGCTTGAAGCTTTCTCTATTTTGGGCTAACTGGCTATTTTGGCTAACTTAGTACACAGTCTAGGTCTGGCGCTGGGACTAACATATCCTGTCACACCAGCGTTCTGTTTGGCAGACCCAAACCACTATATCTTGGGTTTTCTGGTACTCATAACACATGCTTCCCAGAAGATAGAATAATGTGACAGGAGAGCAAGTGAAATAAAAGAACATGGGGGTAAAGGTTATTTTTCTTCTACATAATCTATTGAGCTCTTTATTCTGCCTCACAAAGGGGCACCAAAACTCCCACAAAACAAAAATACACATATGTCTCTTCCTGTTATTTTTTTAAATGTTGTCTCTGAGAACTATGTAATTTTTATTGCAAATTTGCAATTTATACTGAAGACTGAAGTGGGTCTGAAAGGTGATCAATATCTGTTGAAGATAATATGAGCCGAGTTCCTTGAGCTAAGTATCATTTAGAATTCCAAAACTCCGTTCTAGAAGATGTACCTTAGTATTCCCTTTCAGATGAGGAAACTTGGGATCATAATGTGAACCTGCCAATTGATGATTCTGCAGGCAGCACAGCTTCCTGGCAAATATCACCATCAGGGCTCTGTAGTCAAACATTACTTTATTTCCCTCTTTTTTTTAAAGTTTTGTATCATTTTCCCCAAATGAAATCCTAATATAATTATAATAATAGCTTGCACTTTTAGAGCACTTAACAATAGGCCAGGAACTATTCTCAGGATTCTACATGTATTAATTCATTTAACTAAAGTAATTTTGTCTTTGTCATTTCTGCCTATGAAAAGCATGTTTACTTTTGTTTAAAAAAAGAATATAAAAGTATTAAAAGTATTAAGAATAAAGTGAAAGCTAAATTCATATCACTCTTGTCCCAGAGCCCTTTTTTTTTTTTTTTTTTTTTTTTTTTTTACAACCTGCTACCAAACCAACCCTATTCCACAACAGCCAGGGACGGGACTGCAGATGAAATGGAGTCTACGGGAGGGGCGATGGATGTAGGGATGTAGGAGCTCTTAATCCTGGGAGCTGAAGGCACGAAGCAACAATTCTTAAAAGTTTAGTAGCTCCAGAAAAGATGCAGCCTCTCCCTAGTAATCAGAGAAAGGCTAGTAACATTTTGCCATCTGGGATAGGCGACAATAACTAAGAATGACAAGCCAGATGTATAAAGAGAAAGGGGGCATAGGCGGACCCACTTCTGCCGCGCTTTTGGTAGGAATGGAAATTGGGGACCCGAGCTTTCTGGTGACGTAGATATCATGTGACCAAGAGTCGAGGTGTGCAGAAGTCCTGCTAGTCTGGTCCTTGTTCCCGTCTGGGTACCAGGTTTCTTTTAGCCCTGCAGACGGTGGAGCCTGACGCCAGGGAAAAGAGGAGTCAATTTGTCGGAATTTTGAAGATTGGTGTCAAAATGGGTGCTGCTTGGGGATTTCTATGGTGGGAGTGGCCTAGAGCAGAGACTTGAGGGAGCCATGGTCAAAACCATCTCTCCACTTCCCACCTCCAAGTCTGCAGGAAATGATGACCCTTGGGAAAGGCACTAAGGGTCCCAGGAGAAGGAAAAGAAGACCTGTGGTTGTTTAAAAATAATCATCCTCTGCTACTTCAGACTGCTTTCCCAACACTTACTCTCCCCTCAACCCCCACTGGTGTCTTAAATAGAGTTTGGAAGTAATCTGCTTTTCCTACTCCCTGTCAGATGGGAAATTCAAGCTAACTTGCACTGTGGGGTGGGGGGAGAAGTGGGAGAAACAAAAGGTGGGAAAATTTTCATCACCAAATACCTTATTGAGGAAAAAGGTACAAGGTGCCATCGGCCCACCGAGCACTCGCCCCTTCCCCACCCTCCCCCCTTCTCCAACCTTCCCTCTTTCCCTGCCATTTCCCGTTTGTCTGAAGGTCTGCAGGTCTGTCGTTCCTAGCACTGCACAAAGCTAGAAAAGGGGAGGAAGAAACTAATCAATCAGTACAGGTAGGTTAGGGGAATATTTTAAAAGCCCCTGGGGTGGAATGGGGCCGGCCGGACAGAGGTTGTGGGTCCCACTGTTCCTACCCACCGCCGGTTCTCCCAACCTACTCTGTTCCAGGAGGGATTTCTGGTTTGCCCTGTGTGTAGAAATGGTTGGGGAGGGCCTTGAAAAAGGCTGAAGGGAGGGACAAAAAAGAGGTAAGGAAGTGGAAAGTGGAGGTAAGAGCTGCAGGTTCAGGGAACCCCTGATTGCTGATTGAGTCTCCCAAGTGGAAGATATTTGGTGATAGCTCTGAATCAAAGAAAGCAAATGCTGAGACCTCTGTCCAGAGCAGTTGTCCATTTACCACGCTTTTGACTTATGGTCACCTTGCTTCCTAGAAGTAATTTTATTCAAAGAGGAATAAAACAGGAAAAAAAGAAAGGAAGAGAAGGAAAAAGGAGACTAACAAGATGAAACCCTGTCAAAAAATTGAAGGAAAACCAGAAAATGAGAGTGAACCAAAGCTTGAGGAAGAACCAAAGGCTGAGGAAAAGCCAGAGGATGAAGAAGAGCCAGAGGAGGAGGAGAAAACAGAAGGAACTTTTAGAGAAAAGCTGATTCAGTCTCTCCAGGAATTTAAAGAAGATATACACAACAGGCATTTCAGCAAGGAAGATTGCTTAGAGAAGTGAATGAAATAGATGAGATAAGGAGAATAAGAAACAAGCTTATAGTCGTGCATTGGAAGGTTAACCAAAACCATCCTTAGCTCTATTTAATGTAGTTTGCCTTAATTTTATTTTTTTCTGATATTAACCCTGTCATATAACTGTCTTTTGATTTGCATTTTCCTGATATACCTTTGTCCATCTGTCTACGTTTAACTTGAGATTAGTGATTTTAGATGCATCTCTTGTTAATCTGCATCTCATTGTTCATCATATTTTGAACCAGTATACAAGTCTCTGCCTTTTAATAGGAGAGCTTTACTCATTTGTACAAAAAAAGATTCCTGACAGGATATAAAATTTAAAAAAGGTTACTAAGTAATATGTGAATATCATATTTTTGAAAGGAAGAATACATTTGTATATTACATATATCCACAGGAAAAAAACATGTGAAGGATGAAAGACAAAAAGTAGGATTATGAGTAATTTTTTTATTCTGCTTTTTTGTATTTTTCCTTATTTCTAGAATGTACACACATTATTGTTAAAGTAATAAAAGTTTTTTAACAAAAAAGAAGTAATCTACAGCATAAATTTAATCAATTTATTTCTAAAGGCAATTTCTTTCCAAAGTTCTATCAACTTAATATTTGTTGATAGAATTTTAGAAGTGAATATGAACTCCAAATTACCACCAGACCACTTAGCTAGAAGAATAGATTTTATATCTTTTCTCATCTGTAAAATGGAGATAATAATGAGCTCTAAGGGATCATGTGAGGACCAAATAAAGTAATGACTATGAGTGCTACAGGTTTCTTTCCCTATCTGTCCATGTAGGATTCCCAACTCCCAAGGGATCTGTATCAGCTATTTGGGATGATGGAGAAAGTAGTTCTCACCTGTGCTTAAGAATAAAGCCAGGAGGGGCACCTGGGTGGCTTAGTGGTTGAGCGTCTGCCTTTGGCTCAGGTCATGCTCCTGGGGTCCCAGGTCTGAGGATCAAGTCTCACATCAGGCTCCCTGCTGGGGGCCTGCTTCTCCCTCTGCCTATGTCTCTGCCTCTCTTTGTGTCTCTTATGAATAAATAAATAAAATCTTCTTTTTTTTTTTAAAGAATAAAGCCAGGCAACTGTTAGGTGAGTGCCGTCTTTTTGTTTCTTTCCTACTGTGCCTGCCCCACCTCCCTTTATTCTCTCCTTAATATTATCATGTATATTGGGTAGTTCTACCCTTTCATCCAGGCCCCTACCTATTTGCTGATGATGTTCTGAAATCCTCCAATAGTGAAGTCCAACATATTTCTTTAGAAACCCCAGTTGGCTGACTCATCAGTTTAGATAGTTATGCAGGGCAACTTGGGCCATGATATAGTCTGGGGATTTTTAACCACAGGCCTGAACTTCCCCCATAAGACTCTGACACAATGGGTCAATTTGAGGATTGGACCAGAAGACAAGTCTGTGTAACAGAAGTTATGCTTTAGTCAGAATTGCTTTTCTTTGGGTCTAAAGATTACAGTTTTATCTTCTGAATATTTTCTTAGGATGAGTGATCTCTCCCAGAAGACTGGTAGCAGCCCCCCTCACCAGTTCAACAGATGCCTTTAGACCTGTGTAAATTTTAAAGGGAGGTTCAAGTCAGATTTGGGGATACTGCCATCCTTACCCAGAAATGTGGAAGTCCTATGTAAGACTGTGTGTGTGTATCTACATCCCAGTCTATACATCTATATATCTATCTATGGCTCATAGTTTTTCCAGTTGGGTGTTATTCTATTTTTCCTCTGTAATACTCCTTTTGGGGTAATTCATGACTCCAGACTATTCTTCAAGGTTGCAACAGCCTGATGGATACTGGTTGAGCTGGATTCTGACTGGAGTGAGATAAGCTTCCGGGGACTCACTTCCAGTTTTATAAGACAGGATGAATTCAATCCCCTGGTGCTCCAAGGGGTGTTGCTCAGGTAGGATATAGAAGGGCTCGTTCAAGCCACACTCCTCTCCTGACTTTGATTCTCTACTTCAGATTGAAGTAGGCACTAGACTTTCCTCAACTGATGGCCAGGCTGTCCTGGATATACTTACCTGGAGGATAATGACTGTCTCTGTAGCAGGTCAGAGCACTAGACTTACTTTCTTCCTTTTTTCCTTCACAAGAGGGTTTGATGAGAACTTTTTATACGGAAGAAGATAAGACCTCAAAATTGACTAACTAAAAGCATTAGTTATGATAGTCTGTCACAGGCATGACTCCTGTGGATGAAATCAGCTTGGGGTTAAAGTAGAGGGCCTGGTGGGGAGGTGGGGATGATTTTAGATAGTACACAAATATATTAAATTGTAATAGCCATGTGTTTATTTATTTATTTTTTAAAGATTCATTTATTTATTCATGAGAGACAGAGAGAGAGAGAGAGTCAGAGACACAGGCAGAGGGAGAAGCAGGCTCCCCGCAAGAGCCCGACTCGGGACTCTATCCCAGATCTCAGGATCACGACCTGAGCCGAAGGCAGCCACCCAACCGCTGAGCCACCCAGGCGTTCCGCCATGTGTTTATTTAAATGTATATTAATGAATACTCTATTTCAGGCAAAAGATGATAGTATAGATTTAAGGTGGTGTTATAAAGCTTCCTTTTCAAAAAAGTACTCAAATTAAGTAGGTGAGTCAGTTTGAAGACAGACATGAAGCACAGGCAGTACACAGACATTGCAAAAATCGTCCTAGTGGGAAATATTGTGCTTGTATAACTGATTTAGGGATAGTATCTGGAAACACCTGTCAAGAATTATACGATCTGATGGGGTGCGTGGGTGGCTCAGTCAGTTAAGTGTCTTCCTTCAGCTCAGGTCATGATCCCGGGGTCTTGGGATTGAGCCTCACATTGGGCTTCTTGCTCAGCAGGGAGCCTGCTTCTCCTCTCCCTCTGCCTGCTGCTCTCCCTGCTTGTGCTCTCTTTGTCAAATGAATAATAAAATATTAAAAAATAATAAAAAGAATTATGTGATCTGAGATTATACCCTACATACAATTTAAGGAGTTAACCTGCTACTCTTTAATGCATACTGGCAGAAGACACTAGAATCCTGGGTCAAAAACAAAAGATATTATTGCTCATGGCAAAAGCCATAGCTAAAGATTCATACTGGTTTTTACTAGTTCTCCATGATCCTCAAATCATATGAGGTGACACAGGCCCTTTTATGGATGTCTGCACATGCAGTGCATTGTGTAACAGGAAAAAAACCCTGTGTTTGGAGAATTCATTGGTTTCATGGTAAACAGAAGCAAGCCTGCTCTGTATCCAGGGAAAGATGTTACCTCATTATTCAAAGTTGCTTGTTGCAAACACAACTCTGAGACATGGACTACCTGCATAAAGAGTGGTCAGGGTCTTACATTCTTTGTATACCCAATAAAAATGTGCAGGGATGATCAGGATCCAAGGTGGATTGATCCAAGGTGGATTGTTATTTCATAACAGTTTTCTCTGTGCAATAAATCTTAATGTGAATGGTAAGCCTTTCTCAATAGAGCAAATTTGGATTTATAATTCCATGTTAAATAAAGCAGATAATGCACTGTACTGTAGAGTGTAAACAGGGCATTTGTAACTTTGTAATTCTTACTTAATACATAGGATTTTGAATGAATTCTAATTAACTGAAAAGAACAACTAAGAAACTAAAAGTCAATAGTCCATGAAGAACTTTAAAGTTAACATAAGACATAGCTACTATGATGCACAAAATAAAAGGAGAGGAGCAAGACCAATAGATGTATCAGGATACTAATGAGAGAAGTAATCTTACGCAAAAATTTTCACTGAGAAACTGACAGGAGCATGTGTTTTTGAAAACCAGCCTTTGATCCCATACATACATAATCACCATGACTCTGTAAAAGGAAAAGGCAAAAGCCAAGAGAAGAGACGATTTGCTCCCTCCACAAGGAAAGTTCAAGGTAAAGTTTGAGGGAGGGTGGGACCTTTCAAAACAGTGTCTAAATGCAGTTATTTGATACTCTGGCACTAGGGTTTTGCAAGAGCCTTAGCAAAAACGGCTGAACCACTGGGTTTATTTGGGCATGGAGTGTCTTTTTGCATACTTATTGGCCATTTTTACACTTTGCTTTGAGAAATGTCTATTCAAATATGTTGCCTGCACCTCCTTACAATATTTTCAGTATAGTGTGGGTAAAGAATCTTTAAAGGAATAAAGTAGATCCATATGTACTACACATTCACCATGCCATGATTAAGAGAAAAATGAAGGACAGGAAACATAGTGTAAAAATATACACACACATACATACTCGTACCTATAAATATCAAGATGAAGCCCTTTAGCTCACTAAAGGGAACAATCATGTCTTTTTAAGTGGTATTTTGATATCTCACCATACCCTCTGCTCTCTGGTTATTTAAGAAATAAATATTTTTTACAAATTTTTCCTAATGGGTAATTCTATTATCCTTGCTTTGCTTTTATTTTAAATATTTATTTTGTTTGTTTGTTTGTTTGTTTGAAAGAAAACATGAACAGGGGAGGAGCAGAGGGACAAGCAGATTCCACTGAGTGAGGAGTCCAATGTGGGGCCTGATCCCAAGACCCTGAGATCATGGCCTGAGCTGAAGTCAGAGGCTTAACCAACTGAGCCACCCAGGTGCCCCAAAGGATACTTGCTTTGTAATTGCCAAAATATTTTCTGGACTTACAGAGTCCTTTTTCTCTTCCATGAACTCTGAACCCTTTTCCAGATGTCATTATCATTAGCCTACTGGTCTAGTTTTTTTCCTTCTAAGATTTTATTTGAATTCGTTAGTTAACATAGAGTATAGTATTGTTTTCAGGAGTAGAATTTAGTGATTCATCACTTACATATACTACCTAGTGCTCATCACAAGGGCCCTCCTTAATGCATATTACCCACTTAGCTCATCCCCTGCCCACACCCCTCCAGCAACCCTCAGTTTGTTCTCTATAGCTAAGAGTCTCCTATGGTTTGCCTCCCCCTCTGTTTTTATCTTATTTTATTTTTCCTTCTCTTCCCCTATGTTCATCTGTTTTGTTTCTTAAATTCCATGTATGAATGAAACCATATGGTACTTGTCTTTCTCTGGCTTATTTCATTTAGCATAATACACTCTAGTTTCATCCACATCATTGCAAATGGCAAGATTTCATTCTCTTTGATGGCTGAGTAATATTCCACTGTATACATATATCACATCTTCTTTATTCATTCATAAGTTGATGGACATTTGGGCTCTTTTCATAATTTGGTTATCGTTGATAGTGTTGCTATAAACATTGGGCTCCTTTGAATTAGTATTTTTGTATCCTTTGGATAAATACCTAGTAGTACAATTACTGGGTTGTAGGGTAGTTCTAATTTTTTTAATTTAGGTTCAATTGGCCAACATAAAGTACATACTTAGTTTTAGATGTAGTGTGCAATGATTTATCAGTTGAGTATAGGGTAGTTCTACTTTTAACTTTTTGAGGAACTTTAACACTGTTTTCCAGAGTGACTGCACCAGTCATTAGCCTACTACTTAATAAAAAAGGAAAGTGAAGGGATGCCTGGGTGGGTGGCTCAGCAGTTGGGCATCTGCCTTTGGCTCAGGGCATGATCCTGGGGTCCAGGATCAAGTCCCACATTGGGCTCATTGTGGGGAGCCTGATTCTCCCTCTGCCTGTGTCTCTACCTCTCTGTGTCTCTCATGAATAAATAAAATCTTTTTAAAAAAGGGAAGTGAAGCTAAGAGAAATTAAGTGTCTTGGCCAAGGTCCCGCAGCTATTAAATGAAATGTCTGACTAAGGTCAAAGCCCCTGCTTCTATTTTCTACTCTGCAACACTTGGTATTTAATAAATAATAACAACAACAACATCGTGCTTAAAGAATTCCCATTATTTCTTCAAAGCTCCATGTCATTTGGGGCCTGATCTTGGTTCCCACAATTCTTCTTGACTGAAACATTCTTTGAATCACTCTCCAAACACTTAGCATGGATAACCCCTACTCATCCATCTCAGAATAGATGTTACTTCTTTTTTTTAATAAAAAAACAGCTTTATTGAGATACAATTCGCATACCATATACTTTTACCCACTTAAAATGTATAGTTCAATGGTTTTTACTATGTTCAGTTATATGCAACTATCACCATTGTCAATTTTAGAACATTTTCAAGTCAGAAACAAACACCATACCCTTAGCTATGACCCCTCCTCCATGCCTCTATCCCTCCAGGTCTAAGCAAACACTAATCTTTCTGTCTCTACAGACTTTGCTATGTTGTATATTTCATAAAGTTGTGCTAATATAAAATGTGGTCTCTTGTGATTGGCTTCATTCACTTAGCATATGTTTTCAAGGCTCATCAATTGTGTAGCAAGTATGTCTTCTTTCTTTTTATGGCTGAACAATATTCTATTGTATGGATATGCCACATGTATTTACTCATTAATCCATTGATGGATATTTGAGCTGTTTCCATCTTTTGCTTATTATGCATAGTGCTAGTATGAACAGGCTTTGTGAGGACACATATTATTATTTCTCTTGAGTAGATATCTAGGAATTGAATTGCTGAGTCATACAGTAACTCTATGCTTAATTGTTTCAGGAACAGCCATACTAATTTTCCAAACTGGCTGACCATTTGACATTCTCATCAGCAGTGTGTAAGGGTTCCAGTTTCCTCATATCCTTACTTTTTATTATCTGACTTTTTGATCCTCGCCGTTTTAACAGGGGTGAAATGGTATCTCAATGTGGTTTTGGTTTGCTTTTGCCTGTTAACTGATGTTGAGCATCTCTTCCTGTGTTTATTGGCCATTTGTGTATCTTACTTGGAGAAATGTCTATTCAAATCCTTTGCCCATTTTTAAATTAGGATATCTGCCTTTTTATCATTGAGCTATAAGTTTTTATTTATTCTGGATACAAGTTCCTTATCAGATATATGACTTTTACATACTTTCCCCCATTCCATGAGTTGTCTTTTCACATTCCTGACCTTGCACTTTGATGCTTAAAAAATTTTAGTTTTGATGAAGTTCAATGTAGTTTTTCTTTTTTTGGTCATGTTTTGGTATCACATCTAAGAACTCTTTGCCATATGAAAGGTCATGAAAATTTGCCCCTATGTTTTTCCCCCAAATAGTTGTATTATTTTAGTTTTTACATTTAGGTCTCTGATTTATTTTTAGTTAATTTTTTTGAATATAGCATGAGGTAGAGATCTAATATCATTAGGTTGCTAGTCACTATCTAGTTATTCTAGCATTATTTGTGAAAGGATGGCTTTTTTCCATTTAATGGTCTTGGTACCTTTGTTGACAGTCATCAGACACATGGTTTTATTTCTGGACTCTTGATTCAATCCCACTGACCTATATGTCTAGCTTGTACCAGTATCAGACTATCTTAATTATCATTGCTTTGTAGTTAAGTCTCAAAAACAGGAGATATGCAGTGATGTACTTTATTCTTTTCCTGGTTACGTTGGCTATTTAGAGGCCCTTGCAATGCTATACAAATTTTGGAAACATTCCATCAATTTCTATAAAGAAATCAAATAGGATTCTGAAAAGGACTGCATTGAATCTGTATATAAATTTGGGGAGTATTGCCATTTTAACAGTATTAAATTTTTCTGCTCAAGAACATGGGATTCTTTTTTCCCATTTAGTTGCCTCTTCTTGGGGCACCCAAGTGGCTCAGTTGGTTAAGAATTTGGCTTCAGTTCAGGTCATGATCCTGGGGTCCTGGGATTGAGCCCCGTGTTGGGCTCCCTGCTCAGCAGGGAGTCTACTTCACCCTCTCCCTCTTCCACTGTGCACATGCATTCTCTCTCTCTAGTAAATAAATAAAATCTTAAAAAATAATTGTTTCTTTTTTTTTCTTTTTTAAAGTAAGCTCTACAACCAATGTGGGGCTTGAACCCACAACCCTGGGATCAAGAGTTGCATGCTCTGACTGAGCCATCCAGGCATCACAAAGTTTATTTTATTTTATTTTTTTAGTAATCTCTACACCCAACATGGGGTTTGAACTTCCAACTCCGAGATCAAGAGCTGCATGCTCTTCCTGCTAAGCCAGCCTGGTCCCCATTTTATTTAATTTCTTTCAATAATATTTTGCAGTATTCAGAGTATTAATTTTGTACTCCCCTTATTAAATTTATTTATAAATATTTTATTCTTTTGATGCTATTCTAAATTAAAAAAAAATTTTTTTTTATTTATTTATGATAGTTACAGAGAGATAGAGAGGCAGAGACACAGGCAGAGGGAGAAGCAGGTTCCATGCACCAGGAGCCCGATGTGGGATTCGATCCCGAGTCTCCAGGATCGCGCCCTGGGCCAAAGGCAGGCGCCAAACCGCTGCGCCACCCAGGGATCCCTTAAGGAGATGAGATGCTATTCTAAATATAACTGTTTTCTTAATTTCCTTTTCATATTGTTAATTATAAGTGTATAGAAATGCAATTGAGTTTTGTATATTGATCTTGAATCGTGTAACTATGCTGAAGTTGTTTATTCTATTAGTGTATATCGGTGGATCCCATAAAACGTTCTACATACAAGATCATGTCGCTTCCTCCTCTTGGTCCATCGGGGCAGGTCCGTATATCCCACTGTCCTTCATCGGTAGCAAAGAAACAGAAATTGACTCAAAAAGAATTTAGGGGAGCTAGCGCAAGATGGCAGAGGAGTAGGGTCCTCAACCCACCTGTCCCCACCAACTTACCTGGATAACTTTCAAATCATCCTGAAAACCTATGAATTCGACCTGAGATTTAAAGAGAGAACAGCTGGAACGTTACAGAGAGAAGGGTTTTCACTTCTAACAAGGTAGGTAGATGGTTTTTTCTACCTACCTCGAGGTAGGTAGAAAAGGTCTACCTACCTCGAGGTAGGTAGGTAGGATCAAGTGGAGGAGGAGCACCCGCAAGAAGCCGGGCTAAGGAGGGGCAACAAAAGCCTCCAGGACAGAAGAGCCCAGTCCCGGGGAAGGGGGATCTTTAAAAATCCGCAACAGATTCTTCCCAGAAGGAAAGGCACTTAGCAAGGAAACAGGGCAGAACCACAGGAGGGGCAGTGGAGCCTCCAGTCTCCTGGGGTCACTAACAGAGGAAGTGCAGCCCCGGGGGAGAGTGCGCCACAGACTGTGGGCCAAGCTCAGTAAAGGGCTAGAGCGCGGTCCCCATCAGGGCATGGGAGAAGCTCAGGTAGTGGCCCCGGACAGAGGGGGCTGCGCCTTGCTGCCTTCCAGAGTCGTGGCCCCTGGAGTGCGATTCCAGCAGCACAAGACCCGGATCCCAGGACACCGGGGGACACAGCTGGGGATACTGCGCTCCCCCCAGGACAGGTGGGAGGCATGGAGGGCACAGGACAGGGAGGACTCTCCTGGCTCTGGGCACCCCCAAGCTGTGCAGAACAGTGCCTCCGCCTGCTGGGAGCATCCAGGCCAGTGTGAACTGGGAGATTCCAGTGGTTACTGCGGGAGCTGACTCCAGAGCTAGAGAGCTGGCCCCTGCCAGTGTTGTTGTTCTTCCTGGTGTCACCCTGTGCCTGGGACGGAGTGGGGCTGCCATGGAACAGGGGCCTCACAGGATAAACAGTTCCCACTGAGCCGTGCACACACCTGAGAATCAGCACAGCATGCCCTTCCCCCAGAAGACCAGCTGAAAGGACAGGGGAAGAGCAAGTTCTCGGCCAAGCAGCACTGGAAAGCTACAGGGGAAGTCGAGGGATTTACAGTATATAGAACCAGGGGATACCCCCCCCCTTGTTTTTTTTTCCTTTCCTTTTCTTCCTTTTTTCAGTACAACTTGCATTTGGCCACTCTGCACTGAGCAAAATGACAAGAAAGAACTCACCACAAAAACAAGAATCAGAAACAGTACACTCGGGCAGCCCGGGTGGCTCAGCGGTTTGGCGCTGCCTTTAGTCCAGGGTGTGATCCTGGAGACCCGGGATCCAGTCCCACTTCGGGCTCCCTGTGTGGAGCCTGCTTCTCCCTCTGCCTGTGTCTTTGCCCTCTCTCTCTCTCTGTCTCTCATGAATAAATGAACAAAATCTTAAAAAAAAAAAAAAAAGAAACAGTACTCTCTGCCACAGAGTTACAGAATTTGGATTACAATTCGATATCAGAAAGTCAATTAGGGAGCACAATTATAAAGCTACTGGTGGCTATGGAAAAAAGCATAAAGGATTCAAGAGACTTCATGACTGCAGAATTTAGATCTAATCAGGCCAAAATTAAAAATCAATTAAATGAGATGCAATTCAAACTGGAGGTCTTAAGGACGAGGGTTAATGAGGTAGAAGAGTGAGTGACCTAGAAGACAGGTTTATGGCAAGGAAAGAAGCTGAGGAAAAAAGGGAAAAACAATTACAAGACCATGAGGAAAGGTTAAGGGAAATAAATGACAGCCTCAAAAGGAAAAGTCTATGTTTAATTGGGGTTCCAGAGGGCGCCGAGAGAGACAGAGGACCGGAAAGCATATTTGAACAAATCATAGCTGAGAACTTCCCTAACTTGGGGAGGGAAACTGGCATTCAAATCCAGGAGATAGAGAGGTCCACCCCCCCAAATCAATAAAAACCGTTAAATAGCTCGACATTTAATATGAAACTTGCAAATATCAAAGTTAAAGAGAAAATCCTTAAAGCAGCAAGAGACGAGAGATCCCTAATTTATATGGGGCGAACTATTAGATTAACTGCAGACCTCTCCACAGAGACCTGGAAGGCCAGAAAGGGCTGGCAGGATATATTCAAGGTCCAAAATGAGAAGAACATGCAGTAATGTATACAGCAAGGCTCTCATTCAGAATAGAAGGAGAGATAAAGAGTTTCCAAAATAGGCAGAAACTGAAGGAATATGTGACCACCAAACCAGCTCTGCGAGAAATATTAAGGGGGAACTCTGTAAAAGAAAGAGGAATCCCAAAGAAATAAGCCACAAACAGGGACTGAATAGGTATTATGATGACACTAAGTTCATATCTTTCAATAGTAACTCTGAACATTAATGGGCTTAATGATCCCATTAAAAGGCACAGGGTTACAGACTGGATAAACAAGCAAGACCCATCTATCTGCTGTCTACAAGAGACTCATTTTAGACCTAAGGACACCTACGGCCTGAAAATAAAAGGTTGGAGAACCATCTACCTTTCAAATGGTCCTCAAAAGAAAGCAGAGGTACCCATCCTCATATCAGATAAATTAAAGTTTATCCAAAAGACATCTATTATTATAGATGAAAGGGGACACTATATCATACTTAAAGGTTCTATCCAACAAGAGGACCTAAATATCATGAATATTTATGCCCCTAATGTGGGAGCTGCCAAGTATATCAATCACTTAATAACCAGAGTAAAGACATACTTAGACAATAATACACTAATACTGGGAGACTTCAATACGGCACTCTCTGCAAATGACAGATATCCTAAGCAAAACATCTCCAAAGAAACAAGGCCTTTAAATGATACACTGGACCAGATGGATTTCACAGATATTTACAGAACTTTATGTCCAAACACAACTGAATACACATTCTTCTCAAGTGGACGTGGAACTTTCTCCAGGATAGACCACATACTGGGTCACAACGCAGGTCTTAACCGATACCAAAAGATTGGGATGGTCCCCTGCATATTTTCAGACCACAATGATTTGAAACTTGAACTCAATCACAAGAATAAATTTGGAAGACATGCAAACACGTGAAGGTTAAAGAGCATCATGCTAAAAGGTGTAAAGGTCAACCAGGAAATTAGAGAAGAATTAAAAAGATTCATGGAAACTAATGAAAATAAAGATACAACCATTCAAAATCTTAGGGATAAAGCAAAAGCAGTCCAGAGAGGGAAATACATCGCAATACAAGCACCCCTCAAAACACTGGAAACCCCAAAGATACAGATGCAATGAAATGCCAGGACACCTGCACCCCAATGTTTATAGCAGCAATGTCCACAATAGCCAAACTGTGGAAGGAGCCTCAGTGTCCATCGAAAGATGAATGGATAAAGAAGATGTGGTGTATGTATACAATGGAATATTACTCAGCCATTAGAAATGACAAATACCCACCATTTGCTTCAACGTGGATGGAACTGGAGGGTATTATGCTGAGTGAAATAAGTCAATCGGAGAACAAACATTATATGGTCTCATTCATTTGAGGAATATAAATAATAGTGAAAGGGAATAGAAGGGAAGGGAGAAGAAATGGGTAGGAAATATCAGAAAGGGAGACAGAACATAAAGACTCCTAACTGTGGGAAACGAACTAGGGGTGGTGGAAGGGGAGGAGGGCGGGGGGTGGGGGTGAATGGGTGACGGGCATTGAGGGGGGCACTTGATGGGATGAGCACTGGGTGTTATTCTGTATGTTGGCAAATTGAACACCAATAAAAAATAAATTTATTATTAAAAAAACACTGGAAAAAACTCAAATATACAAGCTAACCTCACTTCTAATGGAACTGGAGGAAGAACAGCAAATAAATCCTACACTCAGCAGAAGAAGAGAGTTCATAAAGATTCAAGCAGAGCTCAATGAAATAGAGACCAGAAAAACTGTGGAACAGATCAAAAACCAGGAGCTGGTTCTTTGAAAGAATTAATAAGATAGATAAACCATTAGCCAGCCTATTAAAACAAAAGAGAAAATACTAATTAATATAATCACGAATGAAAAAGGAGAGATCACAGCAAGTATCAAGGAAATACAAACTATTTTAAAACACATTATGAGCAGCTATATGCCAATAAATTAGTCAATCTAGAAGAAATGGACACATTTCTGGAAAACCACAAACTACCAAAACTGAAACAGGAAAAATAGAAAACCTGAACAGGCCAATAACCAGGAAGGAAATTGAAGCAGTCATCAAAAACCTCCCAAGACACAAGAGTCCAGGGCCAAATGGCTTCCCAGGAGAATTCTATCAAACATTTAAGAAGAAACCATACCTATTCTACTAAAGCTGTTCGGAAAGATAGAAAGAGATGGAATACTTCCAAACTCGTCTATCAGGCCAGCATCACCTTAACTCCAAAACCAGACAAAGACCCCACCAAAAAGGAGAATTATAGACCAATATCCCTGATGAACATGGATGCAAAAATTCTCAACAAGATACTAGCCAATAGGATCCAACAGTACATTAAGAAGATTATTCACCATGACCAAGTGGGATTTATCCTCGGGATGGAAGGCTGGTTCAATACTTGTAAAATAATCAATGTGAGATTATATGAACAAGAGAAAAAACAAGAACCATATGATCCTCTCAACAGATGCAGAGAAAGCATTTGACAAAATACAGCATCCATTCCTGATCAAAACTCTTCAGAGTGTAGGGATAGAGGGAACCTCACTCATCATCTTAAAAGCTATCTACAGAAAACCCACAGCAAATAACATTCTCAATGGAGAAACACTGGGAGCCTTTCCCCTAAGATCAGGAACACCACAGGGATGTCTACTCTCACCACTGCTATTCAACATAGTACTAGAAGGCCTAGCCTCAGCAATCAGGCAACGAAAAGAAATAAAAGGCATTCAAATTGGCAAAGAAGTCGTCAAAATCTCTTTGCAGATGACATGATACTGTACATAGAAAACCCAAAAGACCCCACCCCAAGATTGCTAGAACTCATATAGCAATTCTGCAGTGTGGCAGGATACAAAATCAATGCCCAGAAATCAGTGGCATTTCTATACACTAACAATGAAACGGAAGAAAGAGAAATGAAGGAGTCAATCCCATTTCCAATTGCACCCAAAAGTGTAAGATACGTAGGAATAAACCTAACCAAAGAGATAAAGGACCTATACCCTAAAAACTACAGAACACTTCTGAATGAAATTGAGGAAGGCACAAAGAGATGGAAAAATATTCTATGCTCATGGACTGGAAGAATTAGTATTGTGAAATGTCAACGCTACCCCGGGCAATTTACATATTTAATGCAATCCCTATCAATACACCATGGACTTTCTTCAGAAAATTAGAACAAATCATCTTAAGATTTGTGTGGAATCAGAAAAGACCCCAAATATCCAGAGGAATATTGAAAAAGAAAACCAGAGCCGGGGACATCACAATGCCAGATTTCAGTTTGTACCACAAAGCTGTGATCATCAAGACAGTGTGGTACTGGGACAAAACCAGACACATAGATCAATGGAACAGAATAGAGAATCCAGAAATGGGTCCTCAACTCGATGATCAACTAGTATTCGACAAAGCAGGAAAGACTTCCACTGGGAAAAGGGCAGTTTTTTCCATAAATGGTGCTGGGAAAATTGGACAGCCACGTGCAGAAGAATGAAACTAGACCACTCTCTTTCACCATACACAAAGATAAAGTCAAAATGTTTGAAAGATCTAAATGTGAGACAAGATTCCATCATAATCCTAGAGGAGAATCCAGGCAACACCCTTTTCGAACTTGGCCACAACAACTTCTTGGAAGATACATCTATGAAGCCAAGGGAAATAATAGCAAAAATGAATTATTGGAACTTCATCAAGATCAAAATCTTCTGCCAAGCAAAAGAAACAGTCAACAAAAGTAAAAGACAACCTACAGAATGGGAGAAGATATTTGTAAATAACATATCAGATAAAGGGCTAGTATCCAAGATCTATAAAGAACTTATTCAACTCAACACCCAGGAAACAAACAATCCAATCATGAAATGGGCAAAAGACATGAACAGAAATTTCACAGAGGAAGACAGTCATGGCCAACAAGCACATGAGAAAATGCTCCACACCACTTGCCATCAGGGAAATACAAATCAAAACCTCAATGAGATACCATCTCACGCCAGTGAGAATGGGGAAAATTAACAAGACAAGAAACAACAAATGTTGGAAAGGATGTGGAGAAAGGGGCACCCTGTTGCATTGTTGGTGTGAATGTGACCTGTACAGCCACTCTGGAAAACTGTGTGGAGGTTCCTCAAAGAGTTCAAAATAGACCTGCCCTAAGACCCAGCAAATGCACTGCTGGGGATTTACCCCAAAGATGCAGATGCAGTGAAACGGCAGGACACCTTCACCCCAATGTTTATAGCAGCAATGTCCACAATAGCCAACCTGTGGAAGGAGACTCGGTGTCCATTGAAAGATGAATGGATATAGAAGATGTGGTCTATGTATACAGTGGAGTATTACTCAGCCATTAGAAACGACAAATACCCACCATTTGCTTCGACGTAGATGGAACTGGAGGGCATTATGCTGAGTGAAGTAAGTCAATTGCGGAAGCACAAACATTATATGGTGTTATTCATTTGGGGAATATAAAAAATAGTGAAATGGAATAAAGGGAAAAGGAGAGAAAATGAGTGGGAAATATCAGTGAGGGTGACAGAACATGAGAGTCTCCTAACTCTGGGAAATGAACAAGGGGTGGTGGAAAGGGAGGTGGGCGGGGGTGGTGGTGTTTGGTGACAGGCACTGAGGGGGGCACTTTAGCAGATGAGCACAGGGTGTTATGCTATATGTTGACAAATCGAACTCCAATAAAAACATATATACAACAATAACAACAAAAAATATCATGTCATCTGTACATATAGTTCTACTTTTTATATTTCAATCTGAATGCCTATTTCTTCTTGCCTAATTGCTCTGGCTAGAACTTCAGTTCCATGTTGAAGAGAAGTGTCGAGAACACACATATTTCAGGGATTATGTGTGGCATTCCTTTTTTTTAAAAGATTTTATTTATTTATTCATGAGAGAGAGAGAGAGACAGAGAGAGAGAGAGAGAAAAGCAGGCTCCATGCAGCATGCAGGGAGCCCGACATGGGACTCGATCCCGGGTCTCCAGGATCAGGCCCTGAGCTGAAGGCAGCGCTAAACCACTGAGCCACCTGGGCTGCCCATGTGTGGCATTCCATATTTCAGCATTAAGTGTGGTGTCAACTGGGTGTTTTTGTCATATTGAGGAAGTTCCTGATTTACATTCTGGGAGAAATCTCACATAGCCATGATGTATAATGGTTCTTATATGTTGTCAGGTTTGTTTTACTAGTGTTTTGTTAGGGATTTTTGCATCCATGTTTATAAGAGATTCTGGTCTACAGTTTTTTTTCTTGCAATATCTTTGTCTGGTTTTGGTATTAGGGTAAAAGTGGTCTCATAAAATGAGAGGGATATTCTTTCATTTTCTATTTTTTGGAAGAGTCTGTGAAAGATTCTTCTTTAAATGTTTGGTGGAATTCATCAGTGAAACCATGTGGGCCTATACTTTTCTTTGTGGGCAGCTTTATTATTATTAGTAGTAGTAGTAGTAGTAGTAGTAGTAGTAGTAATAGTAGTATCTCTTCACTCGTTTTAGGTCCCTTCAGATTGTCTATTTTTTCATGAGATAGTTTTCGCTGTTTGTGCTTTTCTGGTAATAGGTCCATTTCACCTATATTATCTAATGTAATGTCATACAGTATTTCATTTTAAAAAATATTTTATTTATTTGAGAGAGAAAGAAGAGATAGTTACATAGAACACAAGTGGGGATGAGAGGAAGAGGCAGGCTCCCTGCTGAGTAGGGAGCCCAATGCAGGGACCACGACCTAAGCTGAAGGCAGAGGCCTAACCAACTGAGCCACCCAGGGCACCCCTGTCATACAGTATTTCATATTATTCTTTTATAATCCTTTTTCATATCTATAAGGTCAGTAGTAATGACCCTTTTTTTAAAAAATAAGATTTTACTTATTTATTTATTTGAGAGAGAAAGAGAGTGCACAAGTGGGCAGAGGGCAAAGGGAGAGGGAGAAACAGATCCCCCACTGAGCAGGGAGCCCAACACAGGGCTATGCAGGGCTTGATCCCAGGACCCTGGGATCCTAACCTGAGCCAAAACCAGACACTTAACTGACTGAACCACCAAGGTGCCTCAATGACCCCTTCTTTCATTTCTGATTCTAGTAAATTGAGTTCTTCTTTCTCTCTCTCTTCCCTCATCAATATAGCTAAAGATTTGTCAATATCCTTCATCTTTTCAAAGAACCAGCTTTGGTTTCACTAGTGTTCTCTGATCTTTCCATTTTCCATCTCATTAATTTATGCTCTACTTATTATTATCCTAACTTCTGCTTGCTTTATGTTTAACTCACTTTTTGCCCAGTGTCTCAAGGTACAAGGTTAAGATATTGATTTGAGATCTTTCTTCTTTTTTAATATAGACATTTGAAGCTATATATTCCCCTCTAAACATAGGTTAGCTCTATCTCATAAGTTTTGGTATATTCTATCTTAGGATATCAAAGTTTCATTCCATAAGTTTTGGTATGCCATATGTTGTGTTTCATTTTCATTCATTTCAAAGTATTTTTCTGCCTGCCAAATATGATTTCCCTTTTTATTTGTTCTTTGATGCACTGGCCATTTAAAGTGCTTTGCTTAATTTCCAGATATTCATGAATTTCCTAATTTTTTGTTGTTAATATATTATTCCACTTTGGTCAAAGAACATATCTTGTATTATTTCTAATACTTAAATTTATTTGAGGATTGTTTTATGGTCTATCACATGGTCTACCATGATAATGTGCCATGTGTACTTAAAAGAATGTGCATTCTGCTGTTGTTTGGTGGGATATTCTACATATTTATTAGGTCTAGTTAGTACATAGTGTCCTCAAGTCTTTTATTTCCTGGTTGATCTTCCCATTTGGTTTATTTATTACTGAAAGGGGATATTAAAGTCTCCCAACTATTATTATTGAATTATCTATTTCTCCCTTCATTTTTGCCAGTTTTTGCTTCATGGATTTTGGTGCTTATAATTGTTATACATTCCTTATGGACTGACTCTTATCACATAAAATGTCCCTCTTGCTTCTGTTTTTTTTTTTTTTTTTTTTTTTTTGGTCTGGCATGTAAAGAACTTGGAAGCCATTGCTCTATCCTAACAACAAAGTAAAACATTGAACAAACTGAAAATCAAAAACTCTTTTTAGATCCATTAGAGAATTGAGGTCACTAAGCAAATCATTGCCCTCAAAAAGGAGAGACAGACTGGCAGATACAGAAAATCACAATTTGCTGGAACTAATCCAGGAAACTAGTATTGAGGTAGGAAAACCTAAACTACAAATGACAAGTTGCCAGAAGTTCAATGGGGACAAGTCTGAGAGTTAAAACTCCAGATAGGTCCAGTCTTAGGGGTTCCTTCTGCACTTTTATGAGTTTCACCTCCAGGAGCTGTATGAGCCTTCTCACAATGAATACTCTAGAAAAATCCCCTTCTGTTTCTGGCAGGGGGGGAAAAGTAGTTGCCTCCTCCCCACTGCTCATGCTCTGTTTCTCTCTCTCTTTCAAAACAATAAACAAAATCTTAAAAAAAATTCTTGCTTATTCTCTTAATTTATTGTAGAATACTTGGAAAATGTGGATAATCATAAATTAGATTTATGATTTTGGCTTATCATCCATCACCACAAAAGCCAAAAGCAATTATAAATAAAATATTAGTGTATTTCCTTTATTTTATATATAATATATATAAACATACAAGGTTTATATATATACACACAAACAAATAAATAGTATTAGCCAAGAAAGCATAGGTGGCTCTATTTCTAGTTCTGCCATTATCTTTTTGGTATACTAGGCAAGCCTCTTAATTTTTTTGTTTCCCAGTTTCTAAAATAGCCTCTTGAATGAAAATAATTCTAAGGCTGTTCTCAGTTTTTTTTAAAGGTTTTACTTACTTATTTGAGAGAAAGAGAGAGCAGAAAGAGAGAGAGAGAGAAAGAATGAGGGAGATGCAGAGGGAGAGGGAGAAGCAGACTCCCTGCTGAGCAGAGAGCCCAATGCAGGGCTCAGGGCTCCATCCCAGGACCCTGAGATCATGACCTGAGCTGAAGGCAGACACTTAACCGATGGAGCCACCCAGGTACCCCACGGTTGTTCGAGTTTTGACAATACGTGATCTGTGAAAGCTTAGGACTACTGGTGATACTAATAAATCATTCTCTGTAAATCCAAAATTAGGCAAAATCATAGAATACATGACTATAAAACCTAATGTTCTATAAGCCTTCTAATCTGTTCTTTTGGCCTCACGGTTTATTCTATTTCCAATCTTTTCTGGTGACTTTGCCCATTAGTATCCAATCAATCAGTACACAGGTGGATAATTGTAGACAAATATCCTAAACTTTTTTCTAGTAAAAATTAATTTCTTAGAAATCTTAAAGTCAAAAAAATATAGGTGGAACAAGGCTGTGGAAATTCCATTCTAGGTCCTACTCAAAAATTATTTTGTACTTAATAATTGTAATCAAATAAGTGTCACTTGACGTATTGACTGCCTTGTCTAGCTGGAGGGTAAGAAAGGGATGGTTAGAGGCACATACCAGTAAGGTGTGTGATGGTTTTAAAACATGCCTACCAATTATTTGGCATTCCTTCCAACAAAAGTTGGAATCTATAGTCTCTCCCCTTTAATCTTAGAAGAAGATATGATTGTTTTTTTTGTTTTGTTTGTTTTTTAATTTTTATTTATTTATGATAGTCACAGAGAGAGAGAGAGAGAGGCAGAGACACAGACAGAGGGAGAAGCAGGCTCCATGCACCGGGAGCCCGACGTGGGATTCGATCCCGGGTCTCCAGGATCACGCCCTGGGCCAAAGGCAGGCGCCAAACCGCTGCGCCACCCAGGGATCCCCGATATGATTGTTTTGACCAGTGGAATATAGAATTGAGCCTATGTGACTTTCAGGTTTAGGTCATAAAAGGCCATGTAGCTTCTACCTTATTTATGGGGGAAGATTTGGTTTAAAAGCCCTTAAATGGCCATGTTGGATAGGCTATATATGGGAACTTTGGTTGATAGTCCCACATGAACCTGTCCTTAAGCCATCTCAGTCTCAGATGTTCCAGGATCCAGCTGTTTGAGTCATCTACAGCCTTTCAAGGTACCCTGAGCCAAGCCACCCTAGCTGAGGCTGCAGATGTCCTGCAGCAGAGAAGAGTAGTCCCTGATATGTACTTTCTGAATTTCCGACTCACAGAATCTGTGAGTATAAATATCAGTTGTAGTTTACATCAGTGAATTTTGGGAGAGTTGTTATCTATCAATAGAAACTTGGAAGGGCTACATGTAAGGCTGTAGGTGATAGCCACAGGCACACAATAGTCATGAAGCCAATGTGTTATCAAGTCAGCCAAATGGAATTGCACAAGTATGAGAAAAGGTGAGAAAACAAATGCAGAGTTTTAACTTGGCAGCTCAGTTTTTTGGGGGAAAATCACAAAAATTTTTGGATTTCTGATATCTCTTGAAAAAGAAAAGAAATATTTGGCAACTTTGGGCCTGAACTGCCTCCTAACAATACTGGGCTTCTTTAACTACACCTCAATCCTGTTCCTCAACTTTTTAAGTCAATTTTGTTTAATAAAATAGTCTCTATTGGGCTGTTAAAAATTTGGTTCTAAGTATTTTAAAATGCGAATCTCACTTGTAATTTAGAATCCTCCTCACACCTCTAGGAGATCTATATCTATATTTTCTATATATCTATCTACATTTATATCTATAAATAGAGAGATTGGTTGATTGATTATAAGGTCTTGACTCCTATAATTACAGAGGCTGTGAAGTCCTACAGTATGCTGTTTGCAAGCTGGACAGTCAGAAAAGCCAATGGTGTAGTTCAAAGGTCTGAGATCTGTAGAGCTGATGTGTAGATGCCAGTCTGAGTTAGAAGTTCTAAGAATCAGGAATACCAAGGGCAGAAGATCAATGCCACAGTTCAAGCATTCAGACAGAGAGCAAATTTAATCTTTCCTCTGCCTTTTTGTTCTATTCAGACCCTCACTGGATTAGCTGATGCTGACCCACATTAGGGAGGGCCATCTGTTTTACTCAGTTCATCAATTCAAATACTAACCTCTTCAAGAATCACCCTCACACACACACAGACCCATAAATAATGTTTAACCAGATATATTGGCACCCTGTGGCTTAGCTGACACATAAAATTAACCATCACACCTTCCTTCCTTGTGTTTACTCAGATGGTTTCAGAGCTTGGAGGATGGGGATACAAAAATAATTCTTTATCGGACTACCTAGTGTAAGACTGCTGTCATTGTATGATTAATCATCACTGAGCTCAAATTTAATTCCCATAGAGCTTGCTGATAAGGATTGGCACCTTGGAAAATTAGGCCATATCTTGCATGTGACTCCTAGCTGGTAACCTTCACAAGGCGTTCCTTTGATTCCTAGGTCTCTTTGCCCTACTCTATAACAGTTTCTGGTAAGGATGTATCTCAATAACTCCCCTCCCCAGTTCCAGCTCCAGAGCCTCTAGGCATGGTAGGATTTATTTCTCATGCCTCTCCAGAATTGAGAATTTAGGTAGGGGTTCAATCCTAGCCCTTTTCCACCTGGCCATACCCATCATGTCTCTAAAATATTCTTTCCAGAAATGGGTAGGGGGAAATATCAGAAAGGGAGACAGAACATAAAGACTCCTAACTCTGAGAAACGAACTAGGGGTGGTGGAAGGGGAGGAGGGCGGGGGGTGGGGGTGAATGGGTGACGGGCACTGAGGGGGGCACTTGACGGGATGAGCACTGGGTGTTATTCTGTATGTTGGCAAGTTGAACACCAATAAAAAATAATTTTATTATTAAAAAAATAAAATAAAATATTCTTTCCAGGGGGGCCCCTGGGTGGCTCAGATAGTTATGCTTCTGCCTTTGGCTTAGGTCATGATACCAGGATCCTGGGATCCAGCCTTGAGCCCTGCATGGGCTTCCTGCTCAGCTGGGAGTCTGCATTTCCCTCTCCCTCTGCCTCTCCCTCCTGCTCCTGTGCTCTCTCTCTGTCTCTCAAATAAACAAATAAAATCTTTAAAAAATGTTTTTTCCGGGGTCCTATAGCTTGCAGGCAGCTCAAAATCCCAGTGGTAAAGCAGATATCGAGCAGAGAAATGAGAAGGAAGACTTACCGTCTTGTAGATATCCCTAAACTCGATGCACAATTCTTTTGGGATCCCACTCTCTTGGCTTTGGGGAAGGGAATCAATCAAGTGCCACCATCTACCATAATTACAGGAGATAATGAGAAGGGATGGGTTCTTTCTACAAACACTGCACTTCCCAAAATGTGAACCTAGTCTCCTCTTTCCTAGTACCACACTATTCTTCTATCATTTGGGGTAAGAGTCACCTAACTAGTTCATCCTCTCTCTGTCCTTGGGGGCACATGAGTCCCAAACTAGGACTCTTATGTCTTTCTAATTCAGCCTTGGGAAATTTTAAATTTTGTTCTCAACAGGTTGCTACCTATCTCAAACTGCTCAGACAACTCCAAGGACAAGAAAAGATCTCAACCAACAAGTCACAACATCTTACTAAAGATAACATCATTTCCAGGACATTTTCCCCCTATCTTTAAAGCACCACTTCATTACAACCAACTGCCTATATATCTGATCAGGAGAAATATACAAATGGATGTTTTTATCCAAGAAAATTTGGTAGTTTCAAACAAAAGACTTAGTCAAGATGGGTCAAAAAGACAACAGCAAAGCATTCAGCCACTGTGAAAAATAAAAATCCTCTTGCTAAACTTTATATCCAATAGTTAAATCATAGTGCTTTCCTACTTTCAAGGGATTCTTTCTATGTAATTCTTAATTTTCATAAAAGCTTTTTTTGTATTGCTATAAAAGCTTAGAGCAATACAGCCTACTGAATGAAAAGCAACTAGTTAGCCTTACTAGTGGATGCATTCAGTCAACAAATATTCACTAATCACCCACTTTGTACAAGGAACTTTATAAGTCATTGGGTCTGCAAAGTAGAATAAAGCAGATATGTTTTGGGCCCTCATGGATTTTAAAGAAAAGTGGATTCAGCTAAGGAAAGAATTATGCTCTGCCTATTCTTCAAATCTTGTTAGAAACCATCTAATAATGGTAAAAAAAGAGCCAGCTTTTATTGAAAATTTATTAGGTTCTGTGGTAAGTACTTAATATATGTAATTTACTTCTACAATCCCTGTTTCACAGAGGAAGCACAAAGACCTTGAAAAGTAATTGACCCAAAGCCACACTTCAAGTATGTAGCAGATATGATTTAAACCCAGATATGCCTGATACCACAGCTCATGCTTTCAATAAGCATCCTTGCAGCCAGTGTCATTAATAGAACTATCTGCATGAAGAGTTGCAAACTGTGAAACAGAATTCAAGAATCACTACTCCTTTAAAAGACAATTTTGGGTGTGATTGAGCTTTTGGAACTTGTTAAAAAGAAAACCACAGGCCCCAAATGGCATCACTTTGGTTAAGGCCCCAAGTTAGTAGCAAACCAAGTTAATATCTAACCTAACTGCAGTTTTGACCACCTAGGAATGTAACCTTTAACTAGTCAGCATCAGTAAGGTAATTCTGTCACATGAACCCTCTGCATTCCACCAAAGCAAAATCAGGTAATCCATGTACGAACCCTCATGTCTCCAAATGAAGGTAACTACAGGTGAAATAATCCTTTTTTTTCTGTTTATGACTTCCTTGTCCTGCCCTTAAAAACCTTTCCTTTCCTGTAGTCTTTGTGGAGTTCTCCTCCACTTGCTAGATGGGATGCTTCTTGATTCATGGATCATTTAATAAATTCAATTAAATCTTCAAATTTACTTGGCTGAATTTTGTTTTTTAACAAGCTATACCTCAAAATATCTTCAAAGCATAAAAAGCTCAAACTATGTATGCACTAGGCATATATTCTTCATTTATTCAATGTCCCAGCTAATTTAGCAGGGTAGGAGATTACACAGGAGTTTGGAACCCAAACCAGAGGCAGTAAGCATTTGTCTGGCCTGTCTTGCTTCAGTGCATATAACTCTTCTGGTTCCTTTATCACAACCAACGCTTACTAAATTTTTTTTTATTATGAATGCCGCTTTCCTAAAGACATCTGTTTTCTAACTATGATAAAATCTGTTTAGTTACTTTAAAGTGGAGACAGGAACATTTACACTCCAGGTGAATTTCAGTCTCAAGTTTAGTTGCTTCATATACACCCTGTTTATTTCTATTATTTTTTGAAACATTTACATCAAAAGGCAGATGGCTTTGGAACTAACGTCTGCATATGGTATACTTGTGATCATTCTACGAAGATATTTGTTAGGGGAGGTTTTTGAAAGTTTGTAAAGGAAAGCAGGGTGTAAAAAGGCTCCTTTTCTTCAAAGACTATGGTATCAAAAACATCGCAAATTTACATTAAAAGGCCAATATCTGACAACTGGACTTCTCCCTAAAGATTTACTTTACAGATCATTTTGAAAATACCAACTATGTTCATAAAGATGCCTCTTTTTTTTCAAAATAGAAATTTGAAACAAGATATGTGTTTCAAAAGCGATATTAATGTCATGTGGAACTCAGAGAAGATATTTTGTGTGATACGAGCATAATTTTTAAAAATGAGGCTTTTTCATCCCGCAAGATGAAGCATTTCTTTCAAAAGTGAAATCTCGCAATTTTTAATTTTTTGAGGCATGCTGGTTTTTTTTAAAAAAGGAAATGAAAGAGAAATTCTTTGGAAGAATTCACTCTGTCTCCTTGCCTCTCTAATAGGACTCCTGCTCCCTTCCCACCCCAGCCTTCATTCTAAATTTCCTGGAAGGATCTGAATTCAGGGGACGCAATGGGCAACGGTGGTGGCGCACCTGAGGGTGGATGAGGGAAAGAGGGGGTGCGGCCAGCGAGAAAGGAAGAGAAAGCGAAACAACTCAAACTCAAGGCCTGGGGCGGGAGTGGGAGGGATGAAGGGTATTGCAGACCCTCCCGGGTAACCTGAGAAGTTACCTTCCTGAGAAGTTTACACTCCCTCCGCTGGGAGGTGAGGCGTTTTTCGGGCCTCAAATTGTAGAGGACCAAGCTGAGTGACACGGCGGTGCGCGCTGGGGCTCAGTGCAGAAACCGGCTAAGGGGGTTGCCTACGCCTGTGCGTGAGGCGAGGCGTGGGGGCGGGTAGGCGCGCCGCACAAGCAGCTAGATTTGGGGGGCGAGCTCCATGGTGACGTGAGGCGCTCACGTGACGTGGAGCTGCAGAGCGACGCAGCCTTCGGTGCAGTCGTCACTCCCGTCTGGGTACCTGCTCCCCGGTGTCCTGCGCCCCGCGGGCTGGCGTCAGGCCCGAGGAAAGCGGAGCAGGTAAGGGCTCCGGGGCCGGTGCGCGAGGCCAGGGCGGCAGCGGTCCGCCTACTTTCGAAGCTGGCTCATTGGATCAGCGCAGCAGCTTTCTCCACCCCCGGCATTCTTGGGAACATCCGTAGTGGCCCCCTGGGGTGGGGGTGCTGGGGCGGCTGGGTGGGCAGCAGAGCAACTAAGAGCAACTGGAAATCACCCCCGAGTACCTGCAGGAAAATAGTGAACCTTCCGGGCGGGGTGGGGGGACGCTAGGGTTGAGAGCCGGAGATGGGGTTTAAGGGGGCGGCCAGGGGGGCCCGGGACCCGGAAGGAACCAGGTGGTGGCAGGTCGGCGCCAAACGCTTCGCAACACCCCCCCTCCCTCCACGCTGGCCCTTTGCAGGACTGCGAGCCTAGGTGTCAACTGTCGCAGCGACGCCCACACGGCGAGAATCGGGAGAAGGAGGAGACAGCAAGGATAGGCCCAGGTCGGTGCGGGGGACAGAGTGGGGGTCGGGTGCAGAGCCGAGTTTGTGACTCCTCCCATGTACGTCATCCCCTGTCCCCCACCTCCATTTTGGTGCCTGCGGAGCTTGGGGAAAGAATCCTGGGAAAGGAAAAATGGTGGGCTTTGGGGGAGGGAGGGTAAAGGAGAGAGCGGGAGGGAGGGGCTCGATTCGGAGGCCCCCTAGAGGACGCCTGAAGCTCCTAAGGTGGGAATTTTTTTTTTTTTAAACGTTAGGTACCAGATCTCTGGAGCCTGCTGCTCAGTACACCAAGCTTTCAGTCTCTCTCCTTGCCTTTGTCTTATTTGTGTTCAAAGAAAACCAACCAGGAAAAAAAATCTCATGGCAAATATCCACCAGGAAAACGAAGAAATGGAGCAACCCATGCAGAATGGAGAGGAAGACCGCCCTTTGGGAGGGGGAGAAGGCCACCAACCTGCAGGAAATAATAGACGGGGACAGGCTCGTCGACTTGCTCCTAATTTCCGATGGGCCATCCCCAATAGGCAGGTCAATGATGGGATGGGTGGAGATGGGGATGATATGGAAATGTTCATGGAGGAGATGAGGGAAATCAGGAGAAAACTTAGGGAGCTGCAGTTGAGGAATTGCCTGCGTATCCTGATGGGGGAGCTCTCTAATCACCATGATCATCATGATGAATTTTGCCTTATGCCTTGACTCCTGCCATTTTCCATGAGATTAATACTGTGACTCACATTGTTTTTTTTTTTCCTTGCCTTTTCCTGATAACCTTTACTGATCCATTTGCTGTGAACCGCATGTAATTTCCATGTGTCAGGTGGGTTCTGTATTACCAGATTCCAAATGGGGATTGCCTTGGCACTCAGTCTAAGTTTCTGTCAACAGTAGAGTCACCCAATTGCATGGAAAAGTGTAAAGTTAATAAAGCAATTAAAAAGCAATCTATACATTTATTATTGTCTCATTTAAAAGCATATGTATAATATGACCCCCCCTCAAAAAATCAGAAATCAGATGCTCCAGGGTGTTAATTGGGTCACGTTTCTCTGTAGTTGAATACTATGTAACTTTTTTCTTTTTATTATCTGAAGTTTTAGTAGCAAAAACAGTTTTTCAAGGAGTGTAAATATAGTATAGGTATATAATACTGGTTCAACAAACTTTAAGAGTCAACTTTAAGAATTTTCCAGTTTTAACTGGATGAATAAACCCTCCGTTTGTTACAGGTACATTGCTTTTAAGAGTCAATCTTCTTTCCTGTGAGGAGGAATAATGCTTGCCTTCCAGGGCAGCTGAGTGGAATAGATGAGGTGTGAAACTGTTGGGCTGCCTCCTATCCAGGTCTGTCAGGTACTTGGGAAGGACTAAAGGGAGTTTTCACCATGCTGACAAGCCCAAAGGGCAAAAATAGATGGCTTCCACCTTGTCATTCCTCTGATATTTGCAGTACTTCTCCCCTGATTATTGCCGTGTCAGGTGTACTTTCCCTTCTGGGTTCTGATTCTGTCCTCAAGGTAAGAAAAGTGCATTGATTTCTCTTGAGTCCCTAGTGAGCTAAACCCTGTCCGGTTTGACTCCTGTAGAAGTCTGGAGCAGATCTTTCTCCCCACTTTAAAGTTATATTTATCCAAGTGAGTACCATTCACATGGTTCTTTGTCTTTTGTTGGTTCCTAACAAAATAGCCCTTTTTGGTATTATTTTTGTGCCCCTCTTCTCCAAAGAACTCACACAAATGCACTGGGGTCTAGCTTAGGAGACATATCTAGATGTCTCACCCTGGTGTGTCTAGAATTGCACTACTTCAAACCTCCAAAACGCAAATAGGCTGAAAGCTTTGTTTTGCCTGTGTCTTTACCCTTTGGGGCTATTTTCTCAAAAGAGAGTCTGGGCAGGCCTACCCAACCAGTTTAACAGACTTACCCAGAAGATGTCTAAATTATATTGGGACAAATTTTAAAGCTGAAACACTCCCATTTTTATCCCTTCCATACCTGAAACATGAAATTGCTTTGTAAGTTCTTAAAAACTGTATTAAATATTTGATGTAATTTTTATGTGAGTATATGTCCTTCTTTTCAGATTTTATTTACTTATTTGAGAGAGAGTGCACAAGTGGAGGGAAGAGGCAGAGAGGGAAAAGCAGACTCTCCTGCTGGGCAGGGAATGACATAGGGCTTAATCCCAGGAGCCTGGATCATGACCTGAGCAGAAGGTAGAAGCTTAACCAACTGAGCCACCCAGGCACTCCCAGTATATGTCCTTATGACAATTTTGTCTTAATCATCTTGGAGCTCAGTTTCCAGTGCAGTGCCTGACATAGTAGATAACTCATTTTGATTGGTTAACTATAATGGAGTTATGAACCCATCTTAATATTGTTGCTAACTGACTGTCCTTAAGTGTACTAGGGCAAGTAGCTACTAACTTGGAAAGTATTAATTTCCAAAGGAATATGGTAAGTAAAGTCTCTAACCCCAAATCTGTAATTTCTTCTTTTTTAAAAAAGATTCTATTTATTTATTTGAGAGAGAGAGAGAGAGTGAGCCAGGAGGAGAGGTGGAGAGGGAGGGAGAGAATCTCAGGCTGACTCTGCACATAGTGTGGAGCCCAATGCGGGGCTTGATCTCAAGACCATGAGATCATGACCCAACATGAAACTAAAGAGTTTGTCATTTAACCGACTGAGCCACCTGGGCACCTCCAAAATCTGTAATTTCTTTTAAAAAACCTTATATAGACACAGACCCCTTACTTGCATTGTAATTACCTAGGGAAAATGTTAACAATGCTGATACTTGGGTGCCTTTCCCACTTTCAACCCTCATTATCACCTTTTGAATCACCTGATCAGGAACTTCTAGTTTGACAGTTCCTCAGGTGACTCTGATGCATCTGAGTTATGACAACATAGGCATGGAGAAATACAGTGATTACATCATTTTACAAACAGTGTGATCTAAATTACCTTGCTTATTTGATAATACAATTAATATACCTTGCCAAGATCAAATTGTATTAAACAATCAATATCTATAAACTAGTACTGCTTTTTACCTTTCCAAATATCCTATTAAGTTAATGCATTACCATGAATCTATTATTAATAAATTTATAATAATTATTATGAGTTATTAAATGAGTTAGGTCAAGTTAGGTCATTATTAGTTCTATGCAAGGCTGTGCCCTTTTACACTAATGATTTTGTCTTAATTACCCCGGAGCTCAATGTCTAGTGTGGTGCATATTAGAGCAAATATTAAAAACAATCATTTAATTATTATTTTGTTAACTTAATTATTAACATTAAATTTCTTAATGGTAATTTATCTTAAATAATGTAAGAACAATTACTGGATCTTTGTGGGTGGTTTATTTCTTGCACTCTCACATTTTAAAGGTTTCTATGAGGAACATTTAAAAATGTACTACTAAAAAAAAAATAAATAAAAATAAAAATAAAAATAAAAATGTACTACTATAATTTATGTAATACAAGGTCATGATACACATTATACACACATTATATTATGCAGAAAATATAAGGAAGAATATAAGCAAAACCATAAGTCAATTATCCAAACAAAATAGTTATAAGTTTTTTTTACTATTATATTTAGTCATGATAAAGCCAGTCTCACAGCCTCCTAGGAGGAATACTTCCTCTTTCAAAGCCCTCCAATGAGACACATTTAGCTTTTTATGTTTCTTTTTTTTTTATCGTTCTTCACTCATCAAAACTGATTGGATCACATTTGACCAACTTTAAATTAGATCCCGCTTTCCAAACTGAAAATAAGTCATCACAGTTTAGCGGTCCACTCTCAGTTGGCAAATCTGGGATCATTAAGTGAAAAGGTTTAATAAAACAGGACAGAACTATTTATCTATGAAACTCAAAAGTCCCATAAGTAGTAAAAGGACTAGCATACATGAATGAAATGGACTAAATCTCATGTCTATTTTGTCTCCTTTCTTGACATATATCTTATAATAAATGTGCTGATTTTGATTAGACTATTTAAAAATTTTCAAGCAGATTGCATGTAATATAGTTACTATGTCATGTGTAACAAGTTGTGATGCATTCTAAGTGATATACATAACCAAATAAGTATGACATCCCTATCAATTAAAAAATCTTAATATTTATTTGTATTTTAAATTTTCTCCCAAACATTGTTTGAAAAGTTACAATTTGCCTGTTCAGTGATTTATTCTTTCCCTTGCAAAGCTTGAAGAAAATATTTTCGGTTTAGTGAATTTCACATGAAGAAAAATCCTCGGATGTATGCCAATTAAAAAATAATCATATTCCCACAAATGAAAAGAGCTTTATTGTGTTTTGGATTGTAAAATATACATTCTAAAGTGGATTTTGTTGTTGTTGCTTTGGAACAGAAGAGAAAATGCATTAAGGAAAAATTTAAATCTTATTTTCTTTTTTTTTTTTTTTTTTTTTTTTTTTTTTTTTTTAAATCTTATTTTCAATACCCTGTTTCCTTTAATGAGATCACATGGGTATAAATTATAAACTTATTTTTATAATTTTAAGTTTTTAGCTATTTCTTCTAATTTAATAAGTATTATTTAATTTCTAATTATATTAAGATTTGATTTTTAAAACTGTGTCAAAGACAGTAAAGCACTTAATGAAAATTTATTGAAAAAGCAACAAACAATAATAAATTTCAAATTCTCAATTATTTAGCTAGTAATACAAACTTAGTAGTTATTACCATGACAGTGCCTCAGCTCATTTTATTTTGTTCATTGGTAAAATGGAGATAATAATTTCCAGGGCTGCTGTGAGAACCGGGAGAGGTAAAGAGCATGTGAGCTGTGTTTAACTGCTGCTTATATTTACCAGCGTATGAAGGATACAAGTCTTTCAGAATCCTACTGGTTGCTGGAAGTAGCATCCAAACTGTATGCTAGAAGCCAACTCCTTTCCTCTGCTGGGGCTCACCACATCCCCTCAACCCCCGCTCACCCTGCCATATCACTGCAGATATTTCTGGACACCTCAGTGTGCCAGTATCCCAGCTTGTCTCCTACAGAGGTGTCCATGAAGACTTTCTTCTTGATTTAGTGTTTTTTTTTTTAATTTTTATTTATTTATGATAGTCACAGAGAGAGAGAGAGAGAGGCAGAGACACAGGCAGAGGGAGAAGCAGGCTCCATGCACCGGGAGCCCGATGTGGGATTCGATCCTGGGTCTCCAGGATCACGCCCTAGGCCAAAGGCAGGCGCCAAACCGCTGCGCCACCTAGGGATCCCATTCTTCTTCTTGATTTAGAGTACTAGTTTACGTGAGTACTATCTTAGTGATGCTTAGACCATGGTATGTTCTATATATTTTTTTAAAGATTTATTTATTTATTTATTTATTTATTTATTTATTTATTTATTTATTTTAGACAGAGAGAGAGAGAGAGAGAGAGAGAGGGAGGCAGAGACACAGGAGGAGGGAGAAGCAGGCTCCATGCCAGGAGCCCGACGCGGGACTCAATCCCGGGACTCCAGGATCGCGCCCTGGGCCAAAGGCAGGCGCTAAACCGCTGAGCCACCCAGGGATCCCCGGTATGTTCTATATTTTTAACAAAAAGGCCTTTTTTATTCCAGTGTGTGTTTGTGGTTTTGTGTGTGTGTAAGCAGCCCTCTCTTATCCATAATATTCAGATATTAGGGCCTGAATCTTGCTTTTTATCCATTGTGATCTCTTGCATGTGATTAGAGGGGTTAGACCATTTCCATTTAAGAAATCATTAATGTTGTTGTCCAATAACTTGGTAATGCTCTGTTCATTTTTTCAGTCTTTTATTCTTTCAATATTTCATTTTGAATTACTTCTATTGCCATGACTTGATGTTCACTAATCTTTTTTTCTGCAATGTCTCATATGCCATTAACACTGTCTAATATGTTTTTCATTTCGGACATTATAGTTTTTAATCTCTGTATGTTCATTGTGGGTCTAGCATATATTTTTATATTCCATATGTCTACTAAACATGTTCAGTCTTTCCTCAAGCTTTTAAAAAAAGATTTTATTTATTTGTTTATTTGAGAGAGAGAGAGCATGAGTGGAGGGGCAGAGGGAGAGGGAAAAGCAGATTACCCACTGAGCAGGGAACCTGAGTTGGGGCTTGATCCCAGGACCTTGAGATCATGACCTGAGCAAAAGACACTTAATCAGCTGAGCCACCTAGGCACCCTGCAGCTTCTTGAACATATACAGTTCAGTTATAATATCTTTTTTAATATCCTTGTCTAATTTTACCATATTTTTCATATCTTGGTCAGTTTTTTTGTTTTTGTTTTTTAATTTTTTTTATTGGAGCCCAATTTGCCAACATATAGCATAACACCCAGTGCTCATCCCACCATGTGCCCCCCTCAGTGCTCATCACTCAGTCACCCCAACCCCCCGCCCACCTCCCCTTTCACTACCCCATGTTCATTTCCAGTTAGGTTCTCTCATGTTTTGTCACCCTCACTGATATTTTCACTCATTTTTTCTCCTTTCCCCTTTATTACCTTTCACCAGTTTTTATATTCTCCAAATGAATGAGACCATATAATGTTTGTCCTTTTCCGATTGACTTATTTCACTCAGCATAATACCTTCCAGGTCCATCCACGTTGAAGCAAATGGTGGGTATTTGTCGTTTCTAATGGCTGAGTAATATTCCATTGTATATATAGACCACATCCTCTTTATCCACTCATCTTTTGATGGACACCGAGGCTCCTTCCACAGGTTGCCTATTGTGGACATTGCTGCTAGAAACATCGGGCTGCAGGTGTCCTGGCGTTTCACTGCATCTGTATCTTTGGGGTAAATCCCTAGCAGTGCAACTGCTTGATCATAGGGCAGTTCTATTTTGAACTCTTTGAGGAACCTCCACACAGTTTTCCAGGGGGGCTGCACCAGTTCACATTCCCACCAACAGTGCAAGAGGGTGCCCCTTTCTCCACATCCTCTCCAACATTTGTTGATTTCTGTCTTGTTATTTTTCCCCATTCTCACTGGAGTGAGGTGGTATCTCATTGTGGTTTTGATTTGTATTTCCCTGATGGCAAGTGATGCGGAACATTTTCTCATGTGCTTGTTGGCCATGTCTGTGTCTTCCTCTGTGGCATTTCTGTTCATGTCTTTTGCCCATTTCATGAATGGATTGTTTGTTTCTTTGCTGTTGAGTTGAATAAGTTCTTTATAGATCTTGGATACTAGCCCTTTATCTGATACATCATTTGCAAACATCTTCTCCCATTCTGTAGGTTGTCTTTTAGTTTTGTTGACTGTTTCTTCTGTTGTGCAGAAACTTTTTATCTTGATGAAGTCCCAATACTTTATTTTTGCTTTTGTTTCTCTTGCCTTCATGGATGTATCTTGCAAGAAGTTGCTGTGGCCAAGTTCAAAAAGGGTATTGCCTGTGTTCTCCTCTAGGATTTTGATGGAATCTTGTCTCACATTTAGATCTTTCATCCAGTTTGAGTTTATCTCTGTGTATGGTGTAAGAGAATGGTCTAGTTTCATTCTTCTGCATATGGATGTTCTTGGTCAGTTTTGATTGGTTTTTCTCCTCATGGTGGTTTAGATTTTCCTGCTTCTTTGCATGCCTGGGAATTTTTGGATGCCAGACATTGTTAATTTTAACTTTTGAGTGCTAGATATTTTGGGGTCCCTGTAAATATATTGGTTTTTATTCTGAGACACAGTTAAATTACATGTAAACAGTTTGATATTTTAGGTTCCCGATTTTAAACTTTGTAAGGCTGGATCAGAATAGTGTGCAGTTTAGGGTTAATTGTACTCCACTAATGAGAAAAAAATCCTTCTGAGTACTCTGATGTCCCATGAATTACGAGGTCTTCAAGTCTGGCTATTAGGAACATACATTATTACTAAACATATGTGTCCTTAAATTGTTCCTTTTAATCCTTTTAGAGTGGTTCTCTTCTTGGTGTGTGATAGTTTTCTTACAGGCATTTAATGACTAGTACTCAGATAATTATTCAGATGAAATTGGATGTGTATAGGGTTGTATGGCCATAGACTACTTAGATAATTGTTCAAAGAGGACACTAAGGAGATCATGAAAATTCTTTGTTTGTGAGATCTTTTGTTTTTGATAACTCTGCCCTGCAAATTCTAATAGCCTTGGCCTCCCTAGTTCCTAACTTCATATCTTAATCTATGGAATACCACTGGGGTCTCCCTGGACTTTCACTCCTTGCACTGTGGCCTGAAAACTTTCTTCAGGAAGTAGGCTTGGACAATCATAAGAATAACCTCATATGTTCTCAGTATCTCAGGGATCACAGATCTTGTTGCCCAATGTCCACTGTTTTGAGAATAGTTGTTTCATAGATTTTATCCAGTTTTTTACTTGTTTCAGATTGGAAGGTAGTTCTAGTCTCTGTTACTCTATCTTAGTCAGGAGTAGAAATCCTGGTATGTCTTGAATAGATGTTTAATGTGGCCATTATGACTCTGGAGATCCTCATTCCCCTAACTCAGTTCTACCCTTGACTAAAGAACTTCATTCTCTTCATTCACTTCATTTCTCTGGAGGCAAAGACTTGCATTTCTCAAGGAGTGTAGTAAGGGCAGGATGACACAGCAATTTAAAACATGAACAAAAATTTTGCATCATATTGTAAAAGAAAATTTGCATCAGATAATTGTTAAAAAACAGCAAGGAGGACTTAAGATTATTGCAATAGGGATCAAGACTATTGCATAGAGAGGAGAGATTCAACTCAGTACCAAATACAAGGACAGCTGGGAATTTATGGCCAATGGGAAGGATGAGAAAGAGAATGGAAAATTATGAAGAAGAGTTTGATTAGGTATCGGGGGGAAAGAGGAACTTGATTAGATATCAAGCTTAATTTGATATTAATGTTGAGGAGATTCTAGATCACTTGGCTAACCAGAATTACTTGTTAAAACAGCTTTGCAGGCCAAGACCAGGACCAAGGAGAAGGCCTAGTAGAAAGAAGGTTCAGAGGAGTCTGACTGAAGTTTTGGTCTAGGGGGATTCCTTGTCAGAATGTACTCGTGATTTCTGAAGCATGCCACACAGACATATTGTTTCAGGATCTCCTGTCTCTTTTGCTAACAATGCAGACAGACATAGGCACCCCTTCCCCAGATTCCATGAATCAAACACTCTTTTTCTTAAAAAATTTTTTATTGGAGTTCAATTTTCCAACATATAGCATAACACCCAGTGCTCATCCTGTCAAGTCCCCCCTCAGTGACCATCACCCAGTCACCCCAACCCCCCACCCACCTCCCTTTCCAACACCCCTTGTTCGTTTCCCAGAGTTAGGTGTCTCTCATGTTCTGTCTCCCTCACTGATATTTCCTACCATTTTCTCTCCCTTCCCCTTTATTCCCTTTCACTATTTTTTATATTCCCCAAATGAATGAGACCATACAATGTTTGTCCTTCTCCGATTGACTTATTTCACTCAGCATAATACCATCTAGTTCCATCCATGTTGAAGCAAATGGTGGGTATTTGTCGTTTCTAATGGCTGAGGAATATTCCATTTTATATATAGACCACATCTTCTTTATCCATTCATCTTTCGATGGACACCGAGCCTCCTTCCACAGTCAAACACACTTTCAACTGGGCCCCCAAACATACCTTATTATCGTGCTCCACTGATGGATTCTAAAGCACAATAAGACTGAAGAACCACCAGTAGTAGAATAGAAATAAAATTATATTGATACAAACATGGCTAGAAAAAGACTACAAGGGAATACACCAAAATGTCAGAGATCCTAGCAATGTGTATGTAATGTGACCTAAATTGTCTGATTCTATATTAAGCTCTATTTTTAAAAAGCTTTCAACATTACTCACAGTGGGATACATCATGAAATAGATGTGTAGATTTTATGTAATGGATTTTATTCTTATCTCAAAAAAGCATTTCAATCAATGGGGTATGTTAAATGTTGATCAAGCAATGATAATCAAGAAAGTAAAGTGTATAAATATATATGGGAATGTGCATATACAAATAGAAAATACAAAGGAATTTATCACTGATGGCATTTGGGAATGGTTGTGTGATTGAAAATGATTTTTAGGTGTTGCTGCCCGAGAACCAGAGACGGTCCTGCGGCGGCTGCAGCTCCTTCAGTAGCCTGACAATGTTGTCTCATTTAGTAGAGCAGCCGCTGCCCCCGCACAACAACAACAACTGCGAGGAAGGTGAACAGCCTTTGCCCCCCGCCAGCTGGGCTCAACAGTTCCTGGGTGGAGCTACCCATGAACATCAGCAATGGAAATGATTATGGCAATGGGAAAAATGGGGGGCTAGAACATGTACCTTCTTCATCCTCTATCCACAATGGAGACATGGAGAAGATTCTTTTGGATGCACAGTATGAATCAGGACAGAGTAGCTCAAGAGCCAGTTCTCACTGTGACAGCCCTTCCCCTCAAGAAGATGGGCAGATTATGTTTGATGTGGAGATGCACACTAGCAGGGACCATAGCTCTCAGAAGAAGCAGCTGCAGAAGGAGAGAAAGAAGTTGATGCTTTGAAGAAAAGTGTAGACTGGGTGTCCGACTGGTCCAGGAGACATGAAAACATTCCACCTAAGGAATTCCACTTCAGACACCCCAAACACTCTGTCTCTTTAAGCATGAGGAAAAGTGGAGCCATGAAGAAAGGGGATATTTTTTCCACAGAATTCCTTAAGGTGTTCATTCCGTCTCTCTTCCTCTCTCATGTTTTGGCTTTGGGGCTAGGCATCTATATTGGAAAGCGACTGAGCACACCTTCTGCCAGCACCTACTGAAGGAAAGGAAAGAACAGCCCTGGAAAAGCGTGTGACCTGTGAAGTGGTGTATTGTCACAGTAGTTTATTTGAACTTAAGAACATTGTAAGCATGACCCAACCTACCACCCTATTTTTACATAATCAAGTTCCAGTAACTCTCTAATCCAGTATTTTATTCAAACTCTGTTGAGGCATTTTACTAACCTCATTCCCTTTTTGGCCTGTAAGACACTTTAGAATTTCCTAACAGAGTTTACTGTTCTTTAGAAATTTGCAAGGGCTTCTTTTCCGCAAATGCCACCAGCAGATTATAATTTTGTCAACAATGCTATTGTCTCCTTTTATTGCCACCAGACTTAGACCTGCATCGTTCATGGTATAAATTTTACTCTTGCAAGATGACTACCATTTCTCTCTTAAAATGAGATCAGGTTAACAAATGATAGAACAGCTTTCTTGTTACTGTTTTTTTTTTCCAAGACAAAGCAAGCTTCCCTAAGCCTGAATTTATAGTTGTTTAAAAAGAAAACAGAGGGGCGGGACAAGATGGCAGAAGAGTAGGGTCCCCAAGTCACCTGTCCCCACCAACTTACCTAGATAACTTTCAAGTCATCCTGAAAACCTACGAATTCGGCCTGAGATTTAAAGAGAGAACAGCTGGAATGCTACAGTGAGAAGAGTTTGCGCTTCTATCAAGGTAGGAAGATGGGGAAAAATAATAAATAAAAAAGCATCCAAGTGGGAGGGGCCCCCCGCGAGGAGCTGGGCTAAGGCCCCTCGGCAAGTGCCCCCAGGACAAGAAAGCCCAGTCCTGGAGAAGCAGGAGCTTTACCAATCTTCCCAGATGGAAAGGCCCTCACAGGGAGTTCGAGCAGGATTCCAGGAGGGGCAGGGATGCCCTCAGGTTCCCAGGGGCACTAACAGAGGACCTGCTCCCCGGGGGAGAGCGCACCAAACACCTCGGCTGAGCTCCCTAAAGGGCTGCAGCGTGTGCGCTGTGGGGCCCCAGGAGCAGCTCGGGTGGCGGCTCAGGCGGCGGCTCCACAAGGAGGGGGCTGCGCAGCCCCAGGAGCACAATTCCAGTGGCGCAGGCCCCGCAGCCCAGGGCACTGGGGGATGCAGCCTGAGATCCAGCGCTCCACCCAGGACAGGCGGAGGCTGGGAGAGCCCAGGACAGTGAGGACACTCCTGCTGCCATGCGGCTCCAAGCTGTGCAGATAGGTGACCCCACCCTCCAGTGCATCCAGGCCCCTGCGGACTGAGAACTGCGGTAGTTACTGCGGGAGCTGACTCTAGAGCTGGAGAGCTGGCCGCCGCCACTGTTGTTGTTCCTCCTGGTGTCACCTTGTACCTGGGACTGAGCAGGGGCCTCACAGGATAAACAACTCGCACTGAGCTGTACAGCTGGCATGGGGCTGGGCAGCTCCCCCAGGTGCACACACCTGAGAATCAGCACAGTAGGCCCCTCCCCCAGAAGGCCAGCTAGAAGGACAGGGGAAAAGCAAGTTATTGACCAAGCAACACTGAAAAAGTTCCAGGGGAAGTGGAGGGATATACAGTATATAAAATCAGAGGATACTCGCCCTTGTTTTTGTTTTCTGTTTCCCCCCACATTTTTTCTTTTTCTTCTTCCTTTTTTCTCTCTTTTTCTCCTTTTTTCCAGTGCAACTTGTTTTTGGCCACTCTGCAATGAGTAAAAAGACTAGAAGGAAAAAAATCACCTCAAAAGAAAGAATCAGAAACAGTCCTCTCTCCCACAGAGTTAGAAAATTTGGATTACAATTCAATGTCAGAAAGTCAATTCAGAAGCACAATTGTAAAGCTACTGGTGGCTCTGGAAAAAAGCATAAAGGATTCAAGGGATTTCATGACTGCAGAATTTAGATCTAATCAGGCCAAATTAAAAATCAATTAAATGAGATGCAATCCAAACTGGAGGTCCTAACGACGAGGGTTAATGAGGTAAAAGAACAAGTGAATGACATAGGAGACAAGTTGATGACAAAGAGGGAAACTGAAAAAAAAAGAGAAAAACAATTAAAAGATCATGAGGATATATTAAGGGAAATAAATGACAGCCTCAGAAGGAAAAATCTACGTTTAATTGGGGTTCCCAAGGGCGCAGAAAGGGACAGAGGTCCAGAATATGTATTTGAACAAATCATAGCTGAGAGCTTCCCTAACTTGGGAAGGGAAACAGGCATTCAGATCCAGGAGATAAAGAGATCCCCCCCTAAAATCAATAAAAACCGCTCCACACCTCGACATTTAATAGTGAAACTTGCAAATTCCAAACTTAAAGAGAAGATCCCTAAAGCAGCAAGAGACAAGAAATCTCTTTTATAGGGAGAAGCATTAGGATAACACCAGAACTCTCCACAGAGACCTGGGAGGCCAGAAAGGGCTGGCAGGATATATTCAGGGGCTTCAATGAGAAGAACATGCAGCCAAGAATACTTTATCCAGCAAGGCTGTCATTCAGAATAGAAGGAGAGATAAAGAGCTACCAAGATAGGCAGGAAGTGAAAGAATATGTGACCACCAAACCAGCTCAGCAAGAAATAATAAGGGGGGTCCTGTAAAAGAAAGAGGAAGCCCAAAGAAATAATCCACAAAAACGGACTGAATAGGTATTATGATGACACTAAATTCATATATTTCAATAGTAACTCCGAACACGAATGGACTTCATGATCCCATCAAAAGATGCACGGTTTCAGACTGGATTTAAAAAGCAGGACCCATCTATTTACTGTCTAAAAGACTCATTTTAGATCTCAGGACACCTCCAACCTGAAAATGAAAAAGGAAGAAGCATTTGACATTCAAATGGTCCTCAATAGAAAGCAGGGGTAGCAATCCTCATCAGATAAATTAAAGTCTATCCCAAAGACTGTAGTAAGAGATGAAGAGGGACACTGTATCATACTTAAAGGATCTATCCAACAAGAGGACTTAACAATCATCAATATTTATGACCCGAATGTGGGAGCAGCCAAGTATATCAATCAATTAATAACCAAAGTTAAGACATACTTAGATAATAATACATATATACTTGGTGACTTGAATGTACCACTTGATACAATCGACAGGTATTCTAAGCACAACATCTCCAATGAAACATGAGCTTTAAATGATACACTGGACCAGATGGATTTCACAGATATTTACAGAACTTTACACCCAAATGCAACTGAATACACATTCTTCTCAAGTGCACATGGAACTTTTTCCAGAATAGACCACATACTGGGTCATAAATCAGGTCTGAACTGATACCAAAAGATTGGGATCGTCCCCTGAATATTTTCAGACCATAATGCTTTTAAATTAGAACTAAATCACAAGAAGAAGTTTGGAAGGATTTCAAGCATGTGGAGGTTAAGGACCATCCTGCTAAAAGATGAAAGGGTCAACCAGGAAATTAGGAAAGAATTAAAAAGATTCATGGAAACTAATGAGATTGAAGTACACCGTTCAAAATCTTTGGGATGCAGCAAAAGCAGTCCTTAGGGGGAAATACATCGCAATGCAAACATCCATCCAAAAACTGGAAAGAACTCAAATACAAAAGCTAACCTTGTACCTAATGGAGCTGGAGAAAAACAGCAAATATATCCTACACCCAGCAGAAGAAGAGAGTTAAAAAAGATTCTAGCAGAAGTCAATGAAATCGAGACCAGAAGAACTGTGGAACAGATCAACAAAACTAGGAGTTGGTTCTTTGAAAGAATTAATAAGATAGAAAAACCATTAGCCAGTCTTATCAAAAAGAAGAGAGAAAAGACTCAAATCAATAAAAATCATGAATGAGTAAGGAGAGATCAACACCAATACCAAGGAAATATAAACGATCTTATATACTTATTATAAGTAGCTTACGCCAATAAATTAGGCAATCTAGATGAAACGGACACATTTCTGGAAAATCACAAACTACCAAAACTGGAACAGGAAGAAAGAGAAAACCTGAACAGGACAATAACCAGGGAGTAATTGAAGCAGTCATCAAAAACCTCCCAAGACACAAAACGCCAGGGACAGACGGCTTCCCAGGGGAATTCTATCAAACATTTTTTTTTTCTATCAAACATTTAAAGAAGAAACCATACCTATTCTACTAAAGCTGTTCAGAAGGATAGAAAGAGATGGAATACTTCCAAACTCGTTCTATGAGGCCAGCATCACCTTAATTCCAAAACCAAAGACCCCACCAAAAAGAAGAATTATAGACCAATATCCCTGATGAACATGGATGCAAAAATTCTCAACAAGATACTAGCCAATAGGATCCAACAATACATTAAGAAGTTTATTCATCATGACCAAGTGGGATTTATCCCCTGGATGCAAGGCTGGTTCTACACTCGTAAAGAAATCAATGTGATTCATCATTTCAGCAGGGGAAAAAACAAGAACCATAAAATACTGTCAATAGATCCAGAGAAAGCATTAGACAAAATACAGCATCTATTCCTGATAAAAACTGTTCAGAGTGTAGGGATAAAGGGAATATTCCTCAACATCTTAAAAGCCATCTACGAGAAGCCCACAGCAAATATCATTCTCAATGAGGAAACACTGGGAGCCTTTTCCCTAAGAATAGGAACAAGACAGGGATGTCCACTCTCACCACTGCTATTCAACATAGTACTAGAAGGCCTAGTCTCAGCAATCAGGCAAGAAAAAGAAATAAAAGGCATTCAAATTGGCAAAGAAGAAGTCAAACTCTCCCTCTTCACAGATGACATGATACTGTACATAGACAACCCAAAAGATTCCACCCCAAGATTGCTAGAACTCATACAGCAATTTGGCAGTGTGGCAGGATACAAAACAATGCCCAGAACTCAGTGGCATGTTTATACACTAACAATGGGACTGAAGAAAGAGAAATTAAGGAGCCAATCCCATTTACAATTGAACCCAAAAGCATCAGATACATAGGAATAAACTTAACCAAAGAGGTAAAGGATCTAGTCCCTAAAAACTACAGAACACTTCTGAAAGAAATTGAGGAAGACACAAAGAGATGGAAAAATATTCCATACTCATGGATTGGAAGAATTAATATTGTGAAAATGTCAAAGCTACCCAGGGCAATTTACACATTTAATGCAATCCCTATCAAAAAACCATGGAGTTTCTTCAGAGAGTTGGAACAAATCATCTTAAGATTCGTGTGGAATCAGCAAAGACACAGAATAGCCAGGGAAATATTAAAAAAGAAAACCATAGCTGGGGGCATCACAATGCCAGATTTCAGATTGTACTACAAAGCTGTGGTCATCAAGACAGTGTGGTACTGGCACAAAAACAGACCCCTCGATCAATAGAACAGAATAGAGAATGCAGAAGTGGACCCTCAACTTTATGGTCAACTAATATTCGACAAAGGAGGAAAGACTATCCACTGGAAAAAAGGCAGTCTCTTCAGTAAATGGTGCTGGGAAAATTGGATAGCCACATGCAGAAGAATGAAAGTAGACCGTTCTCTTACACCATACACAAAGATAAACTCAAAATGGATGAAAGATCTAAATGTGAGACAAGATTCCATCAAAATCCTAGAGGAAAACACAGGCAACAGCCTTTTTGAACTTGGCCACAGTGACTTCTTGTAAGATACATCCATGAAGGCAAAAGAAACAAAAGCAAAAAAGAACTATTGAGACTTCATCAAGATAAGAAGCTTCTTCACAGCAAAATAAACAATTCACAAAACTAAAAGACTACCTACAGAATGGGAGAAGATATTTGCAAATGACCTATCAGATAAAGGGCTAGTATCCAAGATCTATAAAGAACTTATTCAACTCAACAGCAAAGAAACAAACAATCCAATCATGAAATGGGCAAAAACATGAACAGAAATCCACAGAGGAAGACATAGACATAGCCAACAAGCACATGAGAAAATGCTCCGCATTACTGGCCATCAGGGGAATACAAATCAAAACTGCAATGAGACACCACCTCACACCAGTGAGAATGGGGAAAATGAACAAGGCAGGAAACAAACAACGTTGGAGAGGATGTGGAGAAAGGGGCACCCTCTTGCACTGTTGGTGAGAATGTGAACTGGTACAGCCACTCTGGAAAACTGTGTGGAGGTTCCTCAAAGAGTTATAAATAGGTCTACCCTCCGACCCAGCAATTGCACTGCTGGGGATTTACCCCAAAGATACAGATGCAATGAAACGCCAGGACACCTGCACCCCAATGTTTATAGCAGCAACGTCCACAATAGCCAACCTGTGGAAGGAGCCTCGGTGTCCATCAAAAGATGAATGGGTGAAGAAGATGTGGTCTATGTATACAATGGAATATTACTCAGCCATTAGAAATGACAAATGCCCACCATTTGCTTCGATGTGGAATTGACCTGGAGGGGTATTATGCTGAGTGAAATAAGTCAATCTGAGAAGGAGAAACATTATATGGTCTCATTCATTTGGGGAATATAAAACATAGTAAAAGGGAGGAAAGGGGAAAGGAGAGAAATTGAGTGGGAAATATCAGAAAGGGTGACAGAACATGAGAGACTCCTAACTCCGGGATAGAAAAAGGGGTGGTGTTTGGGAGGTGGGCAGGTGGTTGGGGTGACTGGGTGACGGGCACTGAGGGGGGCACTTGATGGGATGAGCGCTGGGTGTTATGCTATATGTTGGCGAATTGAACTCCAATAAAAAGAATTTTTTAGAAAAGAAAAGAAAACAAACAAAATAAGACAGAAGAAAAAAATATCCTGGCAATAAAAAAATTTTTAAACAACAACAAATAATAAAATGATATTTATGTTACTTCGATGTCAGGTTTGTTATTTTAATATTTTATACACTTCCATCTTACTGCCTTAAGAGAATTCTGAATATATATGTCCTCATGTTATTTTGGAGTATGCAGAAAATAATGATAATAGTAACAGTACTCATACTTTTAGTGTGCACCATATTCCAGACAGTGTTCTAAGCTATTGGTGCTAATAAGTTTATTCCCCAAAAGAAACCTGTGAAGGCTATACCATCAATGTCCCCACTTTATATAGGAGGGAATGAAGGCACATGGAGGTGAAGCAAATTACCTGAGATTTTATAGCTAGTAATTTGTAAAACCTGGAGATAGCCAAAATGGTTTGGCTCCAGAATCAGTGCTCTCAGCCTCTTAATAAAACAAATAATAAATCCATTAAAATGATGATTGGAACAACTGGAGGCAGTTAACCTATCTTCTGAAATATAATTTAAAAATTATGTTATTTTCTAACGATTTTGGTGGCAAATCCTAATCCTATTGTTTTCTCTAAAAGTAACTATTTTCTCTTACATTGAATAAAACTGGGCATAATGGAGATATTCAGGCAATTGATGTTGGAAACCAACAAGGAAAGGTACAAAGGAAAAAAATGCAGTCTCTGATATTAAGGACTAGAGAGATCAGTTTAGTAAATCCATCTTTTATGAGAAAGACGAAATTAGGAGGGAAGAGAAACTATGAAGAAGTAAAAATACAAAGAAAAGCTAAAAGATAGAAGAAAGATATTTGTTGTATGGATGTGTATTTTATGAGAGAGAAAAAAGGCAGGTACATCCCTTCAATGTTTTCGATCCATACACACTTTCAAAATGAATAGGAATTATGTGGAAAGAATATCTCCTAACTTGTTTTTTTTTTAATTATTTATGACAGTCACACAGAGAGAGGGAGAGAGAGAGAGAGACAGAGACACAGGCAGAGGGAGAAGCAGGCTCCATGCACTGGGAGCCTGATGTGGGATTCGATCCTGGGTCTCCAGGATCACGCCCTGGGCCAAAGGCAGGCGCCAAACCGCTGCGCCACCCAGGGATCCCTCCTAACTTGTTTTTAAAACAATAACTGGATTTTTCTCTTAAGTCAAACTTGAATATCTATTGGAGAAATTTAAAAAGTAGAAAGTAAAGGGTCACCTGTGACTGAGCCAGCACTGGGGCTTGAACATCATTGAGCAGGAAGCCTGGGGCAGAGAAGCAGTGTTAATTTTGATTAACGGTGGAACAGTTTGGACATGTTTACATTGAGGTACCCTTGGGACATTCAGGGGAACTAGGTAAACATCCACAGGTCCAAAGAGCATACTGGGCTAGAGATGTAGAATTGGTTGTCCTCATCGTTAAGATTGTAGCGACAACTGTGGAAGTGCATGGGATCAGCCAAGAAGAACACAGAGACTGAGATGAGAGAGGATTTGCAGTATTAGGGAAACAATTTAGCTCAGGTTCCAAGAGTCCAGGTGTTGGAACTTGTCAGTACTGGTACATAAATCTCCACTCTGTCCCTCGCTATTCTAAGTAAAAGCAAACCTATAAGATGGTTATGTAAGATTCATATTGAATGTAAGAACAGAGAAAAGGTAAATTTAAGGAATGTTGAAAGTATATTATACAAATTGTATCTATATTAGTAATAATATAATAAAGTAAAACCTACAATTAAGGTGATCTGCCTACCAGAGTGAAATCCAGCACCGTTTATTTTATTTTATTTTATTTTATTTTATTTTATTTTATTTTTTAGCACCTTTTAAATGAACAAAACAATTCTGTTAGTCAACACATAAAATGTACAATGTCCAGTATCTAATAAAAAATTAGTAGCAATACACAAGTGGTAGGAAAATATGACCAATAATTGAGAAAAAATAGTCAATAGAAACAGCTATTATAAATATGTCCAAGGATTTAAAGGAAATATTAGTATAATGAGGAGTGAAATGGCAGATATAAAAGATATCAAGTGAAGCTTTTAGAGGTTAAAAAATATAGTTTCTGAATAAAATTTTTGTTCATTCAGATTAACAGCATATTACACACCACAGAAGAAAAAATCATTGTGTCAGCAGCATAGCAATAGAAAAAAATCAAGAGCTTCAAGGGAACAATATCAAGGTTTCTAATATATCTGTAATTAGGGAACAGAAAATATATTTGAAGAGACTAATGGTGGAAACTTTTCAAATTTGAGGAAAATGAAGAATTCAAAGATTCAAGAAGTCCTCTGAAACTACATAGGAAAACACAAATAAAAATAAGACCACACCTGAGATGCCTGGGTGGCTCAGCAGTTGAGCGTCTGCCTTTGGCTCAGGGCATGATCCCAGAGTCCTGGGATGGAGTCCCACATCAGGCTCCCTGCATTGGAGCCTGCTTCTCCCTCTGCCTATGTCTCTGCCTCTCTCAGTGTCCCTCATGAATAAATAAATAAAATCTTTAAAAAAGACCACACCAAAGCATGTAATGACAAAATATCTGAAAAGTAGTAATAAAGAGAAAATCTTGAAAGAAGCTGGAGAAATATGACACAAAATGTAAAGGAAAACAAAGATAAAAATCACCACATGTAGATTACTTATCAGAAACAGTGCCAGCCAGAGTAAACAATGGAAAGATAATTAAGTACTAAAAATACGCACTGTCAAACTAGAATTAGATATTCTGTGTAAACACCCTTCAAAATAATGATCAAATGCTTCAGTATTCAACAAAACCTTAAAACACTTTGTTGCCTGTAAACCAGCAATACAAGAAATTTTTTAAAAAAATATTTATTTATTCATGAGACACAGAGATAGGCAGAGGGAGAATCAGGCTCCCCACAGGAGATCCTCAACCCCACATGGAGCCTGATGTGGGACTTGATCCCAGGACCCTGGGATCATGACCTGAACCAAAGGCAGACACTGAGCCACCCAGGTGCCCAAAGAAATATATATTTTTTAATATACTTAAGTCTGAAGGAAAATAATGCCAGATAGAACCTTGAATATGTGCAAAGGACTAAATAACACCAAATACATATATATGGACGTCAATATATTTTTTCTGTATTTGCAATATTTTAAAAGATCATTTAAAAAACTAAAATAGTATAAATAGAGTATGGAATTGATATATATATTTTTTTTCAACAGTAAAATATATGACAAAAATAACACAATAAAGGGGAAGAAAACAGTATGTTTATTATAAGATTCTTACATTTATAAATGAAATGCTAAATTATTATTTGGAAGTAGATAGTAATATGTTAGAAATACAGTATTTAGACAACAGAGAAACTAGTAAAAATAAAACTGTAGTAACAAGCCAATAGAGGAGATAAGATATTGTTTAAAAAATATTTAAGTTGGGGATCCCTGGGTGGCTCAGCAGTTCAGTGCCTGCCTTCGGCCCAGGGCATGGTCCTGGAGTCCAGGGATCGAGTCCCACATCAGGCTCTCTGCCCGGGGCCTGCTTCTCCCTCTGCCTGTGTCTCTGCCTCTCTTTCTCTTTGTGTCTCTCATGAATAAATAAATAAAATCTTTAAAAAATGTTTAAGTAATTCAAATGAAGGCAGGAAAAGAGGAAAAATGTGAAGAGACTCAAAGGGTAGAAAATTATATTCCAAAGAAAACCATAATCATAAGAAAGGCAGAGTGGTTATACTCATTTAGACTAAGTATACTTCAGAACAAGCAATATTACTACAGAAAAACAATCATTCTGTCATTTTTATGACAGAAAAATTAATTTATCAAAAGTTCATAGATACCCTAAATATGTTGCACTCAATAAATTGTTTCAAAATGCTTAAAGCAAATCCTGGTAATACAGAAAATAGAATGGACAAATCTGCTATTATGGTTGTGGCTTTCAATGCTCCTCTCTCAATAATTGCTAGAGCAAGTAAATTTAAAAAAAAGATAAGGATATAAAAACCTGAACATTAGCACACAAAAATTTGTACACAAATGTTTATAGTAGCTTATAATTGCCAAAACATGGAAACAACCAAGATATCCTTCAATAGGTGAATGAATAAAAAAAATGTGGTTAATCCATAAATGGAATATTATTCAGTAATAAAAACACATGAGCTATTAAGACACAAAAGACATGGAAGATACTTTAATGCATATTGTTAAGTGATAGAAGCCAATTTGGAAAGGGTCCATAGTATAGGATTCCAAAGATATGACATTTTGGAAAAGGCAAAATTATGGTGACAGTAAAGACATCAGTGGTTGCTAGGGATTCAGGGGAAAGAAAACAAGGTTGGAAAGGTAGAGCATGGGATTTTTAGGACAGTGAAACTATTCTGTATCCATAATGTGGACCCATGACATTATACATTTGTCAAAACTCATAGAATGTACAATACAAAGAGTGAAACCTAATATAAACTATGGACTTTAGCTAATAATAATGTATTAGTATCAGATCATCAATTCTAACAAATGTACCATGCTAATGCAAGATGTTAATAATAGGGGAATCTTGGGGGTGGGTAGGGTGTATATGGGTACTCTCTATACTTTCAATTTACTGTTTCTGTAAATCTAAAACTGCTCTCAAAAAAACCAATCAATTAGGGGTACCTGGGTGGCTCAGTGGTTGAGCACCTGCCTTTGGCTCAGGTCGTGATCCTGGGGTCCCCGGATCAAGTCCCACATTGGGCTCCCTGCATGGAGCCTGCTTCTCCCTCTGCCTATGTCTCTGCCTCTCTCTCTGTGTCTCTCATGAATAATAATAAAAAACCCTATCAATTAAAAAAAAAACCCTGGATAACACTATCAACTTGACTAATTGAAATTTGTAGAACCATTCAGCCAACAGCAGAAAAAATATTATTTATAATTGAACATGGAACATTAAATAACATTCAACCATTTTTAAAGTAAACAAGTTTCAAAAAATATAAGAGGATTAAAATCATAGAGTGCAGTCACTGTTGGCCACTGAATTAATTTAATAAATAACAGAAAAATATCAGGAAATCCTCTAAAATTTGAAATTTAAACAACATAATTATAAATAATTCATGGGTCAATGAATACCTCACAAAAGAAATTATAAAATATTTTGAACTGAGTAATAAACATGAGAATATAGTATATAAAAATGTGTGGTGTCTAGAGGTGTACACACACTAGGACCAGGTGGGGTTTATTCCTAGATGCAAAGCTGATTCAACATTAAAAAATCAACCAATGTAATCCACAAAGTAAAAAAAAAAAACTATTCTTTCAGTTGACACAAAAAAGCATTTTGTGACAAAATTCAAACCATTTCATGATAAAAATTCTCAGGAATAGAGGAAAACTTCCTCCACTTTATACAGAATACTGACAAATTCCTATGGATAAGACTGTACTTAATGGTGAAATATCTAATGTCATTTTCCTAAAATAGGCAGAAAGACAAGAATGTCTGCTCTCTTCACTCTTATTCAACTTAGTGCTGGAAGTTCTAGCCATTGCAGGAAGGCAAGAAAATGAAATGAAAAGCATGCAATTGGAAAAGAAGAAATAGAGGAAGAAAGAAAATTGTCCCTATTTGTAGGTGACATGATTGCATATGAAGAAAATATGAATGAATTTACATTGTGTTATCGTTTAAATAACTCCTACAAGAACTTGCAAAAGAATGTGCTCCAGAGAACATCTTAAAAAATAAAATAAAAAAATAAAATAAATAAAATAAAATAAAATAAAATAAAACATTATTTACTGACACGTAAAGGATTCATTTGTTCTGTATATGTCACGAGGTTAATAATGAAATTCTAAGAGGCTTGGTTGTGTTGACTCTGTACCAGGCTACAGCCCCAAAGGAGTTCATGTTAAGCTAAGGGAAAATTGAGGCAGCCAGAGAAATCATCCCTTGTCCCCAAGATGTACACCCAGGCATTACAGAAAACTGTCACACTCTCTACCTGCCAGGAAATATCCTATGGATTGGTAATGTGTGTCTTGGGGTCATATGATCTGGGTATGAGTCCCATCCTTGCCAGCTGTGCTGTGGACAAACCCCTCCAGCCTCTATTTCCTCTTGGGTAAAGCAGGCATAAAAGTGGAACCTACCTCATAGGCTTGTGGTGAGGATTAGATGATGCCAGAAAAGCAGATAACACAATTCCTGTCACACCGTAGAGTATTTACACAGTAAAAGTTACTTACAACAGCAGTACAGAATGAGAAACTCTTAGGTATATAACGACAAAAATATGCAGAGACAGAGACAAATTTGCTGTTTCTTTATGTTCTCTGCTCTTATGTCAAATGGCGTGGAGACCCATGGTTTCGTGAGCAAAGCCAGAGCCAGCTATTTAATACCAAAAGGCGATGTTGATGAACTACATATTCTGCTCCCCTTTAGCGTGTTCTTTGTTCTTTTCTTCTGAGAGCTGCAGATGACAACTAAGTTTGAGAATCTTTCATCTTAAAGAGGCTGCGTCTCCTGGAGTTAAGTTGTCCGAAGTTGTTTCCAAACGTGAAAGGCCATGCGTGACACTAATGTGATGAGGAGCAGAAGGGAGAGAATTAGCTGCAACATGAAGCAGTGATAGGGAATCATATCTGACCAACCACCCATTGTGATGGATGGATTTTTCACTCAATGAGGGCCCTATCTTCACTTTGCCAACATTGAGGAATTCATTTTGTATTGGAAGAGGAACCTTCCCACGGCCATAAGACCTTAACGTTGTTGTCTCCTCCTTCACTCAGTGTAAATTCACAGTGACGGGTGATTTCGGCCAGAGGTTTAAAGGGAGTCTGACCAGAGTTCAATGTCTGTTGGCCTGGCAACAGGGTGGCTTCATTATTACCTGCCTATGGTGTTTACTCTGAAACCTCCATTATTACCCTAGCATTCAGACCTACTCCTCAGACTCTGGGCTTTCAGTTCAGCCTTGGGTGGAGGAGCTACTGCTAATTTTCCTAAGAACTTTGTTTGCTGGCTGATTTATTTAGTGTTCCTCATTTTGTACTGAAAAAATAGTTGTGATTCTTTTCCACCAGCACATCAGGAGGCAAGAGAAGTGCTGTAGCTTTCATCAAAAGTGTCCAGCCTCTGCTTTACCACATGTTGTGATCTCCTTCTGGGATTTACCACAAATCCTTACTCTTGCTTTGGGCAGATTGTGCTGAAGGTTCCTCTTGCCTCAGAACCCTTGAGGAGAGACTTCATTCAAGGGCCCTCTTTCCAATCCACTTCCCCAACTGTTCACAGGGAGCAGGAATAATTTCTCAGAAGCCCTTTGCCCAGCCCTCAATAAAGACAGCTCCTCTCACTTTACGAGGAGACCTTAAATTAATTCTTAGAAAAACAATTTACCCCATGAACCACCTTACTCTACAACTAACTCTTTTCATGTCTAAAACTGCTGGACTGAACAGAACCTGTGATTTCTAGTTCTTGCCCAGAAACCGCCTTCTCCTACAGGTGGATTCTGCCACCTCCCTGCTCTTCTGAATTGGCCCACTGAGCTCAGAAAAATGCTCACCAGGAAGCATTTAGTGCCTTCCTATGTTCCAGTAGGGGCAGAGCGGTGGTCACTTCTTGACTTGGGGCTTCGGCCCCTTTTCCTTCCAGCCTCAGTGGGCCTGGGAAGACAGAAGCTGAGTGGTACATTGGAAGGGAAAAAGAAGAGGGACTCATTATTTCTGAGGGTGGATCAGCTGAGTCAGGAATCTTGAGAGTTTTACCCTACTGGAAGCAGCGGAGGCTGGAGATTGTGACCTACAGGTGTGAGTATATTTGAGGGGCAGCATGATCTGGAGAATATAGAGAAAACAAGAAAAATACATGCACGTTTCTATTTTAACTGTGAATCAGTGTCATTTCTATGTGGTACAATGAATGACTTGATGGGGTTGGGAGAAGGGAATAAGATGATTTACATTTTCATTTGATTGAGTCCTCTACCCCATACATGGAGTTTAGGATAAGAGACTGAAGTCACCACCCACCCCATCCCTGTGTTTTCCTGGTCCCTTATCCTACCCTCTTGTTTTACATAAGAATGTTTCCGTTGAGCTCCTGATGGGCAAGATCAAAGCTTAATACTTTGTCTGCTAGACAGCACACTGGAGCAAGAGAGACAGGAGATCTCCCTAGGTCCCAATGCCAGAAAAAATAATAACTCTGTGATGTTCATGTCTCATGGATCAGTCACTTCACCCCTGTTAGCCTCCCTTGGAAATAGATATTTTTTGTCATGTGTGCACTTCATTCCTATGTGGTAGAGTGATGACACCATAAACAGAAACAGATGGAGACTGAGAGCTTGGTGAATAAATCAACATGCAGAGCATGGGATCCAGTGCTTCGGTTTCCTGATTTGCCATTCTCATTCATCCATCTTTCTGTGCCCCTTTCAGGGCACCTCATATTCCTGACTTCTGTCTATAACCTTCTACTATCACAAAGCATGGGGGCAAAGGAAAGAGAGCAAAGAGAGAGAACCCTGGAAACATGCTGTTTTCTACTCTCCTCCCCTGGAGGAATTGGGGGAAAGGAAGAAAAACATCACCCTATTTTATCTTGTTCCACGTGCTGTCATCCTCCCTTATGTCCCCCTGCAAATAACTTCAGAGGAGCACTTGTCCTTTGAACCCTTGAAAGATGAGGAATTACATGGGATCAAAAGCTACTTTTTGTGTATTTTGGACAGGACCCTGCAATATCAGCCAAATCTTCCTGGGTCCTGGTGGCAGACTGCACTTAATTACTTTGGGATGACCTTGCATTAGTGACCTCACTCTGTGTGGCCTTACCTGTTGAAGAGGATCAGCCTTCTCCCAGCTAGTTTGGGGTCATAGAATAAAGCCATCCTCATCCAGAAAAATATGTTGAGTTTAAAGAGGGGAAATATTTTTTCATGTAAGTCTAAGGAATTATTTTAAGAGTTATGCTGCAGTTTAACTGAAATTCTTAATTCAATTACTATACTAAGTTTAATTCAATTAAACAAAAATTCATGATTTCTAGGCCTTAGGTAGGCTCTAGAGATACTTGTTACATGGTAGGATACTTTCATGGTTAGTAGCAGTGGGCTTTGATACCACATGGTCCTGGTTAGGGTCTTGCCTCTGTTACTCACTTGTAAAACACAACCAGTTTCTGAAACTCTCTGTACCTTGAATTTCTGATTTATAAATGGTAAAAATCTTTTTTTTTATAAATGGTAAAAATCTTAAAGGGCTGTTGTGAAGATCAAATACGTCAATGTCATTGAAGTACTTAGCAAGATATCTGGCACAGAAATGTAGACTACAATGGACCTTCATTCTTTTTATTTAGCCATCTTGATATTGAAACTACTTTTGCCTCTGGCTATATCTGGTGGTAGTGTAACCAGTGTCTATATGTTCTACCACTTCAAATGTATTCCTTTTTTACAAAGGGAAGAAAAACCTAAGCAATGAAAGTTGAAAATGCAGATTTTGATGAAGTTTATAAGAATGATCCTACTTCAGTTTGTTGAATTGATATAAAGATGGAAAAAGATCTGATGTCTCTAAATTCTCTAAGCCATCTGCATTTACTTAACAAAGATTTATGGGACATCTATTACCTGCCAGGTGCTACAAGGCCACAAACTATATCTTCATCTCAGAACATTCTCCTAGACTACAGATCCATGTATTCAACTATCTGTCAGAAATATATATCTAGAATAGTGGTTCTCAAATGGTGGTGATTTTGTTTCCCACATCAGGAGAAGGTAGAAATGCCTGGAGACATTTTTGATAGTCACAACAGGGAGTGCTACTGAAATCTTGTGGGTAGAGGCTAAAAATCCCACAATGCATAGAACAGCTCTCACAACAAAGAGCTCTCAACCCACAACATCAATACTGAGGAGTTTGAGAAAACCTGTTCTAGAGTAAATAAAGTAAATGTTATTATCCACCCCGTATGCATAGATTCAGGATAGAACCAAACTGTGGAGTCTAATAGCCTTGGATTAGAATAACCATGGTGTCTCTTACCAAGCATGTGACCTTGGAAAATGTATTTAGCCTCTATGACCAATAGTAGAACATGCTTGGGGGAGAAATGAGCTATGACAGGGAATACTGAAATACTGATACCTCACTTACAAAACAGTTGTAAGTAGCTAAAGAAAGAATACGTCAAAATTCTAAATATGATGTGAGACCAGAAATAGGCCCTTAAAGTGTTAGTCTTCTTCCCATCCCACTTCCTCGCTTCTGCTTCTGAGATGACTTTAACCTAAACTACATTGTCCTAAACAGCATCAATGTGTCCCAAAGAGCTTCTGAAAATATGATGACAGGAAGGAAAATAAACTTTTTTTTGGCTTTCTTTTTTTTTTTTATTAGAGTTCAATTAGCCAACATATAGCATAACACCCAGTGCTCATCCCATCAAGTGCCCCCCGCAGTGCCCATCACCCAGTCACCCACACCACCCGCCCACCTCCCTTTCCACCACCCCTTGTTCATTTCCCAGAGTTATGAGTCCATCATGTTCTATCACCCTCTCTGATATTTCCCACTCATTTTCTCTCCTTTCCCCTTTATTCCCTTTCACTATTTTTTATATTCCCCAAATGAATGAGACCATATAATGTTTGTCCTTCACTGATTGACTTATTTCACTCAGCATAATACCCTCCAGTTCCAGTCATGTCGAAGCAAATGGTGGGTATTTGTCATTTCTAATGGCTGAATAATATCCCATTGTATACATAGACCACATCTTCTTTATCCATTCATCTTTTGATGGACAGTTTGGCTGTCCTTCCACAGTTTGGCTATTGTGGACATCACTGCTATAAACATCGGGGTGCAGGTGTCCCGGCGCTTCATTGCATCTGTATCTTTGGGGTAAATCCCCAACAGTGCAATTGCTGGGTCATAGGGCAGGTCTATACTTACCTCTTTGAGGAACCTCCACACAGTTTCTCAGAGTGGCTGCACCAGTTCACATTCCCACCAACAGTGTAAGAGGGTTCCCTTTTCTCTGCATCCTCTCCAACATTTGTGGTTTCCTGCCTTGTTAATTTTCCCCATTCTCACTGGTGTCAGGTGGTATCTCATTGTGGTTTTGATTTGTATTTCTCTGATGGCAAGTGATGCAGAGCATTTTCTCATGCGCATAATGGCCATGTCTATGTCTTCCTCTGTGAGATTTCTCTTCATGTCTTTTGCCCATTTCATGATTGGATTGTTTGTTTCTTTGGTGTTGAGTTTAATAAGTTCTTTATAGATCTTGGAAACTAACCCTTTATCTGATACGCCATTTGCAAATATCTTCTCCCATTCTGTAGGTTGTCTTTGAGTTTTGTGGACTGTATCCTTTGCTGTGCAAACGCTTCTTATCTTGATGAAGTCCCAATAGTTCATTTTTGCTTTTGTTTATTTTGCCTTCGTGGATGTATCTTGCAAGAAGTTACAGAAGTTACTGTGGCTGAGTTCCAAAAGGGTGTTGCCTGTGTTCTCCTCTAGGATTTTGATGGAATCTTGTCTCACATTTAGATCTTTCATCCATTTGGGGTTTATCTTTGTGTATGGTGAAAGAGAGTGGTCTAGTTTCATTCTTCTGCATGTGGATGTCTAATTTTCCCAGCACCATTTATTGAAGAGACTGTCTTTCTTCCAATGGATAGTCTTTCCTCCTTTATCGAATATTAGTTGACCATAAAGTTGAGGGTCCACTTCTGCATTCTCTGTTCTATTCCATTGATCTATGTGTCTGTTTTTGTGCCAGTACCACCCTGTGTTGATGACCACAGCTTTGTAGTACAACCTGAAATCTGGCATTGTCATGCCCCCAGATATGGTTTTCTTTTTTAATATTTCCCTGGCTATTCGGGGTCTTATCTGATTCCACACAAATCTTAAAATAATTTGATCCAAATCTCTGAAGATTGTCCATGGTATTTTGATAGGGGTTACATTAAATGTGTAAATTGCCCTGGGTAGCATTGACATTGTCACAATATTAATTCTTCCAATCCATGAACATGGAATATTTTTCCATCTTTTTGTGTCTTTCTCAATTTTGTTCAGAAGAGTTCTGTAGTTTTTAGGGTATAGATCCTTGACTTCTTTGGTTAGGTTTATTCCTAGGTATCTTATGCTTTTGGGTGCAATTGTAAATGGGATTGACTCCTTAATTTGTCTTTCTTCAGTCTCATTGTTAGTGTATAGAAATGCCACTGACTTCTGGACATTGATTTTGTATCCTGCCACACTGCCAAATTGCTGTATGAGTTCTAGCAATCTTGGGGTGGAGTCTTTTGGGTTTTCTATGTACAGTATCATGAAATCTGTGAAGAGGGAGAGTTTGACTTCTTCTTTGCCAATTTGAATGCCTTTTATTTCTTTTTCTTGCCTGATTGCTGAGACTAGGCCTTCTAGTACTATGTTGAATAGCAGTGGTGAGAGTGGACATCCCTGTCTTGTTCCTGATCTGAGGGGAAAGGCTCCCAGTGCTTCCCCATTGAGAATGATATTTGCTGTGGGCTTTTCGTAGATGGCTTTTAAGATGTTGAGGAATGTTCCCTCTATCCCTACACTCTGAATAGCTTTGATCAGGAATGGATGCTGTATTTTGTCAAATTCTTTCTCTGCATCTATTGAGAGGATCCTATGGTTCTTGTTTTTTTCCTTCTTGATATGATCAATCACATTGATTGCTTTATGAGTGTTGAACCAGCCTTGCATACTGGGGATAAATCCCACTTAGTCATGGTGAATAATCTTTTAATGTATTTTTGGATCCTATTGGCTAGTATCTTTTTGAGAATTTTTGCATCTCTGTTCATCAGGGATATTGGTCTCTAATTCTCCTTTTTGGTGGGGTATTTGTCTGGTTTTGGAATTAACGTGATGCTGGCCTCATAGAATGAGTTTGGAAGTATTCCATATCTTTCTATCTTTCTGAACAGCTTTAGTAGAATAGGTATGGTCTTATTTAAACGTTTGATAGGGAGGCAGGGCAAGATGGCGGAAGAGTAGGGTTCCCAAGTCACCCGTCACCACCAAATTACCTAGCTAAACTTCAAAACATCCTGAAAACCTACAAATTCGGCTTGAGATTTAAAGAGAGAACAGCTAGAATGCCACAGTGAGAAGAATTCACGCTTCTCTCAAGGTAGGAAGACGGGGGAAGAAAGAAATAAAGAAACAAAAGGCATCCAAAGGGGAGGGCCCCCTCCCTCAGGAGCTGGGCTAAGGCCCTGGGGCGAGTGCCCTCAGGACAGGAGGAGAGCCAGGTCCAGGAGAAGCAGGAGCTTCACCAACCTTCCCAGAGGGAAAGGCGCAGGGAGGAAGTTAGAGTAGGATCCCAGGAGGGGCGGGGATGCCCTCAGTCTCCCTGGGAAACTAACTGAGCACTTGCGCCCCAGGGAGAGCGTGCCACACCCTGCGGCCAAGCTCCCTAAAGGGCTGCAGCGCGCCCCACTGGACCCGGGAGCAGCTCGGAAGCGGCTCCGGCAGAGACTCAGTGTGGAGGGGGCCTCACGGCCAGGAGCGTGACTCCAAAGTGTAGGCCCGGGAGCACAGGGCGCCGGGGACACAGCCCAAGATCCAGCGCTCCCCCAGGACAGACAGAAGCCAGGAGGGCACAGTACAGCAAGGACACTTCTGCCACCAGGCGGCCCCGAGCTGAGCAGATCAGCTACCCCCGCCCCTGGAGCATACAGTCCCCTGCAGACTGAGAGCTCCTCAGTTACTGCAGGAGCTGACTCCAGCTGCTACTGTTGTTGTTCCTCCTGGGACCTCACAGGATAAAGAAACCCCACTGAGCCTCACTGTGGCCTCACAGAATAAACGGGTTAAACAACTTTCACTGAGCCCTGCACCAGGCAGGGGGCTGAGCAGCTCTCCCAAGTGCTAACACCTGAAAATCAGCACAGCAGGCCCCTCCCACAGAAGACCAGCTAGACGGACAGGGGAAAAACAAATTATTGACCAAGCAGCACTGGAAAGTTCCAGGGGAAGTCGAGGGATTTACAGTATACAGAATCAGAGGATACTCCCTCTTGTTTTATGTTTTTTGATTTCTGTTTGCTCCCCCCCTTTTTTTCTATTTTTCTATTCTCTTTTTTTCCTTTTTTCTTTTGCTTTTACGTTTCTTCTTTCTCTTCTCTCTTTTTCTACTTTTCCCAATACAACTTGTTTTTGGCCACTCTACACTGGGCAAAATGACTAGAAGGAAAACCTCACCTCAAAAGAAAGAATCAGAAACAGGCCCCTCTCCCACAGAGTTACAAAATTTGGATTACAATTCAATGTCAGAAAGCCAATTTAGAAACACTATTATAAAGGTACTAGTGGCTCTAGAAAAAAGCATAAAGGACTCAAGAGACTTCATGACTGCAGAATTTAGATCTAATCAGGCAGAAATCAAAAATCAATTAAATGAGATGCAATCCAAACTAGAGTTCCTAAAGACAAGGGTTAACGAGGTAGAAGAACCAGTGAGTGACATAGAAGACAAGTTGATGGCAGAGGGAAACAGGAAAAAAGAGAAAAACAATAAAAAGATCATGAGGATAGGTTAAGGGAAATAAATGACAGACTCAGAAGGAAAAATCTATGTTTAATTGGGGGTCCCGAGGGTGCCAAAAGGGACAGAGGTCCAGAATATGTATTTGAACAAATCATAGCTGAAAACTTTCCTAATCTGGGAAGGGAAACAGGCATTCAGATCCAGAAGATAGAGAGATCCCCCCTCAAATAAATGAAAACCGCTCAGCACCTCGACATTTAATAGTGAAGCTTGTAAATTCCAAAGATAAACAGAAGATCCTTAAAGCAGCAAAAAACAAGAAATCTCTAACATTTATGGGGAGAAATATTAGATTAACAGTAGACCTCTCCACAGAGACCTGGCAGGCCAGGAAGGGATGGCAGGATATATTCAGGGTCCTAAATGAGAAGAACATGCAGCCAAGAATACTTTATCCAGCAAGGCTCTCATTCAGAATAGAAGGAGAGATAAAGAGCTTCCAAGATAGGCAGAAACTGAAAGAATATGTGACCACCAAACGAGCTCTGCAAGAAATTTTAAGGGGGACTCTTAAAATTCCTCTTTAAGAGGAAGTCCAATGGAACAATCCACAAAAACAGGGACTGAATAGGTATCATGATGACACTAAACTCATATCTTTCAATAGTAACTCTGAACGTGAATGGGCTTAATGACCCCATCAAAAGGCGCAGGGTTTCAGACTGGATAAAAATGCAGGACCCATCTATTTGCTGTCTACAAGAGACTCATTTTAGACAGAAGGACACCTACAGCCTGAAAATAAAAGGTTGGAGAACCATTTACCATTCAAATGGTCCTCAAAAGAAAGCAGGGGTAGCCATCCTTATATCAGATAAACTAAAGTTTATCCCGAGGACTGTAGTGAGAGATGAAGAGGGACACTAAATCATATTTAAAGGATCTATCCAAGAAGAGGACTTAACAATCAGCAATATATATGCCCCATATGTGGGAGCTGCCAAATATATCAATCAATTAATAACCAAAGTTAAGACATACTTAGATAATAATACACTTATACTTGTTTACTTCAATGTAGCGCTTTCAACAATGGATTGGTATTCTAAGCACAACATTCCCAAAGAAACAAGAGCTTTAAATGATACATTAGACCAGATGGATTTCACAGATATCTACAGAACTTTACTTCCAAATGCAACTGAATACACATTCTTCTCAAGTGCACATGGAACTTTCTCCAGGATAGACCACAAATCGGGTCACAAATCGGGTCTTAACCAATACCAAAAGATTGGGATCATCCCCTGAATATTTTCAGACCATAATGCTTTGAAACTAGAATTGAAATCACAAGAAGAAGTTTGGAAGGATTTCAAACACATGGAGGTTAAGGACCATCCTGCTCAAAGATGAAAGGGTCAACCAGGAAATTAAGGAAGAATTAAAAAGATTCATGGAAACTAATGAGAATGAAGATACAACCATTCAAAATCTTTGGGATGCAGCAAAAGCAGTCCTGAGGGGGAAATACATCAGAATACAAGCATCCATCCAAAAACTGGAAAGAACTCAAATACAAAAGCTAACCTTGCACCTAAAGGAGCTAGAGAAAAAAACAGCAAATAGATCCTATACCCAGCAGAAGTGAGTTAATAAGGATTCAAGCAGATCTCAATGAAATAGAGACCAGAAGAAGTTTGGAACAGATGAACAAAACCAGGAGTTGGTTCTTTGAAAGAATTAATAAGATAGATAAACCATTAGCCAGCCTTATTAAAAAGAAGAGAGAGAAGACTCAAATTAATAAAATTATGAATGAGAAAGGAGAGATCAACACCAATACCAAGGAAATACAAACGATTTTAAAAACATATTATGAGCAGCTATATGCCAATAACTTAGCAATCAAGAATAAATGGATGCATTTCTGAAAACCACAAACTACCAAAACAGGAACAGGAAGAAATAGGAAACCTAAACAGGACAATAATCAGGGAGGAAATTGAAGCAGTCATCAAAAACCTCTCAAGACACAAAAGTCCAGGGCCAGATGGCTTCCCAGGGGGAATCAATCAAAGTTTAAAGAAGAAACCATACCTATTCTACTAAAGCTGTTCAGAAAGATAGAAAGAGATAGAATACTTCCAAACTCGTTCTATGAGGCCAGCATCACCTTAATTCCAAAACCAGACAAAGACCCCACCAAAAAGGAGAATTATAGACCAATATCCCTGATGAACATGGATACAAAAATTCTCAATAAGATACTAGCCAATAGGATACAACAATACGTTAAGAAGATTATTCACCATGACCAAGTAGGATTTATGCCTGGGATGCAAGGCTGGTTCAACACTCCTAAAACAATCAATGTGATTCATCATATCAGCAAGAGTAAAACAAGAACCATAGTATCTTCTCAATAGATGCAGAGAAAGCATTTGACAAAATACAGCATCCATTCCTGATCAAAACTCTTCAGAGTGTAGGGATAGAGGGAACCTCACTCATCATCTTAAAAGCTATCTACAGAAAACCCACAGCAAATAACATTCTCAATGGAGAAACACTGGGAGCCTTTCCCCTAAGATCAGGAACACCACAGGGATGTCTACTCTCACCACTGCTATTCAACATAGTACTAGAAGGCCTAGCCTCAGCAATCAGGCAAGAAAAAGAAATAAAAGGCATTCAAATTGGCAAAGAGGAAGTCAAACTCTCCCTCTTCGCCGATGACATGATATTGTACATAGAAAACCCAAAAGACTCCACCCCAAGATTGCTAGAACTCATACAGCAATTTGGCAGTGTGGCAGGATACAAAAATCAATGCGTAGAAGTCACTGGCATTTCCATACACTAACAATGAGACTTAAGAAAGATAAATTAAGGAGTCAATCCCATTTACAATTGCACCCTAAAGCATCAGATATGTAGGAATAAACCTAACCAAAGAGGTAAAGGATCTATACCCTAAAAACTATGGAACGCTTCTAAAGAAATTGAGGAAGACACAAAGAGATGGAAAAATATTCCATGCTCATGGATTAGAATAATTAATATTGTGACAATGTCAATGCTACCCAGGGCAATTTACACGTTTAATGCGATCCCTAACAAAATACCATGGACAATCCTCAGTGAGTTGGAACAAATTATTTTAAGATTTGTGTAGAATCAGAAAAGACCCCAAATAGCCAGGGAAATATTAAAAAAGAAAACCATAGCTGGGGGCATCACACTGCCAAATTTCAGGTTGTACTACAAAACTGTGGTCATCAAGACAGTGTGGTCCTGGCACAAAAAGGGACCCCTCGATCAATGGAACAGAATAGAGAATGCAGAAGTGGACCCTCAACTTTATGGTCAACTAATATTCAACAAAGCAGGAAAGACTATCCACTGGAAAAAAGACAGTCTCTTCAATAAATGGTGCTGAGAAAATTGGACATCCACATTCAGAAGAATGAAACTAGACCACTCTCTTGCACCATACACAAAGATAGTCTCAAAATGGATGAAAAATCTACATGTGAGACAAGATTCCATCAAAGTCCTAGAGGAGAACACAGGAAACACCCTTTTTGAACTTGGCCACAGTAACATCTTGCAAGATACATCCATGAAGGCAAGAAAACCGAAAGCAAAAATGAACTATTGGGACTTCATCAAGATAAGAAGCTTTTTTCACAGCAAATGATACCGTCAACAAAACTCAAAGACAACCTACAGAATGGAAGAAGATATTTGTAAATGACGTATCAGATAAAGGCCTAGTATACAAGATCTCTGAAGAATTTATTAAACTCATCAGCAAATAAACAAACAATCGAATCATGAAGTGGGCAAAAAAACATGAACAGAAATCTCACAGAGGAAGACATAGACATGGCCAAGAAGCACATGAGACAATGCTCTGTAGAACTGGCCATCAGGGAAATACAAATCAAAACCACAATGAGATACCACCTCACACCAGTGAGAATGGGAAAATTAACAAGGCAGGAAACAACAAATGTTGGAGAGGATGTGGAGAAAGGGGAACCCTCTTGCACTGTTTCGGGAATGTGAGCTGGTACAGCCACTCTGGAAAACTGTGTGTTACCCTACTACCCCACAATTGCACTGCTGGGGATTTACCCCAAAGATGCAGATGCAGTGAAAT